>NC_080782.1:126871330-127172537 GCF_028018385.1 Neofelis nebulosa
GAGCTTAGCAGCTGGATTTCAAGAGTCCAGCAAGAGAGAAGCTCTCAATCACATTTCAGGAGCTACACTGAGAAGTCACACAGCATCTCTCCTTCCATACTCTACTGGTTGAGAAGCTCTAAGTTCAAGAAGAGGGAAGAGAGACTCCACCTCCCTCTATGAGTCGTGTCCAGGTTTCATTATGAGGAAGACCGTGTTGCAGCCACGTTTGGAAAAGATGGTCTGCCGCATAGCTTTTTCTCACATTTTTTTTTCTTATTCTAAAGCTAAAACTTTCTCATCAGGCAAAGATTTCTAGCAGCATAGATACATCTCTTTAAACTCGTCACTGGTATCAGCTCCTGACTCAGTGAAACATTTTGGGTATCCAAGAAAATCAGTATACATCTCACACAGTGTGAATCAACTCAGAATATTTTCTTCTTCAGCCCACACAAGGCATAAATAACTTAGACTAATTTCAGGGATGGTAAATACAACCAGAATAATTTATGGCATCACCACATTCCGTTTTGGTATTTTGTAGTTCGTGGAGGGATGTTTCCTCATGATTAACCGTATTGTTGTGAGTAGGGTTAGGACCAGACCTACACTAATGAATAAATGTTTTTAACTAGCACACTTCTTGTTTTTAATTTTTAGAATTATTTTTACTGAATACAAAATGATAGTCACCTTGAAAGGGATCAACAACACAAATATAGTAGCAAGTATTGTAACAGTACGAAGACCACTAGGGTATCTATCAGCAACAGTAGGAAATAGATCATTGCCTTAAATTTGAAGCCCCCCTTGTGTCTTCCCCTTTCCTCCTCACTTTGAGGTAACCATTATCCCGACTTCTATGTTTACTGCTACATTAATTTTCTTTATAGCTTGGCGTAAATTTGCATCCCTTGATGATATTTTGTGTAGTTTTGCTTGCTTTGGAATGTCTTTGTCACTGGCCTCATACTACATTTGCTCACTCAATGCTATATTCTTGAGATTTATCTATGCTGCTGCATGTAGCTGGATTTCAATCACATTCTCTATTAGATTGTATTCAGCATTGTAAACAGTAACATATTCTACTGTTTGCCCATTTATTTTTTCAATTTGTTCCATCATAAACAATGCTGATATTAACATCCTTCTGTATGTCTCCATGAGTACATGTGCAAACGTTTTCCCAGGGCATAGACCCAGGAATGAAATTGCTGACGTATAACAAATGCTTGCTTTCAACTTTATTAGAAATGCCCCGTCGTGTTTCACAGTGATTGTTCTATTCCTCTTTGTATCATCACTATACAGACGTTCTGGTTGTTTCACATCCCTGCCTGTACTTCTTTTCTGTGCTTAAAGCAAAACAAACAAACAAACAAAAAAACAAAACACTTCTGCGCCTAACAAAAACCAAAAAAAAAAAAAAAAAACTTATGCCAACACAGTGCCTATGAAATGGTGTCTTATTGTGGTTTCTTTGGCATTTATGAACATCTTTTCTTATATTTGTTGGCCATTGTGACTTTCTGATTTGTTAAGTTCCTGTTCAAATCTTTTGTCAGTTTTTGCATTTGAGGTGTCTTTTTCTTATTTATAGGAGTATTATTCTTCTGTTCTGGATACTCACTTTTTTTTCAGTTAGGTGCTCCAAATATTCTTTCCAGTTTGGGGTCTCATGTTTCTTGCTCTGTTTGTGGTATCTTTTGATACACAGAAATTGTTCACTCAATGCTCTCCAGTTTCTCAAGCTTTTTGTATCACCTCCACTTTCAGGTAGGTGAAAGAATCCTTCCCTACCTTGAGGTCATGAATATCTTCTGTTATAGTTGCTTCTGAATACTTTCTGCTGTCCTCTTTGATATTTAAGTGTCCATTATACCTGGGTTGACTTTTGTCTTATTAAGTGCATACGTGTTTAGGAAGATTGCTCTCCTAGTGATGTGAACCTCTTGTCATTGTGTTTGGTTCTTTGTTTTTAGTAGTCCTTATGGTTTAAATCGTGATAACTGAGAATCCTGATGTTAAAATTGCCATATTTTGGGTAATACAGCCACCTCTGCTCTGTTAGTTGGTATGAGCCTGGTATACCTCTTTTTATCCTTTTGCTTTCAACCTGTTTGGTTCATTTGTCTGTTAACAGCAAATAGCATGGTTTTGTTTTTCATTCTGTGTTTTAATCTTGAACTGAAGCATTCAGCCTACATATGTGTGGTAATTTCAACCTCTTACTAGGAGTTTCTACTTTTTATTTTTTCTTGGCTTTCCATGTTTCTTCTCTCCCTTTTTTCCCCCCGCTTTGGATTATTTTTCCTAATTTTTTTTTTTTTGGTTCATCAGTTTTGAAACTAGTTAACTCTATTTGTATTTTATGAGCACTGAATCCAGAAATTTTGACATACACCCTTTGCTTATGAGCGTGTAAACTTGCCCAGTACCTATATCTCCATCCCAAACAATACAGGGACAAAACTCAGAACGCTTTTGCTCTAACTCACCTGCTCTTGTTGGTATGTGTTTGGGTTCCACATTCTTGTAACTTCCAAGCTGTTACCCTCGTTTTATACCGTTAATGTTTACTTTTACCCACATGCTTGCCTTCATCTCTCTCCACCATCCCTTCTTAAGAACTTCTTAAGTTCTGTCTGGGGCCACTTTGTCTGAAGTATATCCTTGGGAAATAGCTGTAATGAGAGTATGTGGGTGGCAAAGCTTCTCAGGTTTTGTCTCTTTCACAATAGATGTGTTTTCCTGTTATTTGAAGAATAACCTCGGCAAATAGCAATTATTAAAGGTACAGAAAATACTGAGTCACAACGATCTTTTCACAGCCTTGTTGATGACACACAGAAACAAAAGAGTAAAAAAAAACTACATGTCCCATAGAAGGCGAGTGGCTTATTATATAGATGTATCCATGTGACTTATTATATAATCGTGAATTACATTTTATTTAAAAAAAATTTTTAGCGTTTATTTTTGAGAGACAGAGACAGAGCATGAGTGGGGGAGGCGCAGAGAGAGAGAGAGGGAGACACAGGATCAGAAGCAGGCCCCAGGCTCTGAGCTGTCAGCACAGAGCCCGATGCGGGGCTCAAGCTCATGAACTGGGAAATCATGAACTGGGAAATCATAATCAGACGCTTAACTGACTGAGCCACCCAGGCGCCCCTATACAATCATAAGTTACATTTTTAAAGATGATGCGATGGCACAGGATCATGCTCACACATGGTATTAAATGAAAAAAGCACCGTAGCAAACTGAACATACAACACAGTACACACACAAAGATACCCTTAAAAAGACTGAGAAAAATATAGAAGAAAGTTAAAATTATTTGTTTCTCAGTCGCTGAAGTGCTAGCCTATTCTGATTCTCATTTTTATGCTTTTCACTATTTTATAAACTTTCTGCAAAAGCAAGTGTAGCATTTATAATTAGAAGCCAGTTATTTCTTTTTAAAATTACTCATAATCAAAATGATTTTCAAGAAGATTGGATAATTTGCATTCACTTGCCACCCCAGCATATATGAACAGCAATTATATTTGTAATGTTTGCCAATTTTATAAGTATACCCTAGTATTTGTTACTTCCATTTCCATTTTTTATTAGTATTGAAGTCAGATGTTTTTTTCAGAAGTGTTTATTGGCCATTTGTATTTCTTCTTTCACCAAAGCATTTGTTCATACCCTTTGTCAATTTTTCAGTTACATTCCTAATGGTTTCCCTATTGATTTGAAAGAACTCTTTATATATTAAGAATATTGAGCTTGCCTTTCTTCAAAGTGTTTTCCAACTTGTGTTTTAAATTATCATTTATAGTAGCTTAGGCTGTTTTTAATATTTCTTTTTAAAAGTAATTCAGGGACACATTTTGGAAAAAAAGGGAGAGGAATAAAGGCAAATGAAGGTAAAACATACATTCAAAAAATGTTACAATAAACGTTAGGATAGTAAGGCGAGATAAAACAAATAAAATATACCTCGTAATGAAGTTGCAGGAAAACAAAAGAAGGAGAGGAGACCGAGTATTCCTATAGAGTTTTTCACTGGTGGGCCTGTTGGGGTGATTTGTCTCCTCTGTCGCCCTTCTCCGGGTGTACAGATCCATACAATCTGTCTGTATATTTAAAAACAAATTTTTTAGTGTTATTTATTTTTTGAGAGGCAGGGAGGGGCAGCGAGAGGGGGAGACACAGAATCCGAAGCAGGCTCCAGGCTCTGAGCTGTCAGCACAGAGCCCGACATGGGGCTCGAACCTAGGAGCTGTGAGATCATGACCTGAGCCAAAGTCAGACGCTTAACCGACTGAGCCACCCAGGTGCTCTCTATCTGCATATTTAATAGGCTGTCGTCACACCTTTCCAAGAATGTGGTTACTCGTGAGCACTGTAAGGTGTGCTGGAGGTCGAGGACAAAGCGAAGGCCGCAGCAAGCTACGACTGTATTCAAGATGAAGCTTTATGCAGCTTATGGCAGGGATTAACCTACTGGTTTTTCCACCTCCACTGGTAGTCTCAAGGTTTGGACCTGTGTCCCTTTCTTCCTCTCTTCACCAGTCATCACTGTCAGGCATGAGTCACCACAGGGTAACTGCCTTTTCTCTTCCAGGGCACGGCTCTTCGCCTTGGGTCTACTAACGTTTTGGTTCAGGTCATTCTTTGCTCCAGAGTCTGTCTTGTTTGCTGTAGGATGTTTGCAGCATTGCTGCTGGGAGTACCATTGCGGTTGTGACAGCCTCCATAT
Organism: Neofelis nebulosa; assembly: GCF_028018385.1. Lineage (NCBI taxonomy): Eukaryota > Metazoa > Chordata > Mammalia > Carnivora > Felidae > Neofelis > Neofelis nebulosa. Next base: position 126,876,069 of record NC_080782.1, read on the forward strand.
CTCCAGACTGTACCACATGTCGCCTGCGGGGTGCAACATTGGCGATCCCCTGTTACAGGTGAAAGCTGATGCTGCGCAGGGAAAGCTGGGGATTCCCTTCTGGGCTTTGGGGGCCTTGCAGTTGACTTGCAATTTGCAGAGCTCCCAGGCTTCACCTGTTTGCATGGCAATTGGATGGGATTGTGGCTGGTTGTCCACGGCGCTCTCTTCCACCGTGTAGGGCTGTGGCAAGTCTTTTAATGAACACACACCTTTAATTTTTGTTCTGTTTCATTAATACTTTCTTTCGTTGCTTTGATATGTACAGACTCCTCCTTTTTCATCTTCTTTTTTTTTTTTTTTTCCTTTTTCATCTTCTAATAGTTGGTACTGTTAGTAGCTTTTACCTTAAGCCTTTAATCCGTGTGAGACTTCCTTTGATGTGTGTTGTCAGGTGAGGTTTAAACTCTTTGCTCTCTTTTCTTTGAAAATAACAAATGCAATGATGCCATTGGTTGAATACTTGCATTGTAATGTTCCTTAAGACATTCGTTAGGTTATTTTACAAGGTTTTATATCGTTTGTTGTTTCCATGTAAATATTCTTTCAATGTTATCATGTATTTTAAAACATTATTAGAGTGAAGAAGCTCTTCATATGTTATTTGTTTATACACACCCACATAGCTTGGTTTGGGGAATAATAGAATCTTGACCCTAGTCGTCTTTTGTGACTTTTTTGGTTATTCAAACATTTCCCTTGGAATCTGCCTCAGAAAAGTAGCAAGGATGTAGCAACTTCCTTGTAGCAAAGTAGCAAAGACTCAGTCCCTCTTCACTGGTCACCAGTAGCAACTGTATACTAAGCTCCTACCATTTTAAAGTACCACCATCAGAGAGACAGAAATATAATGGTACGTACAGGTCTTATAGTCTGGTAGCGAGATGGACTGAAAACCGAAAATCACATGTGCTACTCCCTGTGGTCCATGGTGACTCTGTTTCACTCCCCATTCTGGGGAAGCTGAGCGCCCTACCTTCATTCACCTAAGTCCCTGGAAGCTCTGAGAGTGCCTGTCACAGGCCAACTCCCATAAAGCACTGGGGTGAGGGGCTCCTCCTGTCCTCAGCTCTCTGTTCTTCTATTCACTGATGCTAAGCACAAGAGTGAGAGAGGAAAACTGTGTCACATAACCTGGGGCCTGTGGACCTGCTGGAGATGGCAGGAAAAGCTCTCCAGAATCCCAGATGTGCTTGAGTTCACAGGACTAGTTCAACACCTGTACCCCACACTAAGCCCTCGTCGTTCCCAGTTCCCTTCTTGGGCCTCCCTCAGGACACTGTCACGTTGCTGTCTCTATGGGTCCATATTGGGCTGGTAGTTCTGATTCTTTGGTTCTCTTCTGACTTGAGTCCTGGACAGCCTCATTTGGTGCCTGAACAGTCTTTTCTCCATTGAACTTTTAACCTGAAGATTCATTAGTTGGCTTCCATCCAGAAGTGTAGAAAAAGCATACCAGACCACTGTGGTCAAAACCATGGGAGAACTAGGAAATTGCTTTAAGAAACCGCATCCTGTTACACTGCCAGATGCTGGTTGGTGGCAAGCTGAACTGTCGGATATCTCCACGTGCTTACAATCCAGGTTCTGCTTTCTGGTGTGAATCTATTTTCCACAGATTTTTAAAGTCTGCTTATTTTGGAAATAGCATTTGAGTTTGAACATACACGTGCATTGATGATTCAACTCCTCCCTTGTGAAGCGTCCTAAGCAAGCAAGCCAGAGAGTGAGTGTTCTAGAAGAACCGCACCTGTTCAACACCCACCAGGAACCATGCTCATGCTCGAGGCATTGCATGACCATCATTTAATCTTCATGGCGGAGTGTGAGGTGGGAATACCATTGTGCCAGTCTCTACACGAGGACCCTCTTAGAGCTCACAAGGAGACCCCAACAGATTGTCAGTGATACTCCTGTCTCTAAAGGTCCCAAGGTGAACCCACAAGCGTTGGTCAGTGGTCTGGTTTTGCAGCACAGAGTGGCCTTCTTCCATAGAGGCATCGCTGTCATGATTCCATAACCCCATCTGCCTTAGGTTTTCTCCCTTATACAACAGCAACATTGGCCTGCCTGACTTGGGCCATTTCAGTAAGAAAGTCCTTCAGATTCCAAGTCTTGGGTCCAGGACGTGGATGCTTTGTCTTCTCTTTCCCTCCATACCCCTCAGATCTGACCGGATTTCTTTCAAAGCCATGTGTCGTCAAGTTCAGCGTCATGTCCTGCAGGGTCAGGGCTGTTGGAAATGGTGTCCGGACCTGGTGATATAAAAAATAAACAAACAAAAAAACAGAAAAACCCAGTGCTGTTAGGGGCCTCCCCTTTCCCTCATGCCCCCAGGGGTGCAGACCCCAGACATGGCCCAGAACACATCTGTCCCATATGACATGGGAGTGAGGAGGGCAGCAGGAGACCCTGGCCCTCTACATGTGTGCACACAGCCAGACAGGCCTATTGGCCTTCCCTGTGGAGACCCAACAAGGGGGCCACAGTGTCGGAAGCAGGACCTCTTAGAGCCCTGGCTGTGCCTCCCAGCAGGGCTTCTGGCTCCTTCAGCCTTCTGTTTAGCAGAAGAACCTCTAGAGGTGAATGAACCCTAGATGAGAATGTGAGCATCGTTGATGTTAGCAGTGTTTGGATTCTTGCTCTGCTCTTGAAAAGGCGGGCCGATTTCTCTTTCCCAAGATAACCAGGCTACAAACTCTTCTCCACAACTACTTAAGCCCCCTCTTGGTAAAATTGGAAAAATGAGTCTTTTAGAATTCACTGTTGCCCACAACAGTGGGCCCACAGAGACTGTTGGAATCAATCCCAGCCTACTTTCATAGGATCAGAACCGTGCATCCTGGAGAAGTCACCTCCACATGAATTTGGCCTTTGTCCATTCACCCTGACAGGCTTTCCTGGCCAGACTGTCACTACATACAAAAAAATTAATGCCCGTCAGAGAAATGGGTGGTTTCTCTTGCAGTCAGTGGGGGTTTTCACGTCGTGATACAAGATTTAAAAAGAAAATACAAGAGGATGTATTGTGACCCTCTTGGGAGTTTGTTCCTGTCAGGATTTTTATATCCCTTGATGTAGAACATTGGATTAATGAGTTTTAGCTGTGTACACATTCCATTCTGGGTGATAATCTCAGATATATTGACACAGAAAGTCCCTTTTCCAAACAGAGCTCAGGGAACTAAGAGGGTCTCTCTCCTCACCTTCTGTCTTGAACATTTGTAATCTGGACACAGCAGGCTTAACTGTTGAAATGGTGGATTCTGTCTGAGGCCACATTTCCAAAAACACCCCAAATCTTGATGCCCTGAGGTCACCACCCTTGGACTAGCAGGGACATATGTGTAAACCTAAGTGTCTTTAGGCCACAGCGCCACTAGGGACCACATGGCCAAGTAAAAGCGGGTTCAACAAGGAACCCACATAGTCAGAGGCCTCAGTACTGCCCCACTGCGTGCTGTTCCAGCGTATCAGCCGCCACTGCCTCAGCTACCTGCTGACCTCCTCTGAGAAGTATCCAGGCTGGCCAGTAGGGCGCCAAACAAGTTCTTGTATAAAGTATACCACTCAGCGTAATGCTTTTGGGGCCGCAGCATCACTGAGGAAGCTTGGTGTTTCGTGCATCACCAGAGATTCTGACTTGAGATGACAGCCACAGATCCGGGTGTCCCCTGCCTAAAAGGAGGAAGAATATTTATTCCGCTTTTCCTTCAGTTCTGGAAATATTTATAGGAGGTGCTGAGAGAAAAACTTCGTTAGTGTCATAGGTGTTAGAGAAGGGAATTCCTGGGAGGGAGAGGTTGGCATTTTGACTATGCACAGATTGTAGAGATGAATAAATAATGAGCTGTAAGCAAACACTGCCCAAGGTGGGCCCCTTGGAGCTGTAAGATATCATGTCCTACGCACACACACAAGTGTTCTGTGGTCCTATAAATTCATCATCTTCCCGCTTAAGTCCGTGTGAAGGAGCTCTCGTTAACATGAGAGTCTACAGTTCAAGTCACTAAAGAGAGAGAGAGTATTTGCCAAATGGATTTCATTTGCCAAATGTAACTCTTTTCTGGAAATACCCATGCGCTCTAAAGTCTGGGAAATGCTGGTCTGGTCTCCCACAATCTTTTCTGAGCCTCGTTGGACTCTCTTTTTGTCGGACACTCACCTACATACACATTCTTAGGCTTAAAAAACAACTTGGTAAAAATCATAAAATAACGGATGTTTACTTACCGTAGACCATTAGAAAACAGCCACAAGTAAAAGGAAAGCAGCAACAAAGATCACCCCAGACGTACTAGACCCACTGTTTACTTTTCATTGTATATAGCTTCACCTCTCTGCTTTGTCTCAGACTCGGTTTCTCTCTCCACATGTCCTCACTCCCCATGTCGTGTTACCAAAGTAACATGAGATCAAACCGTAGATGCTTTTGTATTCTGCTCTTGCCATCTAATAAGTTGCAAGGAGTTTGTATGTCCTATCCTTCTTTGTCTTTCTTTGTAATGGCCTCTCAGCTTTCTAACCTATTTGTGACCCATAATCTAATCCCTATGATTGGACGTTGGCCTCCAGGTTTGTTTTTTGTTTGTTTTGTTTTGGTGCTGTCTTTTTTGAGTGTTAGAAGTCTTGTGTTGTTCATAATGGTACAACTAAATCTTGAAGCCGTCTGTACTCACTTGACTTACGTCTTATATAAAATCGACTAAAGGGCCATAATTTTCAGTGTGTGTTTCTCATCATGAGACAGTATCTTAATTAGAAACAGCTCCCGGACCATCAATACTCTGTCTCTCATTATTAGATGAACTACCGTAGGGCCTCCTGGCTAAGAGTATGGGGCCCAGAGTCAGACATCCTTGGTGCATACCTCGAGCCTCCTACTTTATATTTTGCTGAATTTGATTAGTTGGAGTAACATCTCCAAGCTCAGTCTCCGTAGCTGTAAAACGGGAATAATAATAGTGCCTGCCTCAAAGAGTTGTTAGGCTTTACGAGTCTATCACCTGAAACCCTGTGTGTCTGTTCGTGCGTGCATGCCTGTGTGTCCGGGAGGAAGTTAGGGAGAGAAAGGAGAGAAGCATTGGGTCCCAGAAAACAGGATGGCTTCTACATGCCCAAGCAGCTGCTTCTCTAGCTCTTCCTCATTTTCTGGCAATGGGAACCTCTTTTCACATGGTGAGAACACAGGACACAGCAGGACAGACATGGCTGTGGCTGTGACCCAAATGTGACTTCCAGCTCTACCATTTATAAGCTTGACCTTGGACGTGTGATACAACTTTTTCCAGTTCACAGCGGATATTGATGAAAAGTCTCTACTCTCTACCTCGTAGGTGTGATGATACAGTGAGATCTTCCTTCTATGCATAGCACCTGTCGTGTAATAAGCACCCAGTGGCAGCTAGAAAAAAGCCACTGAACCTCTTTATGCTTCAGTTTCCATATCAGTAAGAGAAATAATAATGACTCTGACAAGTGATCACCCGAATTAAATGGAAACCATGAAGGCAAAGTACTTGTTAGCAATAGTAGGTATTTAATATATGGCAGCTCTTGAGACAAATTATTATTCCTGCCGTTATTGTGGATAAGTGGGACACAAGCCAAGCTGCATGGGTGCCACCTTCCCTCGTAGGCAACAGCTGGCCATTGGAGCTCCTCAGGTTAGCCGTGCGTGGACAGGGTGCCTACAGACAGAAGAACCACTGTTCCTTCTGGTCTGCAGATTGGAAACCCCCAAGCTCAATACCCTTCCCCATCCAGTTTTGGTTTTGGTTTGTTTGTTTGTTTCTTTGTTTGGGTTTGTCCTAAAGTCCACTCACTATGCTGGCCTATAAGTTTACCCTTAGTAGAGGGAGACTTGTAATCACATCTGCAGGCAATGTCTTGCTGGTGTCCTATTGGCAGAGACTGAAGCAGCAGCCCCAGCAGAGAACAGGGAAGGTGTGCGACAGACAGCAGGGGTGTTTCAACTGTGGCGGTGCTTTTGAGCTCAAGGTCGACCTAGAATTTTCTCTCTAGGCCCAAGAAGAAAAACATATGCTGGGAAATTGTGCGAAGCATAAGAGTCACGGTGGAATTGGGTTTGAAATGTTCAGCCTCGTCACACCATGAGCTCAATCTCCAGGCACATTGTGGCCTAGAATTCTCTGAAGTCCTTAGAGACGCCTTAACACCACTTAAAATTAGATGTGTTCACATTGGGCTTGTGGCCACCCCATGCTGCACACTGTAAACCATTATTTTCTGTTCTTAGCTGAGTTCAACTGCTCTTACAGACCAATAGCTCTATATTCTTTTCAGAATGACTCTATTGCGCTTCTGTTTCTTTGGAAGGGACTTTTGTTTTCTTCAATGCTGTGAAGTGTGAAGTCTACATAATTTGCTAAATGCATCATGTTTACATATGCATAAGCCAGTTACCTCCAAATCACCATCTCCTGCCTGCACTAGTGGCTGGGTGCTTAAAGAAAATGAAGCTTAATTTTCTGTAAGCAGCATTCCATGGTTTCCAAATAAGCTCACGGAGACACAGATAAATGAAATTACTTAGTGGTAACTATCCAGACAAGAGTGAGAAGCCAGTGGTGAAACCAGCCAGGTGCATGTGATCCTTCTAGCATCCCTCTATCACAATATACAAAGTGACATGAAAATGAGATGCCAGGGATGCCCTGCTGCTGTAGGCTGAGGTGTTAGCAGTTGGGTTAGTGCCTATATGTAAGCCCATGGGCCCCATTTCAGCCTGTGGACCCTTGAACTCCTAGCTTCCGGGCTTCCTCATAATTCCTTTGTTTGGGCAAAGGATTCCCCATGGTATCTGTGGTGGAAGAATCCTTCCCATAAGGCCATCCTTCCCATAAGCATTCGGTCCTGGGTTGAAATGCCAGCCTTGGCCTTTATGTGTATGTTGGGGGGTGTGGAGATAAGAATGGGCAGCCTCTAACCTGTGTAGGCCATGGTGTTCTCAAATGTGAAGTGGAGAGTAGGATCGCCTTCCCAGGCATCCTGGGGCTACAGTGAAACAGTGTGTGTTTCTGGGTACAGTCGCCTTAATTAAGTCAGGCACATATGTGTTTCTCTCTCCCTCTTGCCCCCAATGAAACACGATCTTCTGTTGGCTGGAAGCTATATGTCTCTGCATCCATCCTCAGTGGCACACTTTTTTATTTGACCTGTTCACCATGTTTATTCTTGGTATTTTTAGGTGGATGATGGGGGCAGTGTTTTCACTTCGCTCCAAGGATTCGCATTATCTTCTCTGTGCCTTCTCCAAACATGTATCAGTGTCTGCTTATAACCAGACACTCTGCCAGGATAGTTACATGTGAGACTGTGGCAGAATCCTTGCCACATCGGCTCTCAGGGTCCAGAAGGGATGACAGGTTGTGGCATAGCACAGAAAAGCAGAACTGGAAGTTTGAGGCCTTGGGGACACCCCAGGAGGGGGCAGTCGAATCCTCCTGGAAGGTGGAGAGAAGACTCGACAGACGAACAAATACTTGAACTGAACCTTGGTTCTCCAGGAAGGAGCATTTTGAGAGAGAAAGTGGCTCAAGTCTTCATCGTTAAAATTCTACCAACTCAGTACAGGGAAAACGTTCTCCTTTTACAAACAAGGAGAGGGGACACTGAGCACCGGGCAAGGGCTGTGTCTTCATCGTCTCTGCATCCCCCAGAGTGTCTGACTCAGGGAGTGCTGGAATTGAATTTCGGCCTGTCCAAGGTCACAGGGCAGGATGGAGAACAGCGCACAGATTGTATTGATTAAAAAAAAAAGTATTGGGGATTATTTTTCCCCCTTGGGGTTAAAAAGAAAAATGTTATTAGCATGTGGAATTAGAACTGATGAATCAGTGCAAACTGTCCCGAGTTACACAGTTCATGGGTCTCCGGTGCTCATGCCACTGGAGCTTTTTGCCACCTCAGAGCCCTCGCCCCCACTGCATTTGTTCATTCATTTGTTCTTCCAGTCAACAAACTTCAATTGGACACTTGCGTGATTTTGGCCTTGAGCTCAGTGCCAAGGAGGTGCAGGGTCCCTGCATTCAGGGAGCACACAGCTTAGTGGGGGAGACACACAAGGAAACAGACTTAAATTTTTCAAGGAGGTGTATATTCACATCACAACCAAAGAGTATTACAAGGAGCGCAGGAATTCTCCCTCCTGTTCCTGGCTGCCGTCTGTCCAGCTCCTACTCCCCATAAAGCAGAGGCCATTCTTATTTAGTTTATTGTACATCCTTAAAGAGTTCCTTGCATCTCAAAGTAAACACTGGTTCAGATTCTTAGGGTCCCTTTTTAACACAGATAGTGGAGTTTTGATACACTTTGCTTTTTTAACTTAATGTATCTTGGAGATCCTTGCATATTATACAGATAGCTGTTAAGAGTTTTCCATCGGGTAGATGTACTATCATTGATATAAGCATGGACATCTCAATTACTTCTAGCCTTTTGCCATTGGAAATAATGCTGTAATGGATAGCTGTATACATGTTACTTCAAACACGCATATGTGCATACTTGTAGATTATAGTCTCAAAGTGGAATTTTGGGGTCAAAACGTAGGTAGCAATCTTTCTGAATCACTTTGTCATTGCTACAGGCCTCCTGTAATCTGTATGGAGTTGGGTTTTTCTCTGTGACTCTGTAAAAAATAAAATCTTATTCTCTGAAGAGCTGAATTTAAGCCATTTAGATTTATTGATATAAAAAAATTATGTTTGGTTCTACCACCTCTGTTATTTCTGATTCTGTTTTCCTTTATTTTTTTTTCCTCACTGTGTGTACTATTTTCTGTGTGTGGACGGAGGGCATGTGTATAATTCTTCTGATACTCAGGGATGTTACCACTTTAAATGGCAGTAAAATTAATAGGATTCTTCCTCTTTCTTTCCCATTTTCACTTCACCTCCCTTTCTTGTATCACTTGATAATAGTTAATATAATTTTCCTCTAAAAGTTTCCCTTTGTTCTATAAAATATAGTCACTCTTTTGTTACTTAATTTGTCATTTTTTGATGTTTAAAAAAAATTTTAATGTTTATTTTTGAGAGAGAAAGAGAGAGACAGAGTGCAAGCAGGGGAGGGGCAGAGACAGAGAGAGAACAGAATCTGAAGCAGGCTCCAGGCTCTGAGCTGTCAGCACAGAGCCCAATGCGGGGCTCGAACCCACGGACCGTGAGATCATGACCTAAGCCGAAGTCAGACGCTTAACCGACTGAGCCACGCAGGCGCCCCCATTTTTTGATGCTTTTATCTGATCCCCGAACTACTGTATATGAGCCAATCAGCACAGTAGCCATACAGTGCATCTTTTTCCCTTCCTCTTTTTTTTTTCTTTTTTGCACTCTCATCTCTCACCCTAATCTCCTCCACCTTTGTTCATTTATAAATAATTGCATTTCCCAAGTCCTCTCCATAGTTGACCACAGTGAGTCCTCCAGTAGCTCCTATGGACGACTCATGGAAACCATTCTCCCCAAGTCACTGTATGCTCAAAACCAGTTTTCTGTAGCATTTATTCTTAGCTCATGGGGATACAAAAGTTTTGGTTCAACTTTTTCCTGACTTTCTTCTAGATGTTGCTCCACTAGATTCTGACTTGGAATATTGCTATTTGAGATCTGAGGGCAGACTTATTTTTTTTTTCTCTCTCATGTGTTCCATGGATATCTTCTCTGCTATTGGATCAATATTTATTTTTAAAATCCAGTAACTTCATTAGAAAAAATCCTAGTACTGGCCATTCCAGGTTTTTTTTTTTTTTCTGGCTAATGCTGTGCCTTTTCAATATGTAGGTTCATCTCTTGTTTTATTTCAGAAATGGTTTAACAAATTCTATTTTAAATATATGCCCTGTTGCATTGTTTTCTCCTGTTTCTTCAAAGGCTTCCATCATGCACATGTAGGCATTCCTTTGCCTCTTCTCTGTAACTGTCATTTGCTCTCTAATCCTCCGTGGATTTTTGTTTTTGTTTTTTATATATGTTTGTTTATTTATTTTGACAGAGAAAGAGAGAGGGAGGGAGAGGGAGGGGCAGAGAGAGTGAGGGAGAGACAGGATCCCAAGAAGACCCTATGCCATCAGCACAGAGCTGGATGTGAGGCTGGATCCCACGAACCATGAGATCATGACCTGAGCTAAAAATCAAGAGTCAGATGCTCAACTGATTGAGCCACCCAGGTGTCCTTACTCTCTAATCCTTTATAATTCCTTCTTTCTTTCCTTTTCATGTTGTTCTCTCCTGTCATTTCTTAAAATTTTTTTTTTTTTCAACGTTTTTTATTTATTTTTGGGACAGAGAGAGACAGAGCATGAACGGGGGAGGGGCAGAGAGAGAGGGAGACACAGAATCGGAAACAGGCTCCAGGCTCCGAGCCATCAGCCCAGAGCCTGACGCGGGGCTCGAACTCACGGACCGCGAGATCGTGACCTGGCTGAAGTCGGACGCTTAACCGACTGCGCCACCCAGGCGCCCCGCTCTCCTGTCATTTCTGACATCCTTCTCTCTCACTGAGTTTTCCAGTGTCTGCATTCCTTTGTGCATTTTTCAGTGTGCCTTCATTTTTATGATTTTCTTTTTCTTTTTTCTTTTTGCTGGGGATCTAAATGCTCACATGCCATTTCCTCCAGGGTCTCTTCATCTCTTCTCTGATTTCTTGTATACTGTTTTATTTTCTTTCTTCACAAAGGTGATTGTTTCACTCTAATTCATGGTGTTATACTTGTTCCACATTTTCACCTTTTCCATTTTTTTTTTTTCTGCTGAGTGTTCTGTGCCAAGTTTTACTGCTCTTTTCTACAGCGTATGGGTGTTTGTACGGGTATGTATAAACTTGTCAGCATCTTTAAAAAAAAAGTTATTAAAAAAATTGTTATAAGTTAGACTTGACTGGCCTGCCTATTTCACATAGAGTCCAGTAGATGGAAGGAGAGGAATCCTTCAGTCTTTGTAGACTCACAATCCAAATTTGCTTCCTAAGTCACCCATGAAAGAGGGTTTCCTGCTAAAATGGCTGCTCTGTGTATTCTGTCCTGTTTCTATGGAACAGCTCTGTTTCAGTTCTCCAGTTCTCTTGTTATGACTGAAGCTGCACTTTGGAATGAGCCTCTTGCCTACAGGAAGAACAATTTTGCCGGCATTTTCTGAGACCTGCTGCCCTGGGCCATTTTCCTCTTTTTCTGCTTTCTTGTTGTTTTTTCTCTCTGTGCAACTTCTGCTTGATCTGTGCCCTGTCCTTTCCTTTCAGTCCCTTAGCCCTTGCTTGACAAGAAATACTGGTCTCTGACTTCGGGAGGAGCCCTTTGCCTATCATAAACACGTTTTTGATTTTTTTAATTGGCTTTGGACATTTTACTTCCCTGCAGGTGGCTTCTGCTATATTGTTCAAAGCTAGGGATTATATATCTGTTTTGCAGTTTAACTAAAAATGGACTTTACGATTTTATTCTGCTTATATTGTTGATTATATGATTTTTAGGAGGGGAAGAGGGAAATTTCCAGCTATGTCACACTGCCTTGGTAGATACTAGGTTTCTAAACAGACAGTTTGGACCAAAGATAGTAGTGTTTCTAGCAGTAAAATAGTAGCTACCATTTCATCTTTATGCCAGGCACAAGGTCCTCTCTGAGCCCACGGAGTTCCCATGAGGCTTGGATACCATTTTCTTTTCTTGCTGGGTCACTATACCCATTCATGCCCCCAGGCTTCCAGAGTGGAAATAAACTTAGAGTTAGTTACACGAGCGAAAGGGTGAAAAGAATAGTGAGTGAAACACTGCACCTGGCAGGGTTTGGAATTGCTGAAGATACCCTTTATGGTTTCAACAGTCACTTCTTCGTCAGACCCTGCTTCACTATCCCGATCTTCTGTCAGTTTGTCCACTAGAAGCATGGAAGTGAAGATGCCAGGCCATGCATGCTCCAGGCATACTCAGGACCATCCCATTCTGGCCTCAGTCCCAGTTGGGAGTTTTCGATCCCAGCTCCAAAGTCTACCTCTTACTCAAGATGACAGTAGCCTCGGAGGCACTGTTGCACCTTTGTCACAAGAAGGGTGTGGCGCTTCCTTCCATCCCATTAGTCCATATACCCATGTCACCATCCACTCTGGTCCAGGAGAGGCAGCAGTGTTGAGAGGAAAGGAACTAATTGGATATCGCGTTTTTCTGCCTTTGGCTCATATCTACTCCTGGTCCCCTACCTAGTCATGAATAAAAGTGTGCCCGTGACCTCCTGTCACCCCCAAGCTAAAAAGGCAATCTCAGGTTCTGTACACATCCTAGACCATCAGGATCAGATAGATCTCTGGTCCCAAGCTTGGCATTCATGGTCCTGCACCCATCTTTTGTGGCTTCCTGACCCATTAAATAACAATATAAGTTGATCTCACCTTTAAGGGTAAAAACATACATGTACGTATTGGTGCTTTAAGTGTGGAAAAACACAGAAACTTAAATTCTATTTAATACTGCCCAGATTTGGATGTTGAAATTGAGTGGGTTGAACTGGATACAAATTACCAACTATGAATGGCAATTCATATTTTTTTAGTGTTTATTTCTCAGAGAGAGAGAGAGAGAGAGAGAGAGAGTGTGTGTGAGTGGGGAAGGGGCAGAGAGAGAAGGAGACACAGAACCTGAAGTAGGCTCCAGGCTCCAAGCTGTCAGCACACACCCCGATGTGGGGCTCGAACTCATGGACCGTGAGATCATGACCTGAGCCTAAGTCAGACGCTTAACCAAGTGAGCCATCCAGGATGGAGATTCATCTGATATGTACTCAAAAGATAAGTCTTCTGTCACTAAAACCTCTTGCAGATATAGGCTTACGTATCACTCCTGGCATTGTCAGTGCTACCTGGTCAGAAGACGGTCCTTGAAAGGTATATAAGCATTTATATAATCTCTAATATATTGGAATATCGTTAGACAGATACATGGAGCATTTTACATATATATGCATTTATGTAAGCGTTTATACATGTTTGATTTTTTATATGTTTATGAATGAGAATTAGATCTAATCATGCTAAAGTTGGTGTGTTTAATCCAAGCAGTGTTAATCTTAAGTATAAATTAGTTTAAGAAAAAGTCGCATCATTCATATTGGCTTCCTCATTATTTCGAAGACCTGCCTGGACTGTCTTCCCCTTATCTAAGTGCTCCCTGCACGTCATCTCAGCTAGAGCCCTGCCTCCTTTTGGAAGCCTTCCCAGACTGTCATCGGCTGCCTGAGCTTATAGATTAAGAAAATGCAGAGTAACTGTCTGTCTGCCTCTTGGCAGTGGGACGGCCCACACAGGGACTTCACCCAGCCCCTTTCCCAGGGCTCTGTCCACCCCGGCTCCTCCCAGGAGTCAGGGTTGAGCCTGTATCCCACACCTTGTCCTGAAGCATCTGCCATTGCTGATTTTAGGTGAGAAGGGCAGTTGTCATTTCTGGCATTTAGTCTTTATTAGTCGAGGACCATGAAGCCCTTCAGTCAAATTGCCGGTTATGATGCTGTTTTTTCTACAGCACCACTAATCTTTTTCAGATTTCCCATGTAGGGAAATACCTACTCAGTGTCTGGGAAACACAATTGAAGCCACGGTTGGCATTTCCAACCAAGATTTTGCACATCCACTTTTTTTTTCTTTTTTTTTTTTTTTTACCGCAGAGTGGTGGAAAAGGCTGTGGATTTTATCGGAAGCTTTAAAAGCTTGTTTCATCTAGCTAACCTCCCTGCTCTAGATTATTCAGCGGGAAAAAGTTAAGTGTTACTCTGCTAATGCACATTTACAAATGTTGTGTAAATTCTAAATGTATTTCTTTTTCCACATGAAGGATTATCATTCGAATCAAAGGGAACATTAAAGTCTCCTCAAATCAGGTTACTAAGAATAGTCATAATGGGGTTAATAGGGATATTTATCCATCTATGCTTGTAGGCTCTACCATTAATTAGTTTAACTCATTTTCCTTCAAGTTTAATGTCAGTATTTTAAGCTCTTTCAAAGATTGCTTTTTAAGGACTTTATTAGCGAGCTCCTGAATAATGGGGCCCTAATTCCTTTGCTCAGGCCTGTTGTTTACAGAAAATGGTGCATTCTCCCAGCATAAGAGAACATGCATCTGTACTGATGTTTTAGGCCCTGAAGAGTAAAACCTGGATTTACATATAACAACACAATTTAATCTGAGCACGCTCAAATCTCTCTGCGATGATCTCCAGTGAGAAATGGAGATTCACCTTGTATAAGCTTGGAAAATTCCCCTCAGGAAACTTCAGTCGTGTTTCCAGCCACGAAAGCCACTTACGGCTGGGAGCTTATTCTCTGTTACCTCCCAGTGGTGAACACTACCAGCTCCAGAAGTTTCTCAGAGGGCAAGATGGTGGTGGACTGCCTCTTGGGTTTGGAAAACTTCAGCTTCACAGCAAATCCTTACCACAACCCGGTGAGGCGGATACTCTCAGTATCCCTGTTTTATGTATGGAAGAAAAAAAGTTTCAAGAAGAGCATGGACTTAGGTGGAGAACAGCAGCTCACACACTCGAAGCTGGCATTCATACCCAAGGCTGTCAGGCCCACAAGCCTGGGCTCTCAGCCACAGCACCAGCCGTCTGTTCCCTGTTCATGTGCCTGGGAGGGAGTGTGGTCCTGCCATGCACTCAGCTGCTTGATCCTAATCTTGTGGAAAGGGCTCTGCGCCTGCGGGGAGGACTGGGTGGAAGGACAGGTGCACGCACCTGCGGCTATGGTATGAGAGCAGATCAAATGAACTTCCAGAGGCTCTGAGCTGACAGCACAGGGTCAGACGCAGGGCTCAAACTCACGAACTGCAAGATCATGACCTGAGCCGAAGTCAGACGCTCATCTGACTGAGCCACCCAGATGCCCCAAGAGATGTGGATTTGAATCTCTCTTTAGCCATTTAACTGGCTAGCTTCACTTGGTCATTTCAGGTGCAAATGTGGCATGTGTGATCTTGATTTCCCTACCTTCCCTCTGGTGGATCACTGTGTCACGCCGTGTCCACAAACACAAACGGTATCCGAGCCACCTGCTGCCAAGATGCCGGGCACTTGAGTGCATTCCCATGGAGTCCTCCCATAATCCTATGAGCTACTTCTCCATATGCACATGAGGAAGCTGAGGAGTGGGAAAGTCACCTGTCCAGCCTCAGCCAGGATGGCATTGCAGGCCTCCGAGCTCAGCTCCATCTTTCTGCGGAGCCTAGTTACGCCCTCTTGCTGGCCTAGGATCCCCTTAACCAGGATGTGGTTACTGCTTCTGAAACCCTGCTAAGCAGAATCAACCCTCACCTCTTTGAGTTCCAGTTTAGTAGGGTCCATGGTCCCAGGGGATTGTAGCCTTGCTCGGTCTCACACTCTCTCAAGCTCCCATGAAGTACAGCCCCCGTCCGCTCCATTCCCACACACTTGCCCTGTTGGAGAAGTGAATAAAGTACTGCTCCAAAGATGGCCCACGGGACTAAAACACGCTCTGGTCTCTAGCTTGGAGACCCTTCCTCCGGGTGCTTCTTCCTTCGTTTGCTGCGTGCGCGAAAACCCCCACAGATACGGAGGCTGACAACTGTAAGTTACCCTCCCCACTTGCATTTGGCGCTCAGATCTTTGGAGAAACGGTCTCCTCTGAGCCCGCTGGTGGTAAATAAATCTCCGATCCACCAAGATCTCCAAGTGCCGCTTGGTTTTTCCGCCAGCGTTCCAGCCTGGTTCCATAACAGCCCTACCCTGGGGCACTTGCCGTGTGCTGTGTGCGCCAACAGCACGGGGGCCCAGGTCCCTACCGGGAAAAGGAGCCTGCGTTTACTTGAGGGTGGCATCGAGCCTACATGTTCCTGAGCGGCTTGGGAAGGCATCCTGGTGTTTGTTCCAGCCTGGACTCTGCTCATCCCCTCATCTCTGCCCTAAAAACGGCTCAGCTGGACTTTTTGCAGGAGATGCTAATTGCACGCACTCTGAGTGCATTGATCCAGTGTTGCTCTGATTAAGTAATTAAGCACAACAGCACCTAGGAGGGCTGAAGAAGATTGCTTTCACAAGTCTCGGTTTCTGAGAGGCCTCCCAGCCTGCTCCAGAGAGAGCTCCGGTCTGGCCTAACTCTTTAATTACCTTCAGAGGCACTAAAGTTTAAATTAAATTCTAACTGTTTTCATATTAACTTCTTCCGGAACCCTGAGCTAAGCACTGGTAAGGCTAGAGGGGCAGAACGCAGTGGCTTCATGTGACAGGTGGGTTGTTTTCTTCCTCGGCTCTTTAGCTGAAGGATTTCGTGAGTTACACGAGTTTACCAGTAATTGGTGCCCTAGCAGAGGTTTACAGATCGCCTACAATGCTTGTGTGTCAGCTTTGCCATTTTCAAACATCCACAACTGAGTGTTCAAATGTGGCTTCAGTTAGGATTTTAACACACACACACACACACACACACACACACTCCTGCTCACTCTATTAGATATTAACACTACAGCTCTGAATGCAGAATTTCTGTCCCCACCTCCACTTTTTATATCACTCCAAATATTTTTTTTTATCCCTCTGATTATTTCCTTGCCTTCTGGTTTTCTGTGTAATCCTCTGAGAGGCCTTTCTAGAGTGTCCTTCAGCCACCAAAGTCATCAGTAAGCTGAGACCAGCTCGGAACACCAGTTACGACCTTGGGGAACCCTTTCCCAAGAAGCTTGGATTGCCTGTTTTCTGTCTCCCCACTTCCAAAACCAGCACCTGTTTGAAACTTCCTCACCCCTCCTTTCTAGGCCTTGGCTTTGTCTGAAGGAGACAAGGACTGTGGTGTGATGGTGGCCTGGAGGCAGGCAGGACCCATTGACTGATACTCAAGAAGCGCCCCTTTCTCTCCTTCAGTAGCTGTTTCCCGGGCTCACTGCCCCACGAGCAAATACTAATAAATGAAAGCACCCCTCCCTTCCACCCTCAAAACGTCACTAGTGCTGCAGTAATCCTGTTAACACCATCTCTGCCCTATAGTATTTAGGTACCGGTACCTCCTTCCCGCCCCTGTCAGCCGGGTCACTCATGATGTACTACTGCTTTACGTGCATACTGTTGCAGTCAAATCCAGTCTAGCTCGAGGCCCCTTAAAGCTCCAGGCCTTGGGTGGAGAGAGGAGAGGGCGCCCAGGTGGGAAAAGTGATCACATTTTCTTCCCTGGGCTATATACCTTCCACGGCGGCTGCATGTGCCTTATTTACACTTGCTTATTGCATTTTGTTCATATTTTCCAAGGAGACAGGACAAGTCCACTGGGAGACCACCACATTACCTGGGCCCTTCTCTGCCTGAGCGCTGGGCTTTCCTGGGGGACAAAGCTGTCTTTTTGTACACACTGGAGTAATGTGCAATGGCACTCTACTTTTCTCTAATGAAGCCCCAGCGGCCGCACATGTGATCCCCGCTCCTGGGAGCCTAACAGGAAGGCAGCAGGCTGTGTGTTCCTTCCGTAGGACTGCTGTTCTCACGCCAGAGCTAATGAAAGCAGAGCCTGATTTCATCCCTCTAATACTCAGCCAGCTGCTTCACCTGCATCATTGGCAGAACTTCCTGTACCTGTGAAGGCCTGATGTTTGGATTTTTTTTCCAACTCAGAAAATGGACCAAGTCTATTAATTGCCCCAGTTACTGCTGGCTCCCCTCAAGCCCAGTTAATGCAAGGAGCCAGTCCAGCACCCAGGGCAGCCCAGCAAGAAAACAGCCTGGATCTAAATCCTGTCTCTGTCACTTGATAGCTGTGAGACTTAAGGAGCTTGTAACCAGTGTATTCATGTTTTCCTGTTTTTTTTTTTTTTAATACATATATTTTGAAAAACTATGTATCCATCCTTGGTAAGGGCTGAGAATACAGACACAGAGAAGTCAAACCAAACCCTCGGTTATGGAGCTTTTCTATGCGGGAGAAGGCAGATATATATTGCATGTCGAACCTTCTTAATTTGTACCAAGCCACCTACAAAATAAGTGAAGGAGAGGTATTATTTTTTATATCACAAGCATCTCCTCAGGCTTCAACAAAAACATAAGGATAAAATTATAACACATTATGCAGCCAGTTGGGATACGGGAAGAGGAATCTACATTTGTTAAGTCCCTGCTCTACTCCAGTAGCTGTGAGCTATGTTTTACTGATACTCTCTCATTCCCTGCAGTAATGCTATGAGCTGAGCTTTATTATGCCATTTTGCAGATGGATAAATGGAAGTTTGCAAAAGGCAACAAGAGGGGTTATTACGCTTGGTTAGTTAGTATGTTATCAACAGCATTCTTTATGCCAGGAACGGGCTGCCTAAGATGCTGGCCCCCCTGAGGTGAGCCACGCCCTGGGCGCTGCTCCCACCTAGAGGGGAAGGTGGACAGTGAACGAGAGGTAATGGTGCTGGAAGCACACAGAAGGGAAACCCCCCTCTTGTGAGGCTTAGGGAAGTCCTCGAAGAAGAAACACATTAAAAGCAGAGATCCTAGAAATTTGCATATTAGCAAGACACCGAGGAGGGGTGCCCCAGGTGGAGCTGCTTCTGCAAAGGACAGGGCAGATCAGGGAGCCCCGAGGAGAAGAGGGAGACCAGAGGCAGGGCAGGGCACTGCGATCGAAGCGCAGGTCACATTATGGATTTGTACTTGCCTGCAGAGTGATTAAGAGGCTCTGAAGGAGCTAACTAAGCAGGAAAGTGACGTCACTTTAGAAAGAGAGTGCTTTGACTGCTGGATGGAGAAGGGAGAGTGGGGGGAAACACAGGAAACCAATTAGGATCCTGATCCAGCCTCCTTGGTGCGCGTAGTGGTGGTGGTAAGGACTGGAATGAAGGCAGTGGAGCCAGCAAGAAGCAAGAAACTTTTTTTTTAGGGATCCCAGGATAATTCCCAAGTGTGTGCCCTGAGGATGCAAGTGCCTGGTGGTGCCATTCTCTGACCACAGGAGGAGGCGAGGATGCTGCCTGTGCCCCAGCCATGCTGGAGCAGATTGAGGGCCTGTCAAAAACATGGGGAGTGGGGCGCCTGGGTGGCGCAGTCGGTTAAGCGTCCAACTTCGGCTCAGGTCACGATCTCGCGGTCCGTGAGTTCGAGCCCCGCGTCGGGCTCTGGGCTGACGGCTCGGAGCCTGGAGCCTGTTTCCGGTTCTGTGTCTCCCTCTCTCTCTGCCCCTCCCCCATTCATGCTCTGTCTCTCTCTGTCTCAAAAATAAATAAACGTTAAAAAAAATTTAAAAAAAAACAAAAACATGGGGAGTAACCTGTGGAAACAAGAAGGGACACTTGGGAGAATGAGGGTAGTTCAAAGTGAGCTGAAGCCCCAGTGCAGGGCAGGAGGGAAGCGAAGGGAAGGGAGGGGACGTGAAGAGGAGTGGCTGGCCTCACTCACTCAGGAAGGTAACCCAGGGACAAGGGGGATCAGGTCTTAGCCTGCATGAGTGAACCGAGTCCTCTGGGGATTCTAATGCTCCTGGCCTGGGTATCAGGCTTCTCTGACCAGGAGGAGAGGAGAGCTCAGACCCCCTCTTGAGAAAGCACAAGGAGTGGTCCACCTCAGGGCACCATGTGAGAATGGCAGGTGGACGTGGTTTTATCAAGGTTTTCTCTCCCCCAAAACTAATTTTCCCCAGAAAGGAATGGAGCGTGTGGGAGGTGCCCTTTAAGCCTCCACTTCTGAAAGCATCAATCCTCAGTTCATACCTTTATCAGGGGCTACAACAGGCCCCTTAAAAGGCGAGCATTCCCTACCCCCCATTGCTGGCATGTCTTTTTTGGCTAGAATACCCAATTTGAACAAACAGCTCTCTGCAGGCTGTCATCTTTATTTTTTTCTTTGGGATGTATCTAGCTCCAGGCCAACAGTGCCTGACTTTTTTCCCATTCGGACCATTCAGTGGAAGTCACAGCGAGTGAACAGGGCCCAGTAATTGAGTGCCTCCTGTCTCCATTCTGGCTTTCTGATCTCTCTGTACCCAAGCCAGTGGCATCTTGCTTGTGCACTTCCCCCTGAGTGACAGATTCTCTCTTTTAAGATTCCAGCGCCTGATTCCATCCGCCATCCAGAGCCTGTGTACTTTGGAAAGCCTGTGGGAAATTCAACAGCCTTCTAAAGATATAGATTACCTGCACATCTGTCAGGGTTTAGTTAAACATGACTGACTAATTTATCCTGCAGTGTGAGATGGGGATTCATTTCCTTTGCAAGTTGACTTGGCAATTTTCTCTGCTTGGAGAACGTTTAGAATAGATGGTGTGCATGGCAATTGAGAAGAAATAGATGCTATTAATTTTCCATTTTCAAATGTGACATTGACTCTAGAGCCCACATCTCACTCCTATCAGGAAAACAGACCACATCCTCTCCCTTATGAGCTGCTTGGCATCTGAGAAGTCAGAAAGGTGAGCACCCTATCCCAACGTTCCAAGTTGGGACCCATCCACGTGTCGGTGTGAACCTGCCCTCTCCTTGATGTGTGTGTGACTTAGTGTGAGATGCAGGCTCCTGGCTTGAGCAGGCATGGGATCTTCTTCCTCAGCCCATCTTTAAAGACCAAAGGGAAGGAGTAGAGGTAGAACATATCATGATGAACCTCCAAAAAGTTGGAAATCCCAAAGGGATAGCTAACTTCATCCATTTTATCTGGCACAGAATTGTGCTATGATGGAAACACTCTGTATGATCGCGTATGGCGTCCCCAGCCATGTGAGCACTTGGAGTGCAACCGAAGAACTGTCTTTTATTTATTTAAAAAATGTTTTAATGTTTATTTTTGAGAGAGACAGAGCATGAGTGGGGGGGTGGGGGGCAGAGAGAGAGGGAGACACAGAATCCGAAGCAGGTTCCAGGCTCCGAGCTGTCAGCACAGAGCCCAGCGTGGGGCTCAAACCCACGAATCCAAGATCATGACCTGAGCTGAAGTCAGATACTTAACCGACTGAGCCACCCTGGGCATCTTTTATTTATATAAATTAGTGTTAATATAAATAGCCACATCTGACTAATGACAACTGTATCCATTGCAAGTATCCATGTCTCCCAATTTCTTATGTGGCCAAAGCCAGTTTTGTTGAGGCACAGTTGTCGTGCTGGTTTTCTGCATGCTGCGGTGTTTGCTTTAAGCTTACCTATAAACCTTCAATTTAAAAATAATAGTAGTGGTAATTAAAATCATAGCACATGCTGAACAATTGTTATGTACCATGTACTTTGCTAAGCACTTTACATACTTGGTCTAATTTATACTGACTTAATGATATCCTGGGTTTACAGGTCGGGGAGGCCTTTCCCACCTGGGGTCTGGGAAGTTTGGCTCTATTCCCCATCAAGCCCCAAATCCCAGGCTAAGGAAAAATGGGCTTTCCGGAGAGCAGACATAGATTCAAAAAATGAGGAGAGGGTCTGAATGATATTCTTCTCTTCTTTTGGAGGCAGGTGGAGGCTCTCTTTAGTGAGAGCTTGCACTGACTGAAGGCAAGACTGGAGTTTTGGCAAGACAGTCTACTCATTCATCACTGCCCCATTGCCTTCTGGGGGTGAGCCTGGGGTATTTTCTGGGGTCTCTCTTCACTGGTAGAGTCCAGCTTTAACCTGCATCCTGTCAGCTCCACAAGATACTCAGAACTTGGCTTTGCCCTGTAATGGTGTTTAGCTTAGCTTCTGCACTGTCTGCCCCTGTAGCTTTAGAATCTGAGAAAAGTGACAGTTGTGGGGTTCGTGTCTTTGTCCCTTCTTACTGAGGGTTTGGCCCCTCAGGTCTTGAATTCCTGGTGCTCCAGATGTGAATGGCTGGTTTTTCTGCCTCTTGGAAGTGTGCCATTGCCTGGACCCTTTGTAGGGAGTCTCTATACCCAGAATTAGGGTAAAACCTGGGAGGTAGGGGAAATCAGCTCCCTTTCCCACACCATTGTTCCTCCATCGATTTCTTCCCTCAAGCCTTACTTCAGCACTCTATCAGACCTTCACAGAACCTGTACCCCACCGTCTGTCCGTCCATCCGTCCGTCCGTCCATCCATCCATCCATCCATCCATCCAGGTTTTCTTCTTGTTCTCAGAAGGAGTATTCCTTGGCCCCAGTTCGTATGCTGCACCCTAAAAGATGAGCCTGATAGTTAGAGATGGGCTGCAAGAGAAAGGACACTTGCATGGAGAAGGCATCCATCTCTCTTTAGGGAAAAGTCGGCTCAGTCTGCCAAAAGGCCAGCAAAATAGGCCACATGCACCAATCCCAACCTTGGGCTAAAACAACATTGATAGTCTGCCATTACTGGGATCTTTTAGTGTTCCAGGCAGCCTCTCACTAAGGACATTGGCTATTCCCGAGTTTTAATCTCTCTTGGCATGAATTTAGTGGAAAATGTGGTCTCTGGCAAATTGCAATAGCAAGTTTTATTGGGTTAGCAAGAAGGATCTTTTGGGGTCTTTGGAGACTGGTGAACAACTGTAAGACCATTAGCATTTGCTTTAATATCTCTGAGGCAGTCCAGATTCAGTTCTGAACAATGCTGCTTACCCGGGGAGTCTAGGCTCTCTGGCACATTCCTTACCTGTCATTGCCGTATCTTTGGCCTGTTTTCCAAGTGGGGGTAAGGAGTTGTGTTGTGGTTGGAGAGGGAGGTTTGTTTTGAGCGTGGCTTCGTGGATGGCATTGCATGTTGAGGGCAGAGAGCTAACTAGAGGAGAAAGTCCATGGATTCACTGTTTGTTCCATTTGCTTTTCTGCAGCCTGCACAGACAAGGAGTTGAGGAACCTTGCTTCCCGGCTGAAAGACTGGTTCGGAGCCCTTCATGAGGACGCCAACCGGGTCATCAAGCCCACCAGCTCTGACGCGGCCCAAGGCAGTAAGGCCAACTTTGCTCTCACTAATTTATTTCATTTTAAATATCACATTCCCTTAGTTACTAGATAGTATTGATCTAACAGTTTTTTAGAGTAATCACAGAAACATTACGTGAAATGTACAAAGCAACTTCAGGTATTTACTTTATTCCAAAGCATTTCCCCCTCCTCTCTATAACATCTTATATGTTTTAAAGTCTGGCCACAAAATTATAATACTTTAAGTATAGAGATTTTGGAAAATATATTAAGTGTGTATAAAAATACAAAAATCCACCATTTTAACAACTGTTAGCATGTTGTGGCATAGACTTCTAATTATTTTCCTTGCCATAGAGAAGAAAATCTAGGTGTCTGTATATGTATATACACACACACTTCACAGGTTGTTTTATGAGCTTTTATCACTTAGCAGCATACTATGACCTCCTATGTTGTTGAGTACTATTACACTTTCTAATAGCTACATAGATTCCCAAGTTATAGATACAATTTATGTAATTAGACCTCTATTTTGGAGTGTTAAAGTTGCTCCTAATGTTCAGCTATTATAAGCAACACATATGTATCACACATCTTTGATAACTTATCTTTGTGAACGTTAGACTGCATTTTGTTTTCCATAGAAACTCTGGGGCGCCTGGGTGGCGCAGTCGGTTAAGCGTCCGACTTCAGCCAGGTCACGATCTCGCGGTCCGTGAGTTCGAGCCCCGCGTCGGGCTCTGGGCTGATGGCTCAGAGCCTGGAGCCTGTTTCCGCTTCTGTGTCTCCCTCTGTCTCTGCCCCTCCCCCGTTCATGCTCTGTCTCTCTCTGTCCCAAAAATAAATTAAAAAAAAAAAAAAAAAAAAGAAACTCCCAGGCAAGGGTTCCCCCTCCCCACCAGTGAATTTGCAGAGCCTGTATTCAGAGCGTCATCATAAGCTACAGAGAAAACTCAGAATGGGTCCGCATCTTTGTACCTTGATGGACTCTCTTGCTGCCTTGAACTCAAAGGGCATTAGGGGTAGGTTTCTTCACACTGTGGCCAGTTGGCTCAGAATGTCTTCCTCAATAACACACATGTTCCCGTACGTGGAGTTTTGCAACTGTTGGGATCCAAAGCTTAATCAGCATCCGGTCTTTGGCCAAAATCAGAACGATCACCTTCATTTTTGGTTATTCTTTGCCATTCATAGCTGTAGATACTGGTAGAGAATACTGACATAGAGGACACTTGTTTAACTAGTTTGGATCTTTTATTTTAAGGGAATGATCATTTCTGAGAAGTAAACACTGAAGTGTCCAAAGAGTGATTTCAGGTGGCTGAGTCTGTGGGAAAGAGGAAGGAATAGTGTTTTTTTCCATTCCTGCCGGAGGCTTCCTTGAGAGTTAGTGGACAATTAATGCACAGATGGTCTAAAAGAACCTTTCCCTGGGATCCACGAGGAGCAGCTGGGCCCTTGGGCTTTCTGAATAACCTTTAAATGAAGAGCAGATTGATGTGAGGAGAACTGTTCCTTGCAGCCTCCAGTCCCAGTAGACTCCTTCTATAGACAGCTAGGGAGCTGGCAAAAGACCTGCCCTTGGCCAGAAGCAAATTGAGTCCCCAAAGAGGCTCTTAGGCTTGATGTCCTGAAGCAGTGGCAGTGAAGCGAGTCTTGAGGAACCACAAGGCTGCAAAAGGGAGAGATGTTTTTATCAGTTCGGGACTTCTGAAGAGGAAACCATGGAACCTTATAAGTCCCATATGCTTGGGGTGAACTAGAAGGGCTGCTGTCTTTCCCTCTTCATTCCTCAGTACCAGGTGTGGGTATCTTTTCTCTAGTATCTTCCCAATGGGTATGGAGTGGGCTTGACCCACTGTCCAACCAGTTTGGCACTTCTCTTTGGTGGTCATTCAGCAGTGAGCCCCTCTTTCCCATGTATTAAAATACTAATATCCTATAATGTTGATGCATATTACATACAATATTCTATATATAACTGTGGAGCCATTTAGTGTCAGAGTTAATGATCTTGCTTTACTCAGTAGCCCTAAGGACATCCTCAACATAGAGACTGTTCAATCATGACCTTCAAAGAAGAGGCCACATTATGTTCCCTAATGTCTCTTAAAAAGGGGGATGTTTTCTAAGACACGTTCTAAGATATCAATAGGACTAAATTTAAAAAATGACTTCTATGTCTAAAGGAGTAAACTCTGCAGTAGCTAAAGAACTTCTCTCAATAAATACTTTTACTGAGAACTTACTATGTGCCTGCACTGGTGGAGGCTACTGAAGGGAACAAAGCAGTCTTTGCCCTCAAGGAGCTTAGCATCTAATGGATATTCAATGACAGTAAGGGGAAGCAGAGTGTTCGTGAGAGCTCAGAGGTAGGGGTGCTGTACTTACTTTACTGTTTCCTAGACAGGGAAGACCTCTTTGTAAAAAATAAGGCTTTCACAAAGGTGGGTGCATTTTGCTATGTTTCATATTCTGCAGGCAGGGGTTGGTAATGCACATAGAAACCTGATGCGCAGGGAATGGGTGGCCAACGCCATCAGGATCTCAGTTGTAGTCACCGTATCACTCCCTTGCCCTGCCCATCCTCAAGCATGGCACCCAAGCCAACTAGAGGTCCTCAGGGTAGGAGCATCACATGAAGTAGAGGCAGCCCTGGGAGAAGAGGGACAGAGAATGTAGACTCAGGGCTGGGCCACCTGTGTTTGAAGCCCAGCTCCACAATTATATGACCTTGAGCAAGTAGCTTAAGCCTTGAGCTTTTTTTCTTCCATCTGTAAAGTAGAGAGGATATACCATTTTATAGGCCTATTAGAAGGGTTGAATGAGATGCTTAAGAATAAGGTGCTTAGAGGAATACCTTAAATAACACAAAAATGAACTTTTTTCATAATTTTTCCTGGGAATGTAAAACCACTTCTAGAAATCCAGCTTATGGAATGACTTGAAATTGCATAGTGCTTTTGATTCTGACAGAAAGACCAATTTTAGATTTGGGGCATGCCTTCTCTGGGGGTTGTCTACAGTAGATTCAATATCCTGAGTGTTAAGCAAAGTGTTATTATTCTAGGGCGTACAGTTTCCATTGTGGAAACAAGTAATTCTTTAAGAAAACTACCCCCCCTCCCCCAGGGAAATAAGAAAGAAATTATTGTCTGACTCAATTTGGATTCCATATCATGTATCTCTTGAGGGGACTGCAGAAAAGAAGAATAGGGAACAGAAGCAGGTACCTGGCTTGTTTTCCCATTAATGTTCAAACGGCTTGGATTTAACAGTCCTTTGGGACATAATCAGTGCTTCTGGATTGTGCTATATTGTTTCATTTCACTGCCATCATCTTTTTTTTTTTTTGCAATAGTTTCTTTTGTTTTGGTTCTTCACATATTTTCCCCCTAAATATAAAAGTATACTTTGCAGAATTATAAGTTTTTTCTTTTCCGCACCATGTTTGTACTCTTCCTTTTGGGCATACCCTGTTTTAAGCAAGTCTAGTAAATGTAAATTCTTATTTACATCACACATAAATAAGTACGGGGGACTTGTTCCCTTTGAAACATATTTTCCTCAGATGCTGACTTCTGTTTAAGAGCATTTTTAACTATCTTATTTAAAACCCCCAAACAACAGTATCTTCTAGTAGTGTGCCCCTGAGACCCACCCATGGAGGGAAATAGTCTCAGGGGAGGT
The DNA here is from genome assembly GCF_028018385.1 of Neofelis nebulosa. NCBI lineage: Eukaryota > Metazoa > Chordata > Mammalia > Carnivora > Felidae > Neofelis > Neofelis nebulosa. The sequence continues at coordinate 126,902,617 of NC_080782.1, forward strand.
TGTAGGTGGGGTGGGCCCTGGGCCTCTTCTTGGGATGGGAAGGTCTAGGCTGGGTGGCCACTGAGATGTGCCCTTCTCTCTGCAGGATTTGACACCAGCATCCTGCCCATCTGCAAGGACTCTCTGGGCTGGATGTTTAACAAGTTAGATATGAACTATGACCTCCTTCTTGACCACTCAGAGATCAATGCCATCTACCTGGATAAGTATGAGCCCTGTATCAAACCTCTCTTCAACTCCTGTGACTCATTCAAGGATGGCAAGCTCTCCAACAATGAGTGGTGCTACTGTTTCCAGAAGCCTGGAGGTAAGGCGGGAGAGAGGTGGGGTCCCAAGTTCAGGGCAGCCACACTGGGCAAGGAAGGCCCACATATCACATACTGGGGAGAGCCCTGGGTGGAGATCAGCAGGCAGAAGAACACAAGTAGAGAGTAGAGCATTCATCTGATAATGGCAGACCCAAAGGCTCTTTTCTTCTATTTTATTTCCACTCTTCTCATGGTATATCAGAAAATTCAAGAGCATAATGGTAGAGTCCATTACTTCAGTCACTCTCTGGGATGATCTCCTGACCATATTGTGCCTCGATTTTTTCATCTGTCAAATGGGTGTCGAAACCTTTGCTATATAATTCCCAAGGTCACTGTGAGAACCTTATTGTGAGAAATACTGTACAAATGTGAGAGAATCATAATTCCCATTGTCACATGAGTTCTCCATGTTCCCCTTAGAGAAAGCCCCTTGTCCTTTTCTCTGGGGTAAATACAGATTTATACTGAATCTTGTAGACAAGGAGATTTCGGTTATAAACTCCCACTAACTCCAGAAAGAAGCACTATTTGAGGAATATGTGGAAAGAATACAGGAGTATCTCTAATTTGTTGGAAAGTCAGACAAGAGAGTCCCCCTACAGACTCTCAGGAATCTAGGGGCAGGAGCCCTGAGTCTGCTGGAGAAGCCACATAGTCTAGCTTTACTTCTTCTGCCTTAGCTTCCTGGGGTTGTGCCCAAGTGTGGCCAACGGCAGCTCGCAGACACTGGCTTGTATTTGAATTCCATTCCCAAGTCCTAGGAAAATATGCCTCCACATGAATCAGATATCATGGGTACTCTGCAAGCATGGCTGTCAGAACCTCTGCCCAGGAAAGGGAGATGGTCATGAGTATCATAGTATTTAAATTATACATGTGTGTATGCCTGCGTGTATTCAGAATCGATGCACCCCAGAGCAGAAAATGTGGGCGTTAAAAAAGGGCACGTGGTGTCACGTTCATGTACATGTTTACAGGATTACAAGAGACATTCCTAAAAGAATTACTGGTCACAGGGCATGTGCATTTTTAAATTTAAGCCGTATTTCCAATTTGCCTTCCAAAAACGTTGTACCCATGTTTACGCTCTCCAAGAATACCTAGTTCCCCATGGTGGAGCCAAACCTTGTGGTCACTGCCAAGTTAGGGGACAAGCTGTTACATTTCCTCATGGGTCTCATTTCATTTCTCTTATTATAACTTAGATTGAACACCTTCGTGTTTGAGAAATTCCTATTTTTTGTACATTTTTGGTATGTTTCTAGGAATTTTTTTTCTCAATGAAGGACATTAGCACTGTTGAAGTCACATATATTGCAAATATATTTTTCCCCAAATTTGACTTGGTCCATTTTTTTAGGAAGAAATTTTTCAATTTAAGAGTGTAAAATTTCTCCATCTTTTATGGTTTTTTAGCAACCATAAGGCTTACATTAAGTCTAGAAAGGTAACGTGTACCTTTGGGTACCTTAGGTAAAGGTACCAAATACCTTCAGTATTTGAAGGTGCATGATTCTCTTGTGTTTGTGTTTTCTTCAGCACATTTTGGTTGGTTGGTTGTTTATTGAAATCTTGTATCACTTTTGTTTTTTTTGGTGTATGGTCAGAGAGGGTCCCAACCCCTCTCCCCACTCCTGGAAATGGTTGTTCAGTTACCTTTTTTCACGTATTGACTAACCTATCCTACTCCTCTCATCTGAATGCTTCCTCTATTGTATATAATACTTCTTTATATTTATACGTCTCTTCTTCCATCTAGAATCCTTTTATTGTAGAACAGCATCTATCAACCAATGGAGTTATATTTTTTTTAATGGTTTTTATTTAGAGAGAGAGAGCGTGTGCACACACACATGTGGGGGAGAGGCAGAGAGAATTCCAAGAGGGCTCTGCAATGTCAGCACAGAACCCATCGCAGGGCTCGAACCCAAAAACTGTAAGATCATGACCTGAACCAAAATCAAGAGCTGGACACCTAACTGAGCCAACCAGGTGCCCCTGGAGTTACATTTTTAAGTTTTGTTCTCATAGATACTGTACTTCCCGTCTATTTATTGCCCTTGTAAAGGAAATTGATTTTTTTTCCCATTATAGTTCCTCACTGCTGGTGGTTTCAGTATTAATCTTGTTCGCACCCACCTTACTAACTTCTCATTTTGTTTATAATAATTATTCTGGTTGGTTTCCTTTGATTTTTGAGGTGTGCAATCATAACCTCTGCAAATAGTGATAATTTTTTTCTTTTTTCTTTTTATACCTCCCCTCTTTTCTAATCACATCAGCTAATACTTCAAATTTGTGTTAAATAATAGCCATGTTCTTACTTTAATAGAAATACTTGGAGTGATCGAGTTCTAAGTTTAATGATAGCTTTGGGCTTGAGTCCATATAAAATCATGTAACCTTCAGCCAGGGTTCAGGCTTAGCCTAAGTAAGCAAAGCCTCCGTGTTAGTGCTTCTTGGGGGTGTAATGCCAGGACCCTGAGAGTGAGGTTACTGCCTTTATCAAGGGACAAAGCTGGTCACCACGCTGTGTGGATGTCCCTGGATTTGCTGCCCTTTCAGCAACTGCTGAAGGAGGCCAGAACCCCATTACGTGGCACATTATGGTATCCAGGAGAAGTTGATCAAGCTACAACTGAAGTCATTTTGTTGTAGTTCATTTTTTTGTTTTGTTTTGTTTGTTAGTCATTTTGTGTATTTCTCTCATTTATTTCTTTATTTTTTGTGGGAGAGAGAGAATTCCAGGCAGGTTCCACACCCAGCACAGAGCCCTATATGGGGCTTGATCTCACAACACTGAGATCATGACCTGAGCCAAAATCAAGAGTCAGATGCTTAACTGATCCACCCAGGTGCGCCTCTCTCCTTTTATTAAGTTAGGTTATTTTTGTTGGGTTTCTACCACCTTCCTCCTTGACCCAGAACCAGCCCTGGGAGTTCTGTTTGACCCCCACATTTCCTCATTATTTCCTGTTGATTAATGCATGTACTCAAGGCTAAAATTTTCCTCCAAAGCACCCTTTTAGCTATAGACCATAGGTATTACGTATGTGAGGATTTTTTTTTTTACTATGATTAATGTGTAGATGTCCTACAATAAAGGCTCTAAATGCCTCTTTGGTCCAAGAAAATTTTGAGAGAGCACTTTAAAATTTTCCATGTGGTAGGATTATTTATTGACTGGTTTCGAAATTTTTCTTTAGTATTATGTTTGAGTTTTTGAAGTTTCTTCAAAAATTCTCACTGGAATTATATTCCTTGAGTTAGCACTTGAATATCTGTAAATATTGGTATTTTCTTTATACAGAAACAAAGATGCCAAGATTAAACTTACTCTCCTACTACTGGGTTTAGCTATAGACTAATATGAACCCATACTAATTTTTGTTCCCCTTTAAGGACATGAATTTTGTAGGACATGTCTTAGTTTTTGCTCAGTCTGTAACACTTTCTTGAGATATGTCATGCATTTTTTTAAATTTTTAAAAATATTTTATTTTTTTAAGACAGAGAGAGACAGAGCATGAATGGGGATGGGGCAGAGAGAGAGGGAGACACAGAATTCAAAGCAGGCTCCAGGCTCTGAGCTGTCAGCACGGAGCCTGATGTGGGGCTTGAACTCACGAACTGTGAGATCATGACCTGAGCTGAAGTCGGATGCTTACCGACTGAGCCACCCAGGCACCCCTATGTCATGCATTTTTGAGCTCTGGAATTAAACATTTGGTTCCATTTGATTAGTCTCTGCTCAGGAGCATCAGTTATATACATGTTGCACATCAGTTTTGTTGCTTCAGATATAGCCTTCATTTATTTCAGTGTTTAATTTTCTTCTGTGTCACTTATGTCTTTGAGCCTTTGTATCTGCATTGAACTGGAGTGTCCTGTGTGGTGTTTTTTTTCAAGTGGACTCTACACCCAGCATGGAGCCCAGTGAGGGGCCGCAACAGACATGAGCTGAGATCGAGAGTCAGTCCCTTAACCAACTGAGGCGCCCCAAGTGTCTTTTTCATTAGAACCCTTGACTACTTAAGTCTTGGGTAACTATTTTCATTTGCTCAGAAGCCAGCGTTTTCTGTTAGAATTCTTCATGTGGAGTTTGATTTTCTTGCAGTACTTTTTAGTAGGTCTCAGCCTGATTCATGTTTCCTTGCTGGAAGAGAAGTAAAATTTTTACAATTACCATCGGACCATTTGAGGAACTCCCTGACACAGTGTTTCTATGAATGTGGGCGACTTTTGCATTCTTCAGGAACAGTCTTCTAAATGCCTACGGTTTTTGCACAAAGATGAGCTTTCTGGTGGTAAAATAGGAAGAATATTGGTCCCTACTTTATGGGATTGTTGTAAAGATGAAGACAAAATTCTAGAACGTTGTCTGGTACATTCTAAGAATTCATTAAGTGCCCCTTATTTGTCATAGTAAATGCTTTACTTCATCAAACATGGAATCTGTTTCCCTTTTTCTCTGTTTTCAGTTGGTATCTTTCTCCTGCACTCTGAAAGCACCTTAAACCCAGGGGTAAATAAAGCATATTAGTTTTTCTTAGGGAACCAGCAACGAGACCGGGTGGCATTGTGCACTCCACAGGGTAAAAGATGTTAAGAAGGTGGTCAGGTACTTACGCTACTTCTATCCAAGCAAGTTTGGGGCCTGTAGTAAATGTTCTGAGACTCAGAATACTTCTGCCCTTGGCTCGAGGCCCATGAGCACGTATCACAGTCTTCCAGAGCCACGCGGTCTGCCAAAGCAAGTCACGGTGACTCAAGAACTGGTGAAGCCATCTTTCTTTAGGCTTGGAATGGAATAAGTTCTTCTCTTGGGAGACAGAACTGCACACTGTTTGGCCATGCAGCTCCCACTCTATCAGTCCTTCCCTTGAGAACTGAGTTTTGTGCTCATTCATGGCAACAGGTGTCTTATAATTGAGGACTTTGAGTTAACGTTTCACTTTTCTATTCTCACTGCTACTCTCTATCTCTTACATAGCTTCAAAGTTTGTATAATTTTACAGTTGTTCCTTGAGGCCTATGTAAGTCTGAAGTAGCTATTCTCATCCTCTTTCTCTCCTGTAGCAAGACCTGGGTTAGATTAAGTATTGGTGAGTTGCTCCCGTCTGTGGATTCGCAACACTTAACCACGAGGATGCTGTGATCCTCGTTCTCAGCTGATTAAAATGTCTATTACCAGATCACCTAGAAGCACGTGGCATTTGCCTGAGTTGGTGGCAGGAAGAAAAATTACTATACAATGCAAGTAGCCCCCAAATACTATTTAAGTACCTCATGATGTAAGGGGTTTTTTTTTTGTTTTTTTTTTTTTTGATTAGTAACACTAATGGCCTGAATTTGTTGTGCTGTTTAATAACAGCATATGGAGTCATTCCAGTCCCAGGTGTGTCATTGTGTACATTTCACTTCCTGAGTGAAGCCAATCATTAGAGATTATGTCCTGCACCATCTGGAAACTGACTTTCATAAATTATTTTTCAGGTCTCCCTTGCCAGAATGAAATGAACAGGATTCAGAAGCTGAGCAAGGGGAAGAGCCTGTTGGGTAAGTACAATTTCTTGTCACTCGTTTGAACAACTAATTAAACCAACCATGTCTCGTGTAATGTTGAGCCACAGCAATGGTTATTCCATTCGGTAACAGTGTTTCCTGAAAGAAATGCCTCACTTCATCCCCAGACAGCTGGCTGGACGTAGTCTGAGGATAGGTGAGCTGTTTGAGAAATGCTGCCTAGTCCATTAGCCCAGGACTAGTGGGCAGGGCTGCAAGGGTGGGAATCCAACACCGTCTCTACTGCCCGCTCCTCCCTTACTTGGGGCTCCAGTAAACCTCGGCTTTCTCTTCTCCCAAGAATCTCTCTTGAATGGAGCATGAAAGTGTTCCTTCCTAGTTCAAGCAGTAACGTCTATGAATTATTCCCCAGACCAAATTGTCCATTCAGGGAAGAAGATGAGCTGTAGCCTCTTCTATATTTATCAGATCGGGTTCAAAGGCTTGGGTGTGCTTAAATGTGTTTTTTGGATTCATGTGCATAATAATCCCTGGAGGAAAGCATAAATCTGTTTAAATAGTGCACATTTCTCCTCTCTGTCTGAATGTTAACTGTGCTTTTCCCTGACATGCCTGTCTGTGGCTGGAGGTAAAGGTAACAAATGCTGGCTTGTTGAAGTGTTCCCTTTCAGCTGCATATCCTCTTTCTCCAGCACTAAGGGGTCATCATGGCATTCAGACCAGGCCATTTCAGAGACTGGTAAACCTCATATATTTGTCAAAAAAGGAGTCTGGGTTGGTTTACTTGCTTTTTAAGAAGAGAGCTGACAGCAGCAATATAATACACAATAATTCACAATTTTTCTTGTTAAGCATTAAGAAGCAGGTGCATCCCTTAAGCATCTTGCCATTTCAAACATGCACCTGTGTACTTGAAGAAATGGGCAAGTTTTGTTTTGTTTTGATTTTACAGATTGTCTAAGTAGTCCATGAACTCAGGTAGTTTCTCCTCTACTGATTTTTGGGTTGCCTCAGACCTCCCACTTCTGATAATGCCCCGTTCGACTCAGGAAGAACCCCAAAGTTGTGACTTTGACCTATGTGGACCTAGGTTCTAAAAAACACAAAGGTATCATTCTGATCTGAAGGCAACTTCCATAGGTCTGTCCAGTGCAAGGGCTTGTGCTCACTAATCTGATTTCTCCATGTAGGAGGTTATTCAGGCGTTTGAGTGATATGCCTAAGGTCCACAGGTAGTTAAAGAATTAGTATAAATCTAGTTTTTAAATTTTATTTTCATTGGCTATGGATATCTTCTTACCGCTTCATTAATAATGAATGAGACATTTATAAGGCATGTAGTCTGAGATAAAACGTCTCATCTTCCATTTTCCCTAGCTCACACCAATCAAATGCCTACCTTTGTCCTACCTTGAATCTCACCTAGTTTTCAAGCTTGCTTTATCACATCTCCCCACATAGAGAGATTACTCTGGCTGACTCATAAAAATACCATTGACCTTCTTACACATCATTTCCTGCATGGGGATATCTCCTAATGTGTTTTCACGGGCATTCAAATTAAAAACAAAATAGACCATACATCGTGGAGTATAAATAATCAAAAGTGAAATTAAAACTACTTTTAGGATTGAATGACAATGAGGTTTGTGGGTCAAAATCAGAGGGAAGCAACTAAAAACAGAGGAATATTCATAGCTTCAAATGGATTTATGAAAAAACAAACACTAACCTTTCAAGTCAAAAAAATGACCAAGACTAAAGTAGAAAACAATGAAATAGACAAATCTTTGGCAATATGAAAGCCATTCAACTACTGTTATGAACTTGTAAGTGGGAATGTAACTTCACATACAGGACAGTACTGTAAATTTGTTGTTTTAAAACTTCAGCATGTATTGAAATCACTTGGAGGGTTTACTAAAACACAGTTTCTGATTCAGTAGATCTGGGTGGGATAGGGCCCAAGTACGTGCTTTTCTAAGATGTTTCCAGGTAATGATGCAGGTGCTGGTCCTGGGACCACACTTTGACAACCACTGCTATAAGCCAACTTACAGAATCTTGAAAACCTTGTTGAAACAAGTACTTTGAAACAAGTACTGTGAGTTACCACACTTGTACAAGGAAGAGAAACAGAAGACCCACCTGTATGAAAAACCATGAAATTCCTGAAAATCAAAATCAAAATGCTAACCTCACTGCCCCCCAAAACAGGCCCAAAATATTTTTATGAGTAAGTCTTTCACAGAAGAAAATGTATTCAAAATGTCTAGAGGAGGCAAGAAAAACACCTGAATCATTTCATGAATTGGGTGCCATGATTAAAAAAGTACAAATAGAGGCATACAGTTTTACCACTTAGTGAATCGCCTAGTAACACAGATGCAAAAGGATCAGTAAATTCAGTCAGTAGTATTCCAATAACAATGTATCATGGCCAAATAGTATTTACTCCAGGAAAACAATATCCCAATTACTAGCAAGGAGATTGAATTACTAATCAAAAATGTCCCCAAAAAGAAAAGCCCAGGACCAAATGGCTTCACTGGTGAATTTTAGTGAACATTTAAAGAATTAACACCACCACACCTTCTTCAACTCTTCCAAAAAAGATCAAAGAAGAGGAAACACTCCCAAGCTCATTTTTGAGGCCAGCATTATCCCAATGGCAAAATCAGAAAGGACCCTACAAGAAAAATACAGGCCAGTATCTTAAATACACATACAAAAGTTCCCAATAAAATACTAGTAAACAAAATCCAACAGTGCATTAAAAGGATCAAATGGGATTTAATGCTGCGATGCAAGGATGGTTCAAAATACACAAATCAACCAATGTGATATATTAATACAAGGTGATATCTGAATAGATGCAGAAAATTCACTTGACAAAATCCAGCATCCATTCATGGTTTTTAAAAACTCTCCACAAATTAGGTATAAAAGGAACAAACCTCAATACAATAAATGCCACATAAGACAACCAACATCATATTCAACAGTGAAAGGTTGAAATCTTTTCCTCTAACATCAGAAACGAGACAAAGTGGGCACTCTTACCACTCCTATTCAACATACTACTGGAAGTCCTATGCAGCACAGTCAGTCAAGAAAAAGAAACAAAAGGCATCCAAGTTGGAAAAAAATACAATTTTCCTTGTTTGCAGATATGTTTCAGCCAAGGAGGTGAAAGATGTATATACTAAAAACTATATGACGCTGATGAAAGAAATCAAAGACAACACAAATAAATGGAAAGGAATCCCATGTTCATGGAGTGGAAGAATTAATATTGTTAAAATGTCCATATCACCCAAAACCATCTACAATTTAATTGCTATCCCTATCAAAAGTCCACTGGTATGTTCTGCAGAAATAGAAATAACAATCCTAAAGTTCATATGGAATCACAAAAGACCCCAGATAGCCAAAGCAATCCTAAGAACAAAGTAGGAGACATTACACTTGTTGATTCCAAGCTACGTTATGAAGCTGTAATCATCAAAGCAGCATGATGGCATAATAACAGACACAAAGATCAAGGGAACCAAAAATAAACACAAGTATATAGGTCTACTATTAGTCTCTTTAATAAATGGTGCTTGGAAGATTGAATATTCACATGTAAAAGACTGAAACTAGATCTCTATCTTATACCGCTCACAAAAATTAACTCAAAATGGATTAAAGACTTAAATGCAAGACTGGAAACCATAAAACTCCTAGAAGAAAACATAGGGGAAAAAGCTTCTTAACATGAGCCTCAGCAATGATATTTTTTATAGGACACCTGAAGCACGAGCCACTAAATTAAAAAAAAAAAAAAGTGGGACTACGTCAAACTTAAAAGCTTCTGCACAGCGAAATTATCAGAAAACCTACAGAATGAAGAATAACATTTGCAAACCATATATCTGATAAGGGATTAATACCCAAAATGTATAAAGAACTCAACTCAGTAGCAAAACAAAGCAAAACCAAAAACCTGATTTAAAGATGGGTAGAAGATCTAAATAGACATCATCCTAAAGAAAACATACAGATGGCCAACAGGTACGTGAAAAGATGCTCAACGTTATTAATCATCAGGGAAATGCTTATCGAAACCACAGTGAGATATGACCTCACACCTGTTAGAATGGCTGTCATCAAAATAACCAGACACAACAAGTGCTAGTAAGGACATGGAGAAAGGGAAGCATTGTGCGCTGATGGTGGGAATGTAAATTGGTCCAGCCGCTATGGAAAGCAGTATGGAGGTTCATGAAAAATTTTAAAATAGTACTGCCATACAATCCAGCAATTCAACTTCTCAGAATATATCCCAAGGAAATAACATTCTGTCGAAGAGATATATGTACCCTTATGTTCACTTCAGCATTATTTATAGTAGCCAAGATACAGAAACAACAGAGGTGTCCATCAACGGATTACTGAATAAAGACATTATTGGTGTGTGTGTATACACAATATTGTATACCATAAGAGAAGGAAGTCTTGCCCATTGTGACAACACAGATGGACCCTGAAGAAATTATGCTAAGTGAAGTAAGTCAGACAAATACTGTATGATCTCACCTATATGTGGAATCTAAAAATCTCAGGGGCACTGGGGTGGCTCAGTCGGTTAAGCGTCTTTGGCTCAGGTCATGATCTTGTGATTCCGTGAGTTCCAGCCCCACACTGTCTCCCTGTCTCTGCCCTTCCCCTGTTCACGTGTACACACGTACTCTCTCTCTAAAAATAAACCAAAAAAGTTTACAACAAAAACTCATAGAAAAAGACATCAGGCTGGTAGTCCCCAGCGGTAGGGAGTAGAGAGGGGGGGAACTGGAGAAAGGTGATCAAAAGGTACAAACTTCCAGTTGAAAGGCTTATAAGTACTAGGAATTTAATGTACAGCATGAGGACTCTAGTCAACTTAGCTGTGTGGTACATAGGAAAGTTGTTAATAGTAAATCCTAAGAGTTCTCATCACAAGGGAAAAACATCTTTTTTTTTTAAATCATTGAGATGATGGATGTTAATTAAACTTATAGTGGTAATCATGTCCCAGTATATGTGAGTCAAATTTGGCCCTACAGTTGACATTCCACAAGGCTGCCCATCAATTCTATCTCAGTAAAACTGAAAAAATATTAACCAGTTCTAAGAGTAGGACCCATTCGCCCTTTAGAGGGGAAAAATAAGAACCCATCAAAGAAGGGATCCTGCCTAACCTTGAGCAAACCCAGGGACTTGTCATCTTGAGTAAGTCATAACCAACGGCCCCATTCTCCCCTGTTAGCTGTGCAAGTACCCGGTCTGATAGGTTAGCCCTCTTCTCCGTCTTGGAGGGCATTAACCCTGAGTATCAGGGCACCTCTGATTCAAATTGGACCTTTTATTCCCTCAGGAGCATTCATACCTCGGTGTAATGAGGAGGGCTATTACAAAGCCACACAGTGCCACGGGAGCACAGGGCAGTGCTGGTGTGTGGATAAATACGGAAACGAGCTGGCTGGCTCCAGGAAACAGGGCACCGTGAGCTGTGGTGAGTAAGGTCTTCCTGCATCAGCCCCACAATGACAACTTGCACGTCCTGACTGAATAAAGCCCTGGGCAGGGAAATTTCAAGACCTATCCGTGGTCTACAGCAAACAAGTTTACAATGGTGATGTGAATAAAGCACACGTGATTATGCATAGCTAGCTTCCGGAGTGGCAGGGACTCACCATGAGCAGGAGATTGGGTAACATTTTGTCACAGTCAGGAACTGTCGCAGGCAGAGAGGGACTTCGATAAACCTCCCACAGTTCTACCCCAGAAGGTAGAAGCATCTCAAGAATTCTGGGGACCCCCAAAGCTTGTGGTCCCTCCAGGCTGAGAGGCCCCAGTATTCAGAGAGGGAATTGCATGGTTTTTCCCTACAGTTGAGTCACATGCGAAGGAACCATTCTTATGGTCATAAGGTATAAAGAGAAACTAATCCTCCATCTTGTCTTCCTTCTTAATATTTCAGAAGAGGAGCAAGAAACTTCAGGGGATTTTGGCAGTGGTGGCTCTGTGGTCCTCCTAGACGACCTGGAGGATGAACGGGAGCTGGGACCAAAGGACAGATTGGGCAAGCTGAGGGTGCACACCCGGGCAGTGACAGAGGATGATGAGGACGAGGATGACGACAAAGAGGACGAGGTCGGGTACATATGGTAGTCCCCACTGGGAAGAGGACACGAGGTGCACACAGAATTGCAAGTCACTTCCTACTCCTGCGTTTGTATCTAATAAGACTCCGCAGCACCAAGGCCTCTTCTCCATTGTTGCTCTCTGTACCCGACCCGAGGTTTGGGAGACCACTTCTTGTCCCCAGAGCATTCTGGTTTTGCATATGCTTGTGTGGGAAGAAGGGTGTTGTGTTTTGTTTTTTAGACAGGGGAATGGCTGACTGAATTCGAGCCCCCTTCCCTCCCGTGAGATTTTTGCACCAAGCATGTGATTTATGTGGGATTCTGACAGTGCAGGGAGCCCCCACCTTGTAAACGTCAAAGATGCTTTTTGATTACCCACACCAGTGGTTATTCCAGCATGGTTCCCGGCCTTACGGTGTCTAAGTGCTTTTCTTGTGTCCTGTAGATGTCGTGGAAAACACACCACACTGTACTTTTTCCCCCCCTAGCCCCACCACCCCGGGTGTTAATAACTAAAAATTAGTTTTCATATCACTCTATCTGGCTTCCTACAAACAAGAGCCTTAATTCAGTCAAGAGTTCCTCTGGGGAATTGATTTCCTTAATAAAAAATGGTGTCTGGACGCTTCTCTCTGTACATGCTTGAATATGTACAGAACAGACTGTACGTGTACAAGGTGCGCGCACACACCTGTCAGAAAAAAGTGTTTCAAGATCCTCTAAAAACTCATCTGAAAAACAATTCTAGATTTGTCAGCTTGTCCAGACCTGGATCACAATTTCTGGAATAAGAAATTTGTATCAAAGTCCTTTTTTTGCACTAACAGCACTTGCAGCCTGCAGGCTGAGGATGCTCCTTCCCCTATGCATTAGCAGAGTTCCTGGAAGCCCTTTGATTTGGATAAGCCTCTGTCCGCCTAAATCGCTTTTCTTGCAGAAGCCATGAGACTCCCACATGGGCAACTTCACAAGCCATCTCTTTCATTTCAGCTCCAAGCCCACCCCGGGCTGCAACAATCCTGTCCGCCACAGGTTCTACCCTCCCTACTACCTACGCAAGGGCTTTTTCCAAGGCATGTCTCCATGTCCCCTGCTCTCCGAGAAGACAATACCACAGTGTTCCTTAGCAGAAGAAAATTCCGGATTCTTAATCTAAGGTTTTGCTTTTGCCCCATTTCTATCCACAGATCATAATGAGGGTCCACGAACTGTACAGATTTTATACCACCACTCATCCTTTGTAAAAAAATCCCAGACAGAGGCCAAAAAGAACTTCATCGTAGCACAGAGAAGCTAGGGTTGGATTTTTACCGGCTAGTCCTGTCCCCATCACCTCACCTGCACTGATGAAGAAAGCCCTTCATCAGTGTTTCTTTTCCCGAAGTAAGTTCACGATTAGAGTCTGTCTCCAAATTTGGTAGGGTCACTTTCTCTACCGTTTTTAGAATTTCTGACCCTATCAAAGCTGACTCGGATACAAAGTACCAAAGAATAGTCCTCAAGTGGTCCCATTTAGTTCAGTACCAGCCCTTAAGCTCCTGCTCCACCTGGTTTCCAGCTTCCTGGATACCCTCCTCAGCCACCCAGCAAGGCTTTCTGGCCCACATTTTTTTTGTTGTTTGTTTTCGTTCATCATGAATTCCAGCCCATCCACAAGACAACCACATAAAACTCAGGCAAAAAAAAACCACTTTGTACTCTGTCAACCCGCCTCAAACCAGCATTTTCCAATCCTAGCATTGGCCAAAGTGGCATCATCTCCAGAGTTAGTCTCAGATGGGAAATGAACATACTTGATACAGTAAACTTCTGTGGCCTAATATACATGGGTACAACCAGGACTGTGGGTATAAAGAGGCAAGCTCTGTATTGGGATTTCAACTGCATCATCCCTGTTTCAATTTGTTTTTCTCACTTGAACAAAACACCAAGATCATAATTTAGAAAACAGGTGTTTAATTGCAGCTTAATTGTAATAGAGTATATAAAAGAATCAAGACATTAAAAAAAAAATCTCAGTTTACACCATCAGAGAAAACCATTGTTACTGTCTCTCTGAGCTTGGAAAAATGCACAAGAGAACAAATTAAAATCGACTAACTGATTTCACTTAGAGAAACTTCTAGGAACAGAGAACCACTGATTTTAATTTGCCTAATTATCTTATGACAAGTGTCAAAATAAGATGACACTTAAAGATTCTTAGCATTAACTCAATGATGGAGAAGAGTGTGCTCTGTAGTCAGTTCCCAGTAAGCTAACGAGATGCTCATTTTCAAAGATATTCCAAGAAGATATTTTGACTCATTAAGATATTAAATAAAAAGCCCTCTTAAGACCGGAAACCCAAAATCAATGGACCAACCAACATTAACACCACTTTTCATGCCTCAACTTTGGCATGACAGCATTGGATTTTTAAAGGGCTTTAGTACAATTTTTAGAAACTTTATCCTTAGAAGTGAAATTTTTGATTTCTTCCTTTTGGGCAGGAGCATTTTTGCTAGCAACTAAGAATACATAAGAATTTTGATTAAAAAAATAATACCATGATAATTGATTACCTTTTTTTTGAGACAGTTAATGAACTGAATCCTCACCAACTCATTTTTGGAAACTCTAGTAGTTTTATTCTTATTCCATAAATGGTTCTCTTATTTAATCCTGTTTCCTCGGCATCCAACTTAAACCCCAGAATTTTCTTCCACCATAGTTAGTTGTCTGCCATATTAATGTCTTTTTGTTTCTGCAGATATTCTAGGCATGGGAATACCTTGATGTTCAATCTGAGGTTTTGTTATCAGTTTCCCCTTCTTTATGCCCATTTCCCCACGCCCAGCAGTGAATGACTACGTGTCTGTCCAGGTCTGCCCCACTACTTTTCCCAGAATGCAATTCACATTTGTTTTGTTTTCATTTTTTACCTTGACCACATTGTACAGTAACATCTAAGAGCCCTTTCTACAGTGGGTGGTTTTGGTCTTTTTATACCTCTTTCTCAAAGTCACTGATGTTTGTCCCTGTTCAATGTGTAGCATTGTAATGAGAGCCCACCAAATCCTGAGTGTCATTTTGTTGTCCCTATTGTAGATGAAATAGTGATGTAGAAAAATCTAGTAAATTCTGAATGCTTTTCCACGTAGACTTATCTGGAATGTGAACACGACTCTTTGGTTAATAGTAAATGCTTTAACTGTAGTCCTAAGTAGGTGCATTTCTGTCCGTCTCAATAAATTTTAATTTGTCTGCAATATCTGAATGTATTTGTATTTTCTTATCTTGCATGTGAACTCACCTGGCTATGTCCACACCCGCTCTCTGGAGAACACACAGTAGGGGCAAAGGGGACTGCCAATGCAGACCTCTCCTGTGCTTCTGTACGTGGCAGGGAAGAATACCTGCTGTGGTCGAGCCTGTCCTGGCCCCTCTCAGCACAATCTGTGCCCACTCAGTCTAGAACACCTAACCCTTATTTTTGCTGCTTCCACCTTTTCTACGCTTGACCTTTGTTACATAGTTTTGACCTATTGGATTTCAGTGTTGTCTTCCTGTTTACAACCTTAAGCTTTTCCAGTTCTGCCTATTCCTTCCCTCCCCTGTCAGTTCTTCTCCAATTCTCCTGAAACTAAAACACAAAAAACAACAACAAAAAAAACCCCCAGTCTCCTTTACAGGGAATTCTGAGTTCTCCACAGTTCATGGATTAACCCACCAGAGGCTCGTCAAACATCAGAAAGCACCCAAATTGGAACAGGAATTATCTCCTTTCCACCTTTATCCACATTCAGGCCAGTGTGTCTATGACTTAATTATACCCTGAGTGAGTAATTTCACCCTGAGCTGAGGTAGAAACTATCTTATGAATAATTCCATTCCTTTACCCCACGGAGTAGATTTTACAGACAATTTGTAGATTGACGGTTCAGGGAAAGGTGCTTCATAAATCCACAAAATAACTAATGTCAGGAGAACAATGACCAATATGAATACTCTAGGGGTGTTACAGGATACAGCAAAGAGATGTTGGCATTCATGGACACACTCCAAATTCATCTCAAATCAGCACAGTTGTGCAGGTCAAATATCACCTTGCTCCTCCAGCTGTGACTTCCCAGATGCCACCTTGGTTCATTTAAAGGGCAGGACCAAAGGAATGAGAACTAGAAGCCAGTGTCCAGCTTTGGTGATACAGGTAAGCCAAAAGGTCACAGCACCTTCTCGCAATGCTTACCCACTTGTAAGATTTGCTTTGACAAATTGATTCAAGGAAAGAGGAAGATTTTAAGATGTATTCACTCAACGGGCCTTTACAGATTTATTTATAGATTTTTAGATGAATAGATGTTGTATTGACGAATGCCACTGGAGGCTGGCACCACATTTAGTTCTAGGAATACAAGTGTGAATAAAACCTGTGAACTTAACTTGACATGCTTTCTCTGGACACTATTTTGTTTGCCGTTGGTTTCAACCACCTCCTCTACTCTGAGGAACCCCCAATCTGTATCTTGAGTGTGTGTTTTGACTGCCACTCCATTCTTAGACATCACTTTCCATTTACATAATTCTAGAATTTCCCACTGATAACTTAAAAAATGAAAAAGGTGAGATGAAACGGAGCAGTTATGCCCATGACAGCAAGAGTCAGCAAGGCTGTTCTAACAAACCTGAGCCATCAAGGACGAGATTGATACATTTTTTCCATCCAAATTAACAACATCATAAACAAAGTGGCAAGATAAACAAGAGACTAAGGAAGATACTGGTGACATAAAACAGATGAAGGATTGGGATATAAATATTTTTTGACTCCTAAATCCCTAAGCCAAAGGTCCAACAGACTAATGGAGAAACGAGGAAAACAAGCAATTCACAGAAGACAGACAAATGGCAAGGGAACCATGCCTAACCTCACGGATGATCAGAGAAACAAAGCCATGATCTATCATTTTTCACTTTAAAAAGCCATGTTACATGTTGATGAGAATGTGGTATAAACACCTTGCACACTGTACAGTCACAGCACCCACAGGGAGGGCAGTTTGGCAACAACTATCAAAATAAGAACATACCCCGTAGGACCCAGCAATTCTACTTCTGGGTAACTAGTAGAGGGCAAAAAATCAAATAATTTGCAAAAAAAAAAAAAAACCCATAGAAGTGTATATCCACTGCAACATCACTGTTAGAACAGGAAAACTGGGACTAAGCTAAACATCCATCACTGGGCCCGATGGGTGACTCGTCTGGAATACGACACAACAGTCAAAAGAATGACTTAACTTCATATGCACTGAGTGAGAAAAACTTCTACGTTATCAGTTGTGTGAAGAAAAAACTTGGGGTGTATAAAATATAGAATATATTAGGTACCTAAAAGGAATTATGGGGAGTGTGGAAATACACAGTGCAAGGCCTGAAAGAACACACACTAAGCTGGTGGTAGTGTTACTGTGACAGAGACACATAGCATGAATGGGGGAGGGGGAGGGGGAGAGAGAGAATCCCAAGCAGGCTTTGCACTGTCAGCACAGAGCCCTCCATGGTCTCCATCTCACCAACTGTAAGGTCATGACCTGAGCTGAAATCCAGAGCTGGATGCTCACCTGACTGAGCCACCGAGGGACCCCAGCGGTGGTGACTTCTAAGAGGAGGACTGGGATTGTGTCTGATAGCTAACAGGGGTGTCAGCCTCGTCCCCATGTTTCACTTTCTTCTAACAACAAAAGCAATTTACCACAATGTCTGACATGATTTAAAATTAATCCATCAGCTTTCTCTTCGCGATTTCTCTCCCTATATTCCTTGACTTCAGGAATGGCACCAACATCTCTGGTTTTCTTTCCCAACCTCGAATAACTCACTAGCCTCTGCTTGTTCATCTTTCTAGATATCTTTTCCTTGCTTTCTTACCACCACTGTCATGATTCTGACCACCATCATCTTTCTCAATGTTCCTAGGAATATTTTCACTAGTGACCATGCTGTATCCGTATCCAGCTCCGATCCATCCAGCATGCTGCTGCTGCCAGAGTAATTTACTCTAAAGGAAAATTTGATCGTGTCACTACCCTAATTTTCAAGGTTTCTCTTCACTTTCAAGACCATATATAAACTACATGGCTTGGCAAACAAGCTCCTTTGTAATCGATTTCTCTGTATTTCTTTGTCCACTTGCACTCCTCACTTCCCAAATTCTCACTTCTTTCTAAGCACTCCACCCTTCTCAAGCTTATGCCTGTGTTCTTGATAGTGTCTTTACCTGGAACTCCCAGGAGCCTCAGCTCGATTATTACCTCTCTGGGAAACTTTCTCAATCGCTCTTCTCCTCTAGCACCCTGTGTGTATTTCCAACACGATGTTTTGTGTCATGTCTGATTCCCTCATCAAGTATGAAAGCCTCAAAAGCAACAGATGAAGCAAAATGACATAATAAGAAGCTCCAAAGGCTTCATTCACCCAGTGTTTAAAAACACTGAAAACTAAGATAAATAAATCTCTGTAAAAAAAGTAAAAGTCTGTAGTATCCAACTTAATATCCAATCAACAAAAAGCCACATTCAAAATGGCAGGACATTTCATGATGTCTTGACTTGCCCTAGACCACTCTCTTCCCAGTGCAGCCTGGCCTTATATCTAGAGCGGGTGGCAGCCCAATTCCCAATTCCATAAACCACAAGAGAACATTTTTTTTTTTTTTTGCAATATTATAACCTGTCTGGAGGCTGCTTAAAGGATTGGTCTCTGGGTTACCTAACTCAAATTTCAGAGAGGGTAGCGGGATTCTCACACAGGTGGGACACCAAAGCTCTTCTTTCCAGAAAGCAGCAGTATTCATGCCAGTGGGGGCTCAACGGGCCAAAACCCCAAAAAGTCTGAGGTCCAAGCACAGTGGAGTGTAGCATTGGATGCAATTTCTACCTCTTTGGCTCCCATATATGGTGACACATAGAGTCTGACTGGACACAGTCCCAAGTCACAGAGTCGGGTCAGAGTTCTACATACGTGTATGGGAACTGGTTGGGCCATGTTGCCTTCCTTAAGGAGGGGCTCTACCACCTTCCCCCCTTTGATGCTCAGACCCCCTAATTTGGATCAAAGACCATCATCTTGGTTTAGAGGTTTAAATTTCCATAACATCATCACAGGCACGGCCGTTTTCCTTTCAACCATTGGCTCAATGAGGCTCGAGACGAACCATATAACCAGGGGAGATTGGTGAGGTAGGATTAAGCAAGCTCCCAAAATCAAGAGAATAATACTTAGGAGGGTTTTGAAACCCCCGAGAGTTGGGAACCATCCTCCAAATAACTCGCTGGGGTTCCAACCATCCCAGGTCTGGACTGGGACAAGAACAACCTTTCTTATTTGACCTGTGACCTCTTCTATGACCTTTTCTTCCTCATCTATCTGTAAGCAGCAGTTTCTCAGGTTAAACTTTCCACGAACTCTTCTCTCAGAAGCAAGTAATCTAAGGCCAAGCGATTTTGACAGATGGCATTGCACATTGTGGTTTGCTGCCTGGCTAGTAAGTTAAGAGCTCTGGAGGTCTCATTGGTTATCATCTGAGTCTGATTATGCAGTTTAGCATATAAACGGGGGTGCGGTAGCCCCAGGACCCATCCTCTGCCCAGGTGGCAGAGCCATCATATTGGATTCTATGTTCAGGAGGCTATTCATCATTCTTCCAATTGCCAATTTGTAGGACACATCATTTCCTTTGAGTCTCCCTGCCTCCATATACCTGGACTCCTAAATGTTAACCTCTGGCAAGTGGTAGCAGGAAGAACGATGAACAAATAGTTCCCAGCACACATGACCCGGACCACCCTGAGGGAAGTACTGTATAGGCTGTCCTTCCAAATATCCACTATAGTCCACCTGGGGCCCACTGTCCAATGGCTGCATCAGCATTGTCCTAGGCCTCACAGAGATGAGAGAAGTTAGACAAGGGGTGGGGATCTGGCTGAAGGTGCTCTGGGGACCCGCACCATTGGGTTTCTCAGGTGGTTGAGTTATAAAATCTTTGGGCTAGGCATTTGAAGCTTCTAACAGAGATGGTAAGATTCCTTCCCCACCGGGTAAGGCGGTTTTTTTTCCCAATAATTGAGGTTTTGAGAGCCAAACCCTAGTAGTAGGACTGGTACATTCTGTTCCACTATAAGGTTCATGGGGATCTAATCCGGTAGCCTCCCGTGGCCATTGATCCCCCATGTCGGTTCCCCCGCATACATAACAAGAAGAGAACTTTAGAGTCTGAACTATAGTCTCTGCTATGACTAGAAACAGATGTTTCGTCATGACAGAGACAGGAAGAGGGAGGATTTCCATTTCTTCATAAAAGGAGTGAAAGACTTGGTGGGTTATGGCCTTACATGTGACTGTAACTCTCTTTAAAGTATAACAAGGTTCCTGGGTCTGTGCCCCACCCATAGATAAGTGTACTAATCTGACGGTTCATTTAACATTTGGAAACTCCTGGGTCAAGGATGGCAAAATTTACAGGGTTACAGGTTCCCTATTGGCAGTTTGACACAGCCATGCCCTTTCAGAGGAGTGCTGCTTTGTCTTTAGTCTGCCAGGTGGCCCATGTGACACGGCTCCAATAAGGAAGAAGAATTCGGTGCCTAGGGCCAGGAAGCACACATACCAGACCCCTCACACATGTATTCAGCATAGAGTTGGTACCCTCCTTCCCATGCCAGACCTCCACATGGCAAACCATATGGCAGTGTGTCGCCTGTGGCTGTACATACATCAAAGAATATAGACCACGGCTGACTTGGACTGGTAGTTTGATTTTGTTCATTGGTCAGCCCACACCGGTGGTGCCTGACTTGGGGTGACTCCAGACCTCTAGCCATTCTTCTGTTGGGAAGTAGTGCGGGTCAAAACAAGTCTGTTGACTCTCCCATTGGCAGATAGAACAGGTGGTCTTCTAGTGTACTGAGGTCTGCAGGACCTTTCCCTGGCATGAGAAGTGGGTATGGTATAGTAAGGACCAAGCGACTCCCTGGCCTGACCTGGTTATGCGAATACATGGGTCACATGATGAGGAACCTAGGTCTACAGAAGGGGTCCGGATTAGAAGCAACCAATACCAATGAAGCATCCTATCCACCAAAGGAAGGCGAGTGTAACAGAAGCCTCTTGCCACACTCCCAGCCAGCCGGGGCGGCCTCTCCCAATCCCGTGGCAAAAAGTAGAACAAGAATCACAACAACAGTGAGAAACAAGGGGTGACAGTACATCCCAGTAAGGAAATGGGTATAAAAAATAAGGACAGTCATTTGATCCATCAGACCATCGATTCGTCAAGCTTCTGCCATGTGTATTAGTCGGCCTCCAGAGTGACTAAAGCTGGGCTGCAGTCTCCCAGAGCCTCTAAAGTTGTAGACTGCTTCTTCCCTAACCGTCACCTTGCACAGCATTGATGGATCAGGAATGCACTCCCAGTTTTGAGATGCCGACTTCACTTGGTTGTGGTGATTCTAGGGACCCACTTTGGCTACCTTTACTGCACTAGGGGTGGACAAAGTAACAGAGGATGGGCCCCTCCAGAGGAGTTTTAGGGGTTGGACATTCCATTCCTTTACCCATACAGCATCTCCTGGTTTAAAGGGGTGAGCGTCTGTGGTCAGAATCACAGATAAATGCTCCCTAACCCAGTGGTGTAAAGTGATTAGGGTAGA
The DNA here is from genome assembly GCF_028018385.1 of Neofelis nebulosa. Taxonomy (NCBI): domain Eukaryota; kingdom Metazoa; phylum Chordata; class Mammalia; order Carnivora; family Felidae; genus Neofelis; species Neofelis nebulosa. Next base: position 126,924,316 of record NC_080782.1, read on the forward strand.
GCCAAGGGTCTGCATCTGTTACCTTAGGGTGAGATTGCCTATCTCATTTAGATCCCTCCTACACCCTTGATAATGGGGGGAAGGTGCCCATAAAGGATTTCATAAGGGGAGAACCTTATTTTTTTACGATAAGGCTTCTACCCAATTAGTAAAAGTATCAACCGATACCAATAGATGTTGGAATTCCTTTGACTTTGGCATACGAGTGAAACCTAACCGTCAGTCTTCCCTGGATAGCCTTCAGTTCCTTGATTGCCTGGGAGAGCAAGTTTGTGGTGGAGAGGATTGTTTCTAAGGACATACTTCACAGGCTGATACTACTTGCTGAACTGTCCATGACAAATTTTTCCCAGTAAACATCCTTCGGTCCATTTGGTAAGTTTTATCCCTCCCTAAATGAAAGGCCTGACACAGGGTTTAATGATCTTTTAGCTCTATGAGCTAGGTAAGAGTAATTGCCCCTGCTCTGTTTGTAACCATCTGGAGGGCTGGAGACAGTGTCCATGAGTCAGACCCCAGTTTATTTCCTTGGGAGAGAAAGTGGGATTGAGTCTCCTTTAATAAGGGTTAATTCACCAAAACATCCAACAAGTACAGACCTATATTTGCCAAAAATCATAGCACCAAAATAAATGAAAAACACTGGCACCCCTGAAAGTTGAAATACACAGCTCTATAATAACTAGAGACTTCAAGAGCTCACTTCCAATAATGGATAAAAACAGACAGCGTATCAGTAGGAGAGGACTTGTACAACACTTTAAGTTAACTGGACCTAACAGACACATACACATTTTCCTTAAGTGCACATAAACGTGGTCTAGGACAGACCATATATGAGGCTGTAAAACTAGGTTTACTGTTTTAAGACTTCAAATTGTACATATTTTAAAAGAATGAAATCATACTAAGTATCTTTCCTGATCACACAGAATGAAAATAGCAATCAGTAGCAAAAAGAAAACCAGAAAATTAAAAAAAAATGTGGAACTCAAACACCACACTCCTAAACAACCAATGAGTCCAATAAAAAATTGCAAAGGAAAGGCAAATGAAAATGAAAATATACCAAAATGTACAGTGTGCAATGAGAGCCATGCTAGGAGTGCAAATTTATAGCTCCAAATGCTGATTATTTTTTTTAAAAAGATCTCAAATAGACAACCTAACTTTACAAGTTAAGAAACTATAAAAAGAACAACAAAGTAAGCCTAAAGGTAGCAAATGGAAGGAAATAAAAGATTAGAAAAGATATAAATAAAGAATACGAAATACAAAATATCAACAAAAACAAAAGCATTTCAAAAAGATTAACAAAAGTGACTAACAAAATCTAGTTAATTTGACTAAGAAAAAAAGAGAGAAGACTCAAATTACTAAAATTACAAATAGAAGTGGGGGACATTACTACTGATTTCATAAAAATAAGAAGTACTATGAGAGAGTGTCATGAACAACTGTATGCCTACAATTGAATAACTTAGATGAAATGGACAAATATCTAGAAACACACAACCTCCTGAGACGAAATCATGAATAAACAGAAAATCTGAATAAACCTGTAAGAAGTAAAGGCATCAAAAATCTCCCAACAAATAAAATCTCTGGACCAGACTGGTGCACTGGTAAATTCTAACAAATATTTAAGGAAAAATTAACACGTGTCCTTTTCAAATTCTTCCCAAAAAAGTGAAGAGGAGGGAATACTTCCTAACTCATCTATGAGGTTAGCATCATCCTGATACCAAAACCAGAAAAAGACACTACAAGAAAGCTACAGACCAATATTCCTTACAGTCTCTCAGGCAAAAATCCTCAAAAGAATATTAGAAAACCAATATAATATATTCAGGAATATATTAAAGATTTATAAGTCATGATCAAACCATTTATCCCTTAAATCCAAGATGTTTCACCACATAAAATCAATCAACATAATGTACCACATCAACAGAATGAAAGAAAAAAATCACACAATCATCTCAACTCATGCAGATAAAATATTTGATGAAATTTAACTTTTTAAAATAAACACAGTCCATAAACTAAGAACAGAAGGAAACTACCTCAATGTAATAAAGTCCACGTATGAAAATCCTATAGCTAACATCAAACTCAATGATGAATGAAAAAGCTTGTCCCCTATGGTCGTAAACAAAACAAGGATGTCAACTTTCACCAGTCCTAGTCAACATACCATTGGAAGTACTAGCCAGAACAATTAGGCAAGAAAAAAAACCAAGACAATTAAACTGAAAAGAAAGAAGTAAAATTCTGTTTGCGGATAACATGATCTTAAGTGCAGAAAACTCTAGAGTTTCCACAGGAAAAGTTTAGAATAAAATAATTCAACAAAACTGTAGAATACAAAATCAACTCACAGGGGTGCCTGGGCGGCTCAGTCTCAGGTCGTGATCTCATGGTTCTGAGTTCGAGCCCGACATCAGGCTCTGTGCTAACAGTGTGGTACTTGCTTGGGATTCTCTCTCTCCTTCTGTCTCTTTCCCTCCCCCATTCATGCTCACTCACTGTCTCTAAATAAATAAATAAATAAAGTTAAGAAAAACACAACAAAAATCAACCCACAAAACTCAGCTGTGTTTCTATACACCATGAACAATTTGGAAAGGAAATTAAGACACCAATTTCACCTATAATAGCATCAAAAAGAATAAAATACGTAGGACTGAACTTATCCAAAGAGGAAAGACATGCACACTAAAACTGCAAAACACTCCTAAATTAAAGAAGACATAAATAAATGGATAAACATCCAGGGTTCATGGATTAGAGGACTTAATACAGTTAAGATGTCACTGTTACCCAAAGTGACCTAGAGATTCAAAACAATCCATACCAAGCTCCCAAAGACGGTAAGTTTTTTTTTTTTTCCAGAAACAGATACAACTATCCCAAAATTTGTATGGAATCTCAAGAGACTCTGATTAGCCACAACAATCTTGAAAAAGAAACAAGCGGGACTTATACTTTCTGATATAAAAATGTAGCAAAAAGCCATGGTAATCAAAATAATGTGATACTATTATAAAGACAGATATAGAGAAAAATGGAATAGAATACAAAGCCTGGAAATAAACCCTTGCATACATGATTAAATGATTTTCAGTGAGGATGCCAATATTATTCAATGGGGAAAAACAGTCTTTTCAACAAAATGGTGCGGGGAAAAGTGGACATCTAGTTATGAAAGAATAAAGTTGGGTTCTTTTTCTGAGACATAAAGTCTTGTCTCAAAATAGATCAAATACCTAAATTTAAGAGCAAGAACCATGTAATTCTTGACAGAAAACAGAAGAGGTAAGCTTCGTGACAATGGATTTGGCAATGACTTTTTGAAGATGACACCAAAAGGCAGAAACCATTTGTGTTACTGAGTGACACTATCAACAAAGTGAAAAGGCAACCCATGCAATGGGAAGAATATTTGCCATCATACCTAAGGGATTAACGTCCAAAATATATGAAGAGCACCTACATTTCAACAACAACAAAAAAGGACCCAATTATATAATGGGCAAAACAAATAGCCATATTCCCAAAGAACATGTGCAGTATTCATTTCCAAGGAATACATCCTAATGACCCATATACACATAAAAAGCTGCTCAACATCTCTAATCATTAGGGAAATCCAAGTCAAAACCACAGTGACACATACCATTTCATACCATTAAGGAGAGCCATAATAAAAACAGTAATACATGTTTTGGCCAGAAGGTAAAGAAAGTGGAAGGCGGGAATATAAAATGTGGCAGCCACTGCGGAAGACAGTATAGCGGTTCCTCAAAAAATTCAACACAGCATTACCATATGATCCAGAAATTTCACTCCTAGGTATATGCCCCCAAAATTGCAACAAGAGATTTGAACAGCTGATTGGATTGTACAGCAATATTCATAACAGCATTCTTCACAATAGGCAAAAGATGATTATAATCCAAATATCCATCAGTAGATGAGTGGATCAAGAACATGTGGAAATTCTGATACATGCTACAACTTAGACGGATCTTGAAAACGTTACGCTACACAAAATAAGCCAAACATGAAAACATAAATATTATATGAGTCCACTTATAGGAGGTACCTAGAATAGTCAAATTCATAGAGAAAGTAGACTACAGGTTACCAGGGACTAGGGGCAGGGGAAATAGGAATTGAGGGCTTAATGGAAAAAAAGTTTCAGAATGGGATGATGAAAAAGCTCTAGAGATGAAAGGTGGTGGTGATGGTTGCAAAACAGTGTGAATATACTTAGTTCCACTAAATGGTACTCTTAAAAATGGTTAAAACGCTAAATTTTATGTTTAAATTTTATATGTAAAATTATGTCAAAATGTTATATATTTGACATCAAAAAAAGCAAGAGGGGTGCCTGGGTGGCTCAGTCGGTTGAGTGGCCAACTTGGGCTCAGCTCATCTCCTGAGTTTGTGAGTTCAAGCCCCACATCGGGCTCACTGCCATCAGTGCACAGCCGGCTTTGCTTAGGATCCTCTGTCCCCTTCTCTCTGCCCCTCCCCCGCTTGTGGTTGGTCTCCCCTTCTCTCTCTCTCAAAAATAAATAAACATTAAAAAAAAAAAAACTAAGATGTCTTATCTTTCTCTTATTCCCATGGTAATGGGAACAAAAACATACTGATGAGTTAATTCTGCCTGGAAAGATTTAAAAAAAAAACAAAAAACAAAACAGAAGAGACCTCACAGAAAGGATGACATTTGATCAATACCTTCACAAAGGTTGACTTTTTCCATCAATTCATACAGGCTGATTTTTTTTTAGCAGCTTCATTGAGGTATAATTTACTTAGCATAAAATTTATCCGTTTTAAGTGTGACTTTCATTAAATTTATCGAGTTGTCAACCGTATTGTGTCTAATTTCAGGACACTGACATGAAACCTCATGCCCAGCTATCGTTCCTTCTTCTCTCCCTCCCTGAGCCCGGGCAAATCACCAAAGTATTTTCTGTGTCTAGAAAGTTATTTGCCGTTTCTGAATATTTCATATAAATGGAATCCTGTAACATGTGGGCTTGTGTAGGACTACTGATCACAAATCCATCATGTCAGTGAGTTCCAATGCTCACAGGTTTGAGGATTACAAATTCGGATGGTAAATCGGATACCAAATAATGATTTGCATATCTTATCAACCACAGGTCTTAAGACTCTAAACAGCTGTTAAGGGATGTCCTCGCAAACCGGAAGACTATCCTCTTTTCCTGATATTCCTGTTTTTACTATTCCATTCACCATTTTCCTTTCTCTCTTAAAAAAAAAAAAAAGCCTTAGGGATCATTTGATTATACAAAAGAGTGTTTTCTTCCTGCTTATTTTTCAGTATTCATGTGAACCTATTCATGAACTCTATTCATGTAAACCTAAGCTTAATTTCTAAAACCTGTAGTACTAATCACATTCTGGCAAAAGAAACAATGAACCTAATTAAAATCTGAGACAGAGCTTATGGAAATTTTGGTTGGTTCTTAAAATAGAGACCTGAGCAATACTGTTGCTGTGGCTTTTGAATCCAGGACTCTCAGCAGTTTTTCCTCAGCTTTTAGTCATCTGTGCTCATTTTCAAAACTCAATGAGGATAGCAACTGAAGTCTCCTCACCAGCTCACATTCTTCTCCCACTAGAAGAAAGCTGACTGGAACCATCTTCACAAGCTAAGAAGAGCAGTAACGTCCAAACACAGAGCTGTGTGTCTCAAACACAGGTAGTTCAACCTCTGCACATTACAGCTTATCATGAGGTGACTGGTACGAGCCGCTAACCTATATCCCTTTTTATCTCAGACAAGCCTTACAACAGTTCTGTAGGTCGATATCATGACTCCTACTTTACAGAGAGGTCAAGCAGCTTCCCTAAAGTCACACAGCCAGCAGATGGCAGAGTGAGGATTTGCACTCACGATGGGCTCTCTCGGAAGCCCAAGTCTGCAACAGTTACGATGTTGGACGGCGTACTCTCAGTTTAAAAATGAAATACGGATAGTTAAGTAAAATAAAAGGAAAAACCACACACCCACACACAAAATAGACACCCTGGACCTCAGAAGAAGGTCTGGCAATACGTCAGTTTGCAACAATGAACAACGACCAGGTACGAAATGCTGTCTGATGATGCGATCAGTCCTTGGCCTCAAATTCATGATTTGTACGCTAGAACAGAGGACAGACAGAGGGCTATGCAGCCTGGGCTCAGTGTGGCGGGAACAGGCTAGTCCCAGTGCAGGCTATTGTGAATGAAGAATTTCACTGGCTCACGGTGATTGCTTAGGTAGGCCTCTTTCTTTCTGGGCCTCAGCTTTTGCACCTGCACAACAAATGGGCTGGGCAGGCTGGTCTCTGAGGCCTCAGGACTCTGTACTCACTGGCACCATCATGTGTCTTACCATTCCTGCATATCCGGCCCTCACCCCGGTCTTTCTGATTCCTGTGGCTTCAAGGACAACACAGCCTCACCTATTTCTTACACATATTTCTGTACTGTGTGGCAGAGCATTCTCTTTTAAATGGGATGGATTAAGATGAATTTTGCTTGGGATTGCTTCACACTTGAATCACACGCTGCCTTCCCCTCTCCCACTTGATCTGAGCTCCCTGTGGTTTCTTCGAGTCCAGATCTCAACTTTACAGCACGCGGTGCCTCGTTCACCACAAACTGCCATATTTCACTTGTGGCTGAGTGGAGAATTCATTTCATTTCACTGTTCAGTCTCAATAGCGCAAATATATATTCAGGGCTGACATATTTTCATTATGGAAAAGCCAAGCTCTCAAACAGACGCTGCCCATAGGGATTAATGAGGGGAATGGTTATTTATTCTGCCACTTGACATTTTGTGCAGAATAATTCCTGAGTCGCTTTATACTTTAACAAATAGTTCCCCAACAAAGGATCTTAGCACTTTGGATGAGCACCAAGCCAGGATTTAGGATCTGACTAATGTTAACCAACAGCAATGAAGCTACTCTCCAGAATCACATTTCATGTAATAACAGTACATAATGTCACAGCCAGCTGGCCAAGGGAGACAGCCATCCACTCCTGACACAAGACAGTCCCTCCTCATCTGAAACCAACTGTACCAATCGACTCCCAGGAGAATTCTAGGGTTGACCTGAAACCCTGTTACCCCAACATAAAATATCTGGACTGTCTACGGATTCAACATGAAAATATTCTGCATCATTTTTGGTCAAAAGTCCGTGGTTCCCATTTGCTAAATACATAATACTTAAACTGCACAACTTCCCTTCAATGTACCAGCACTGTGAGCCCTGACCCCCTTTTCCATATTGATCCTTTCTCCCTCAACCTGCTGTACTTGTAGCCTAGAGTAGTTTTCTCTGTTTCTGGAATACTTACCCCTCTTCCCATCTCTATACTTGTCTACTCCTGACATCTTTCAGGTGATATACTACCCATCTCGTATGGTTCCTTTAAACCATCAGAAGGGGTCATTTCTCCATCAACCCCCAAAACACAGCCCTAGGCCTTTTGGCTGATGCATACTTGGGGAATGAACCAAATACACCATAAGCTCCTAACAGCAAGTACCAAGTCTATCTTTCTGCAATTTGCAAAACCCATCTTGAAATAACTATGAAAAAGAATAAAAAGTGGGGGCCAATCCTGGGTTGGAACCTCCAGTTAAGGTCCCAAAGCTCTAGGATATCATTGTCAACTCATGCATTTGAAAAAATATTTTCTGTGCCCCTATTTTGCACTGTATTAGTTGTGTTCTTTTTTTTTCCATTCTAGAGTCTGAGACATACAGAGCAGAGAGAATTTCTAAACCGTGGGGCCACATCTGTGGGTACTATAATTACTAGATTTAGACCCAATGTGTTGCTGCCCCAATCCACCATTACTGACCTATAGCCTGTATTGTTTGTGGTTCAGTGACACATTTGGGCTTGCCCCTTCTGAGCTGAGATAGAAGGGAGAATGAGGGGGGCCTGGCTGGTTGCCAGTTTATCTCCGGCCAGGACACTCTGGGGAAGCCAGGCTTTGGATCTTTTGGACAAAACTCCTACAGGCCACGTAAGGCATTTGAACACGATTACCATCTGAGTTCCCAAGCCTATGAGCAAATGAATTCTCCAAATTATCCGCTGAGTGCCCAGACCCACAGGGCCAGTAGGTCCAGGATACTCAACGAAGAATATGGATACTGAGAAGAGGAGTTAGAATAAGCAACTGAAGTGATCTCAATGCGTGGTAAGAAGGCTGAGAAGACACCCAGAGAAAACACTCTTAGTATATACAGTATTTCACAAAATACTGAATAAAATTAATTTACTCTCCTGACAGTTGAGCTATCAAGCCATCATTGATAATAAATTGATCAATACATTAATTCCTTAATTGGCAGAAAAGGGAAAAAAAAGCCAAAATCCACAGGTTAAACTCATACCAGAAGCTAGCTTTTGCTCATCTTTTGATGGTCTCTGGCAGTGTTTTTGCCATCTATGGTACAGGAGATAAAAGAGAAAGACTAGGCCTCATCAAGATGAGTTAAGCTCAGAATCTCCACGAAAGCCAAGACCCTCAAAAGGCAATGACCTCAGTGGATGGGTTTGTTAAAAAAACCAATGCAAGAAATTTGGGATGTAGGATACGAATACAAGTGTTGACCCTGGCTCACTATGAAGCAGAATGAGGAGGAAGAGGTGATGGAGGAAAAAAAAAAACTCCCATGAGAATTTCTAACACAATCTGAATTCATATGGGTTTGAGGGCACAATTCATGTTACCTATGTTGCTCGAAAACCCAAGATGTAAATCATACTTAAAGTGCCTCTATCAGAAACAAATACAAATCTTTGGTGCATACCTCAAGAAATTACCCCAAATACAGTAAAGGTAACAAAGATACCTAAGATAGGGGAAATGACTTAAAAACATATAGTGTAAGGTGGAAGGTCCAAAAGAAGTCTAACTGAAGTTCCAGATGAACATAGTAGAGAAAAAAGGGTATAAGGAATATTTAAAGAGATAACAGGTTATAATTTTCCAAGACCAATGGAACCATGAATCCCTCAATTCAGGAAGCCCAGGAAATCTTAATCAAAATAAGTAAATTCCTAGACTCATCATAATCTAGAGAACACCAAAGACAAAGAAATAAACCTTAAAAATGATGACAAATAAATGATGAATTCACTTTCCCCTTCAAAAGAGTAACAATTATATCAGTGGGTCTCAAAATTTACTATGCATCAGAATCACATGTAGGACTTTTTAAAACACGTATTCCTGAGATTCAGCTGCAGAGTGTAGATTCAGTAGGTCTGGAATAAAGCTGAAGAAATATATTTCTAATAATCTCCAAAGCATTATAAATGCTGTTGGTCTAGAGGCAACCCTTTGAAAACCACTAAATTCAATTGATAGTTGTATTATAAAGAGCGACAGTTTTAAGACAAAAGAAAATTGAATGATATCTATAAAGCACCCAGAGAAAAATAATAGTCAACCTGGAATTGAAACCCAGGAAAACTATCTTTCAAGAACAAGTGCAAAATACAGATATTGTTGGACAAACAAAAATGGAGAGTCTGCAGACTTCCACTGAAATAACTTCTAAAATATGTGCTTCAGCAAGAAAGAAAATTATCCTATAAGGAAGGTCTGAGATAGGAAAGGGAATGCGCAAGCACAGAAAATGGTAAACATGGGCTAATTTAAACTAACATTAATTGTGCAAAACAAAAGCTTTACTCTCTTATCTGTAGGTCTATTAAAGCCAATTGAGAATTAATATTCTTGAATGCAAAAGCATATAGGTCAAGATTGGAACGATCAGATTTAAAACATTCTAAGCCCCTTGTTTCATGTGAGGTGAAGAATACATATTTATTAAATTTAGACATAAAATTTTAAAATTTCCTGCACATTCACTATAAGAACTGTACCAGAATATATAACAGCCAAATTAGTTGAAGGCAAAGTATGGAAGGAGATTTAAAGGAAAAAATGTGTAATACTAAGAAATTTATAAAAAGAAAAAAAATAAGGTAGCAAGAAAATAATCCAAATATATCAGTAGTCATAGTCAGTATACATGGGCTACACTCTCTATTTAAAATAGAGACTATTAGATACTAAAAATTAAGATTGAGGCACCTGATATATAGAAGATATATCTAAAACAGAAGAGTTTAGAAATGAAAGGAAAAATGACAGAAAAACTTGTATCAAACAAATGCAAATCAAGGTTTTGTTATAGCTATGTTAGTCTCAGACCAAATACACTTTACACAAAAGAAATCACTGGGATTCATAGAATCACCATAGGTATTGATCAAAAGTTCTATTTATTCATACAAACTTTTTTTATAGTCTACTATGTGCTAACCACTGTTTTAGACACTATGGATACAGGAGTGAACAAAATACAAAAAAATTACAAGAAGTGAATTTAAAAATTTAAGTTTGGGGCACCTGGGAGGCTCAGTCGGTTAAGTGTCTGACTCTTAGTTTTGGCTCAGGCCATGATCTCATGGTTTGTGGGTTCCAGCCCCATGTCAATCTCCATGCTGGGATTCTCTCTCTCTTCCTCTCCCTCCCTCTCTCTCTCCCTCTCCCTCCTTCTCTCATTCTCCCTCTCCTTCTCCCCCTGGCCTGCTTGTGTGCTCTTTCACTCAAAATAAATAAACTTTTAAATAAATATATAAAATGTTAAGTTTATTTATATCTAATCACATACTCCAAACCCTAAAGAGCAAAAAATTGAATTGAACTACAGGATAAAATTTATAAATCGACCATAATAATAGGAGATGTTTAAAAGCAGACCTCTCTGATAAATCAAACAGGGGGATAAAATGAAGAGCAAGGCTAGGATCCAAGAGGGCAGGGTAGGAAGACCCCAAACTCATTTCCTCCCATGGACACAATGACTCTCTACCTACATATACAGCAATTCCTCCTGAAGAAAAATGGGGCTAATTGAACAGCTTCTGCCCAACAATAAATGGACCACACCTCCTAATACAGCAACCTGCACTTAAGGAGGGATCTTAATGAGGGACCTGCAGGCAGATTCACCTGTCCCAGGGCACAGAGAAAAAACAGCAGCTTAAAAGGCAACTAGACTTGAAGTGAAAGAAATCCATTTAGTAACTCTAGAGTGTCCACCAAATGGGCGAGGGACTGCTAGAATGCTCTCCAAAGTCAAAGATGTCTGAGAGCATCATTTCTTAGTTCTCCATACATCTTAATAATGCAGGAAGGAACAACGACCAGGGACTCTAGCCAGCCTGCTAGGTCCATCCCTGCAGGCCCCAGGCCCCTGGTCTATAGCAGCTCCAGCTGTCCCACCAAGAAAGCCTAGGTGTAGTGTGTTCCAGGAACTTACACACCCACTCACCTGCCTGTACCCAACGTAGCCATCTCACCTAGGAGCCCCTGGCATACCATGATCTGTGAACCTTCTGGCCTGCACCCAACCCAACAGTCTTGCCAATGCAGATCCGGCATATCACACCAAGAATCCCTGTGGTCCATGCCTACTCCAGCCCCAGCCATCTTGCTCAGACAGTCCCAGTGTAGGATATCACAGAGACCTAACCCCCAACCTATGTCCAGTGAAGCTTCAGCTACTCCACAGATGAGGCCCTGGCTCATCATGCCCTGGGACGCCTGTGTCCTGCACCCATTCCATCTCCAGCCACTCTGGAAGGGTGGCACCAGGGTGGCCCTTGCACCACACGGCGCAGCACACCCAGGCCTCCAACCCCAGCTGTCCCACCACAGCAGCCCTGGTACAGCACTCTCAGGAGCTCCCAGCCCACACCTGCTCCAGCTCCAGCCAACCTGCAAAAGCCACCAAGCACATTCAGTCTATGTATATGAGGCTACTCAAGACCAGGAGAAAGCTGTTCTGTGTAATCCACAGAAAACAAAAACAAAAACAAAAAAACAGAAAATCAAAATGAAGAGACAGAAAAACATGTTCCAAACAAAAGAACAAAATAAAACCCCAGTGGGGGTGGGGGGGTGGGGGGGGGACTCTAATGAAATGGAGATAAGTGATTTATCTCATAAAGACCTCAAAGAAATGGTCACAAAGATGCTCAACAAACTCAACAGAAAAAGGGAACTTCAACAAAGAGAGAATATTAGACACTACTGATGAGAACTGACAAATACAAGAATTGAAATGAAAAACACTAGAGGGAATCAACAGCAGACTCGATGATACAGAAGAATGGGTCTAATCTTAATAGCAAAAACAAAATGCAACTTAAAAAATGAGAAGAGTTGGGGCGCCTGGGTGGCGCAGTCAGTTGAGCGTCCGACTTCAGCCAGGTCACGATCTCGCGGTCCGTGAGTTCGAGCCCCGCGTCAGGCTCTGGGCTGATGGCTCGGAGCCTGGAGCCTGTTTCCGATTCTGTGTCTCCCTCTCTCTCTGCCCCTCCCCCGTTCATGCTCTGTCTCTCTCTCTGTCCCAAAAATAAAAATGTTGAAAAAAAAATTAAAAAAAAAAAATGAGAAGAGTTTAAGGGACCTTTGGAACAACCACAAGTGTAATAATATTCACATTAGAGGGGTTGCAGGAAAAAAAAGAGACAGAAAGCGTGTTTGAAATAATTATGGCTGAAAACTTCCCTAACCGGGGAAAGGAAACACACATCCAAGCCCAGGAGTCATAGAGAGCCCCAAACAAAATAACCCCAAAGAGATTCACACCAATACATATTATAATAAAAATGGCAAAATTAAAGACAAAGAATCTTAAAGGCAGCAAGAGAAAAACAATAGTCACATAGAAGAAAAACCACTTTAGACTGTCAGATGATTTTTAGGCACAAACTTTTCAGGCTAGAGGAGAGTGGCAGGATGTATTTTAAGTGCTGAAAGGGATAAACTTATAAGCAAGAATACTCTACCCAACAAAATTATCATTCAGAATTGAAAGAGAGGTAAATAGCTTCCCAGACAAGTGAAAACCAAAGCAATTCATCATTACCACACCAGCCCAACAAGAAATGTTAAAGGGTATTCTTTAAATAGAAAACCCCATACATAGAAATAAGAAAACATATGAAAGAACAAAAATCTCACCAGTAAAGGCAACTATATGATGAAGGCAGTGAATCAGCTACTTAAAAAGTTAGTAGGAAGGTTAGAGATTAAAACAGTAAGAGTAACTCTAAGTACAATAAGTAGTTAAGGGGTACACAAAATTAAAAAAGTGTAAAATATGCCAAAAACGTAACATAAAAAATAAAGACCAAGGAACCCAAACCAAACACTAAAGAAAACCATCACACCACAAGACACTCAGAGAAGAAACAGAAAGCCTCAAAAACAACCAGAAAACAAGTAACAAAAATATAAGCACAAACGTATCAATAATTACTTTAAATATAAATGCACTGAATTCTCCAAACAAAAGATGTAAAGTGGCTGAATGGATTAAAGAAAAAACCCTAAGTAGCCTGTAAGTAGCCTATAAGAGACTCATTTTAAATGTAAAGACACACACAGATTGAAAGTAAAGTGATGAAAAATGCTATTTCATGCAAACGCAAACAAAAAGAAAGCTGTGGTAGCAATACTTATATCAGAAAAAAAAAACTACTTTAAAACAAAGACTGTGGGATGCCTGGGTGGCTCAGTAGGTTAAGCATCCGACTTTGGCTCAGGTCATGATCTCACAGTTCGTGGATTTGAGCCCCACTTCAGGTTCTGTGTGGACAGTTCAGAGCCTGAAGCCTGCTTTGGATTCTGGGTCTCCCTCACTCTCTGTCCCTCCCCAACTCACACTCTCTCTCTCCCCCTCTCTCAAAAATAAATAAACATTAAAAAAAATTACAACAAAGATTGTACCAAGAGACAAGGAAGGGCATAACAATAAAAGAGTCAAACTAAGAAGAGGATATACCTTTCATGAATATTTATGCATCTAACATAGAAACACTTAAATAAAGGAAATAACAACAGACATAAAGGGAAAAAATGACAGTAACACAATAATAGTGGGGACTTTAATAGTCCACTTACATCAATGGATAAATCATGCAGATAGAAATCAGTAAGGAAACACTTGTCTTAAATGACTCATTAGACCAGATGAACTTAATAGACAGATATAGTCCATTTTATCCAAAGCTGCAGAATATACTTCTTTTCAAGTGCACATAGAACATTCTCCAAAATAGATCATGTTAGGCCTTAAAACAAGCCTCAATAAATTCAAGAAGAGTAAAATCACATCAAGCATCTCTTCTGACCACAATGTATGAAATTATAAATTTTAAGAAAAAAACTGAAAAAAAACCCCACACATGTCGAAAGCAAATATGCTACTAAACAACCAATGGAAATAAAAAAATACCTTGAAACAAAAGAAAATGGAAAAACAACTTTCCAAAATCTATGAGACGCAACAAAAGCAGTTCTAAGAGGGAGCTTCATAGTGATACAGGCTTACCTCAAGAAACAAACAAAAATACCAAATAAATAATCTAACTTTATCTCTACAAGAACTAGAAAAATAAAAACAAACAAAGCCAAAAGTTTGAAGAAGGAAGGAAATAACAGAGATCAGAGCAGAAAGGAAAGAACTAGAGACAAAAAAAAAAAAAAATCAATGAAACTAAAAGTTGATTCTTTGAAAACATCAACAAAATTGATGAACTTCTATCCAGCCTCATCAAAAAAAGGGAGAGAACTTTAAATAACAAAAACAGAAGAGGAAAATTTATAAGTGACATCACAGAAATACAAAACATCAAAAGAGACTACTACAAACAATTATACACCAAAAAACTGGAAAACTGAGAAGAAATGGATAAATTCCTATAAAGACAACATTTCACTGAATCCTAAGGAAATGAAACATCTGAATAAAGGGACTGCAAGTAATGAAATTACTTTATGGGGCCAGCATTAGCCTGACACTAAAAGCAGGCAAGACCACCACCACCAAAAAAAAAAAAAAAAAAAAAAGGAAGATTACAAGGTATCCCTTATCAACATAGATGTGAAAATTATCAACAAACTATTAGCAAACTAAGACTTGTTCCATGAATGCAAGAATGATTCAACACCTGCAGATTGAACACGATATACCACATTACCCACCCCCCCCAAAAAATCATATGATCATCATCTCAATAGATGCAGAAAATGCATTCAACAAAATTCAACACCCATTTATGATTAAAAAAAAAAACTCTCAACAAAGTGGGTATAAAAAATGTACCCCAACATTATACAGGCCATATATGAAAAATCCACAGCTAACATCATGGTGAAAAGCTGTTAAGTTTTTTCTCAAAGACAAGGAATAAGACAAACATGCCCACTCTCACCACTTTAATATAGTATTGGAAATCCTGGACATGTCAATTAGGCAAGAAAAAGGAATAAAAGGCATCCAAATTGGAAAGGAAGAAGCTAAATTGTCACTATTTGCAGAGGACATATTATAGAGAGAGAACCCTAAAAACTCCACCAGAAACTATTAGAATCAAAAAATAAGTTAAAAACATATAAAAATCAATTGCATTTCTTACACAAAAGGGAGATATCAGAAAGAGAAATTAAGGAGTCACATTTACAATTGCATTAAGAGAATAAAATATGTATGAATAAATTGAACCAAGAGGTAAAAGACCAATACTCTGAAAACTCTAAGACACCAATGAAGAAAATTAAAGTTGACACAAGTAAGTGCAAACATATACCATGCTCATGGATTGAAGAATATGACAAAAATGTCTACATTACACAAAGCTATCAAAAGATTAAGTGTAATCTCTATCAAAATACCAATGGAATTTTTCACAGAACTTGAACAAAGAATCCTAAAATTTGTATGAGACCACAAAAGACCCCAAAGAGCCAATGAAATCTTGAGAAAAAAGAACAAAGTTGAAAGTACCACTGTCCCCGATTTCGAACATATGCACTCTCATGTTCACTATAGCATCATATACATAGCCAAAATGTGGATGCAACCTCAGTGTCCATCATATATAAATGGACAAAGATGTTATATATATATATATATATATATATATATATATATATATATATATATATACACACATATACATACAAGGGAATACTACTCAGCCATAAAAAGGAATGAAATCTTACCATTTGGTACATCATGGATGGCCCTAGAGGATATTATGCTAAGTGAAATAAAAAGAGAAAGATACATAGTGTGTGATTTCATTTATATGTGAAATCTGAAAAACAAAATAGAAAAAGACTCAGATACAGGAGACAAACTGGTGGTTACTAGAGTGAGGAGGGCTTGGGGAGTAAGGGAAATAGGAAAAAGGGATCTTGGTACAAACTTCCAGTTATAAAATAAAGTAGTACAACATAGGGAATATAGTCAATAATACTGTCATAGCTTTGTATGGTGACAGATGGTAACTATACTTAACATGGGGAACATTTCATAACATATAAAAGTATCAAAACACTATGATGTACACCTGAAAGTAATAGGATATTGTATGTCAGTTATACTTCAGTGAAAAGACTAAGGCTAAAGAACTGAATGCCATAATTAACAGCTGATTTAATAGACAGGTATAGAACTAAATGCTACATCAGAAAACAAATGAATATCAGGCCGTATAAAAGAGAGCTTAATAAACTTCAAGCAATAAATATCAGAGTCCCCATTCTCTGAGCTCAACATTAGAAATCGATAACTAAAAAGGTAATTAGAAAAAATCCGTACAAAAAGATACAGTAAAAAGGGGGAAACTGAATAAAGGTCAATTAATATTGATTCATTTAAAAGATATAAAATTCACAAATTATCCAGCAAGAACAAAGGAAGAAGAAAATAAATATACAATATTAGGAATGAAAATGGGATATAACCACTGATGGACCAGGGATGTAAAAGCAATAAAAATAATTTTGAGCTATATACCAATGAATTTCAGAACCTAAATTAAATGGAAGACTTCTTGCAAAAAAATATGAACTGTGACAGTTGGCGCAAGAAAAAATTTAAAACTGTTAAAAATTAAATAATTAGTTAGAAAAATAAACAACTTTCATTCAACCATTCCTGGGCTCAGATGATTTCACTGAAGCATTCTACAAAACAGTGATCAAATTGATTATAAGATTACACAAACTTTTTTAAGAATAGGAAAGAAGGAATCCTTCCCAAATCCTTGTATGAAGTTAGCATAATCCTCACACCAGAACCAGAGAAGCATATTACAGGAAATAAAAAATTACAGACCACTCTAACTCATGATCAAAGATATGAAAATTCTTTTTTAAAATCTGCGAGCAAACCAAATAATCCAACATAAAAAAAAACAGGTAATGCCAAGTATTAAAGGTCACATTTACCCCAAGTAAACCAAGGCAGGACCAAGTCAGGTTTACACCAGAAATGGAAGGTCAATTTAATATTAAAAACCATTAATCCATTTCACCATAATTAATTGGATATGGAAAAACCCATAGAACTTATCATTATATACAGATAAAATATACCAAGTAATTTAATATCCCGTTACTTTTCTATTTTTTTTTAATTAGCAAAGAAGTAAAAAGAAACTTTCTTAAAATGATAATGAAAATGTCCTCTTAGAAAAAAACACATATACATGTGCCACACACACAAAAGAGTAACATTAGAAGTTTTACTTTTAAAGTCTGTAGCAAGAGGGGCACCTGGGTGGCTCAGTCAGTTAAGCGTCTGACTTCAGCTCAGATCACGATCTCATCATTAGTGGGTTTGAGCACCATCTCGGGCTCTGTGTGGACAGCTCAGAGCCTGCAGCCTGCTTTGGATTCTGTGTCTCGTTTCTCTCTCTCTTTGCCCCTTCCCCGCTTGTGCTGGTTTGTTCATTCATTTTCTCTGTCTCTCTGTCTCTCTCATAAACAAACAAACAAACATTAAAAAAATTTAAAATCTGTAGCAAGAATACCATTATCACTGATGCCACTAAGTCTATCCAATGTTACATAAAGGTAAGTAACCTGAACAATAGGACACCAAACAAGACATGGACTGAAAAGAAATTAAACTGTCTTTATTTACATATGATATGATTGAACTGCATAGAATGTCTCTAAAAAATATCTACAACAATTATTAGAATAAGAATTCATCCATTCATGAAGGATAGAGAAGATGTGATACACACACACACACACACACACACACACACACACACAATGGAGTATTACTCAGCAATGAAAAAGAATGAAATCTTGCCATTTGCAACTATGTGGATGGAACGAGAGGGTAATATGTTAAGTGAAATTAGTCAGAGACACACAAACATCATATGACTTCACTCAAATGAGGACTTTAAGTTACAAAACAGATGAACATAAGGGAAGCAAAAATCATATAAAAACAGGGAGGTGGACAAAACATAAGAGACTCTTAAATATGGAGAACAAACTGAGGGTCACTGGAGGGGTTGTGGGAGGGGTGATGGGCTAAATGGGTAAGGGGCACTAAGGAATCTACTCCTGAAATCATTGTTGCACTATATGCTAACTCGGACGTAAATAAAAAAAAAATAAATTAAATATCAAAAATAGTAATAATAAACATAAAAAAGAATTAATCCATTCATTCAACTAATATTTACTGAACACTTAATATAAGCACAACAGTATTCTCAATGCTAAAAAGATACAATAAGAAAGAGACAAATCTCTACCCTAATCTGACATTCTGATCACAGAAAACATACAAAAAAAACAAAATAAGAAAGTTATATAGTCTATTAGAAAGTGATATGTACAGAGAAAGGTAAATTTAGAAAAGTGATAAGTACTGGGAGCAATGTAAAAGACAGTTTAGGGCACCTGGGTGGCTCAGTCGGTTAAGTGTTCAACTTTGGTTCAGGTCATGATCTCGCGGTTTGTGGGTTCAAGCCCCACGACGGGCTCTGTGCTGACAGCTCAGAACTTAGAGCCTGCTTCTGATTCTGTGTCTCCCTCTCTCTCTGTCCCTCCCCCACTCATGCTCTCTCACTCTTAAGAATAAACATAAAAAATGTTTAAAAAAAAAGGCAGTTCAGCAACCTAATTGCATTTCTATATACTAGCAAAGTCTTAGGAAATATAATAAAGACATCATTTCCAATAGTGTGCAAATATACGTTACCTATACAAAAGCAACTTAAAGATAAGAAAAACTTTTTTAGAGTAGTATGCTAGTCAACTCTACTTAACGACATTCATAGAATCTAATAAAGGCAATGATACCATATTCATGGGTTGGAAGACTACAAAGATGTGTTTTCCTTCACATCGTTTCAATCCAATTCTAATCATTTGAAACTTTTATGAAATTTGATAAGCCGTTTCAAAATTTTTGCAGATAAGGGCCAAGAATAGACAAACGCTCCTGGGAAAGAAAAGCCAGACTGGGGTTAGAGTTAGCCTTAGCCTTATTTATTCAGACATCAAGAGTGATGATACAGCTAGAATAATGGAGGCACTGTATAATTAGTATGTTGACTGATAACAGAACAAAGAGCCCTGAAACAGAGCCACACTTAAATGGACACATGACATGACAAAACAGACACTGCAAATCACCGAGAGCAGAATAGGGTGTGCAATATAGCATGCCAGAGAATTTGGGTATCATTGGTAGTGAATATGTAGTCCCCCATCACACCATGCCTTAAAATAAATTCCAGGCAGATTAGATAGAGAAGGTAAGTCTAAGGAACTTCTAAATTGTAGGCTTATAGACTTGAGAACATTAAACATAAAAGAAAGCAATGATGTATTTGACTATATTAAGAATTTTTATTCCTGAAAACATTTCACAGAGGCCACAAAACAACAAACTACAAATATGAGATGTTTGAAATGTTTCTGACAAAATTTTAATAATCCGGCTGTAGAATCACAAGTCAGCAGACGAGCAACCCAAGAGAAACATGGACAAGAAAGTTGGACAAAACACCACCAAAAAAGAAAATTAAATGGCAATTAATATATGAAAATTGTTTAGGGAGGTGTGAATTAATCTCATAAGATAGCATTCTATATTTCCCCCAGATGGAGAAAATGAAAATGTCCAACACTATCAAGTGTCATTGAGGACAAGGAGTAAACAGAGCCCATATGTATGAAAAATACGTTGTTGTAGGCACTTTGGGAAACAGTTTGGCATTTTGTGGTAAGGTAAAGGTGAAAATGTGTAGACTATACAGCACAGCAAATCGACTCCTGGGTGTATACATGGGAGGTATACACCCAAAGGTCATATACAAATTTTCAGAGATGTGAATGGAAAATGGAAAAATTTTGGCAGTTTCCTACAAAAATAAATTTGTGCTTGTCATACAAATGGCTGGAGCCATTGCACGCTTGGCCATTTATCCTAGAGAAATAAAACTGCATTCATACAAAAACCTGTACACAAATGTTTACAGCAGCTCCATGAACTGTGGCCAAATTGGAAATGACCCAATGTCCTTCAGAGGGGAATAAACTGTGGCACATGTATTCCATGGAATACTATTCAGTAAAAAAGGAACAAACTATTAGCGCATGGAATAACTGTGGTTGATCTCAAGGGAATTATGGTGCATGGGGGGAAAAAAAGCAATCCCAAGAGGCTATATACTGAGTGTTTCCATTTATAGAGCAGGTTTGAAATGATAAAATTATAGCGAGGAAGAAAAGAGTACAAGGGGTTAGGGAAGGAGAAAGGGAGGGAGGTGGCTGTGACTATAAAAGAATAGCATAAGAGATTACTGTGATGGAAATTTTCTGTATCTTGACTGTGTGATGACATTTGATAGAACTAAACACACGCACACACACAAGTGCATGAACACTGGTGAAATCTGAATAAGGTAAATGGGTTATATCAAGTCAGTTTCCTGGCTGTTATACAAGATGTCACCAATGAGAGAAACTGGGAGAAGAGCAGAGAGATCTCCTTGTATTATTTCTTACAACTGTATGTGCACATACAATCACCTCAAAATAAAAAGTTTAACCGAAAAAATCTGTTTTTAATAGTAAAAAAATCCTATATAAAAAATCTAGATTCTTTTGGTAGGAGACTGGATTAGTAGATCATGATATATTTATGTCCTCGAAGACTATACAGCAGGAAAATGAAAAATGTATACTTCACGTATCAACAAAAATAAATCTCCAGGAGCAGGAGAAAAAGGAAGAGAAGGAGGAGATAACTATAGTTGGAAAAAGAAATTGGTGCAAGTCATATAATTACATGTGCGGTCATATACAGGTAACACTTAAGGAAATATTTTGGTTAAGGATGCCTACATATGTGGTAAGATTATGAACAGAAGCCACAAAATGGTAAATACTGTATTCAGGAAAGTTGTTGCCTCAGGATGATAGAAGTGGGACAGGGGATCAGAGCATAGACTTAGGGCATTGATACTCTCTGGTGTTTGTGTGTCTAGCATCCAGTTTGCTTTTCTTTGTATTTTAGACCTCTGTTATAATCTTTTGTATGTATTCAATCTTTAAGTTAAAAAAATGTAAAACAGCCTACTGGGATAGAAAGGTGCTTGGGAAAAACAGAGGGCAGGTGAAAGACTATGGAATCTATGAACTTACGATGTTTGGGTTTGCACTAAGTAACTGACTGGAATAGTAAGTTCCAAGTCCCAAGTCTCATATAGGAATGGCATTAAGAACAGAATAAACATAACAGTCAATATATAAATTTATATCATTTACAAAGGGAATGGAGAAATGTGTGCATGCATGCACGTGTGTGCACAGACACACACACACCCTGTATACACATGCCCTATTCCAGTATGATAACACTTTGAATTTCTCCATAATACAATCAGTAATATAAAAAATACACTTGCAGATAATAAGAAGATGGCTGCCATACAGAAAAACAATACGCACGGTGGTTCTGAATACAGGCTCTGCAATCAAACAACATAGGGGTGACTCTTGGTGCCACCATCCCCCAACTGAGACCCTTGGGCAAAGAGTCCTACAAGTAAAATGGCACCAATACTGCAGTTCTCAAACATTCTGGTTTCAAGGTCCCTTTAAACTCTTAAAAAATTATTAAGGACCTCAAGGATCTATTGTTTATCTGGCTGTATTAAATGTTTACAAATTCAAATAATGATAACTAGCCTATTGCATGTTAATATCAATAACATATTTTATGAAAAATATATATTCCCAAACAAAAACAAATTAATGAGAAGAGTAGCACTGTTCAGTATTTCTCTAAAACTCTTTAATGTCTGATTTAATAGAAGACAGCTGAGTTCTCACATCTGCTTCAGCGTTCAATCTATCTGCAATATGTTGTTTTGGTTGAAGCATATCAAGAGAATCTACTCTCACACACATACAAATTTGAAAAAGGAAAGATTCTGTGGATCCCTGAAAAGGTCTCAGGGACCCCCCCAGGGATTCTTGGACCACACTTTAAAAACAACTAGACTAAAAAGTTTCCAAGATTTCCAACCAAACACATGTAGCAATCCTCTGTTTTCTATAACTGTTTTAAATCAATTACAGAAAATACATTAATATAAAAATGTATGCCTATGCTTAAAAAACTAGAAGTGTGGGCATGGCAGGATGGGGGACTCTGTGAAAGAAGATTATAGCATAAAAAAATTGGAAATGGCATTACAAATGACAATGAGATGATGTAACCCAGAAATAATGAAATGGGTGCTAAGTTGAGGCATTCCAGGCAGATAAAACCTTGTGCACCATTCCTGCTCTTCTCAGGGACCAGGCAGCAACAATGAGGGACATCTGTTTGCAGGTGGAAGCTGGGATCAAAGAGGCTAGACAGTATTTCCAATGCCAGGACAAATGGGTGCTCAAGCACAGATTGCCAGCTACTCACCCAACCATTCAGCCACTCTTGCCAATTCCCACCATACAGAGTTCATTCAAAACAGTAACACCTGCTAGCATCCCAAAGTGTAGAGATGGTGGATAATTTAACAGGAAAGTTCAATCACTGAGATAACCACACAATCAAAAATCACCTAATACTGGAGGAAATTCAGGAAAATCATCCAATATTCAAAGAGTCAACAAACTTATTAACCAATGGCAACATTTGTACAGGAGGACAAAGTAATTCTTTGTATTTATACGCCACTGGGAAGAAGCCTTTTTAAAAAAGATAGCACACTCAAGAGAGAACCTTTTAAACAAAACACATTGTTTATTAACTTCCTAAAGTGAAAAAAATAATTAATAGGGGTAAAATTCCCAATAGATGGACTAAAAAGCCAATTAAATACATAAAGAGAAATAGTGAGTGAGCTGGAAGATTAAGGAATTTTTTCAGTTTCAGCCAAAAGAGTAATAAGATGAAAAGGAAGAAAGTTAGAAAATATAAAAGATCCAGAAACCAACAAGCTTCTAATGGAAGTTCTGGAGAAGATCGAGACTGATAATGGAGAGATAGCAATAAGCCACGAAATAATAGCCAAGAACTGAAGATCGACACTGATGAGTCCTCAGTTTGAAAGTGATCACTGAGTGTCTGGTAAGATAGTATTAAGCATACATGTAAAACTCTAAAATCTGATAGCAAACTCAGAATACATACACAAGAATAAACATCAGAGTAACATGAAAAACTGAACATACAGACAACCAGACTATATATAAAAATAGAGAACTTTTACCCACAGTCTGCAACAAGCAGACTAGTTGGTTACAACCTACATTATTATCTACACTATTGTCTACATTAACCATCCTAGGAAGCCGAGTGGAAAAGAGCACTGAGAAGACATGACTTCCAGCTGACCTGTGATCTGGACCCATGTGACTTCAGATTCCTCGTCTCCTTCCCTGTCCTTGGAATGAGGGTTCTGTTTGCCCTTCCATGCCCAGATACTGCTCCAAAGACAGAGCCTTGAGATAGGGATGTAAAGCTGAGAACATGTGCACAGTATATATGCCCAAACCCAGTAAGGCCTCTGTACAAACTTTAAAGATTTGGTGGGCATGTGCAAGGGTCCATTTGTCTTGATGCCACCCAAGACAAACCTTGTATATAAGTTCCCTTTGTTTACTAAAAGTATCACCCACCAACCAGGAGCAAGGTGCATCTTTCTTCAGTCTCTTCCTGTACTCTACATACAGGGGTCAGTTTCAAATTATACCTAGGAAGCTCTTGAGGAGGTAATTAACCAAAAGAAGCCAGGCTGCTTTCTACAAGTTAGACTTAGGAAGCCAAACATCAACTTCAGTACAATCATCCCCCAAAGGCCAGGACTTTATTAATAACTAACAACTTCCTGAATGTTGTCCCTGCTTCCAACTTAACACCAAGCAGAGAAAGCAAAATATGTACTCCCAACCAATCATACACGATGCCCTACAGCTTCCTTCCAGAAGTTTTCCCATTTTCCTCCCTCCTCTGTCTGCCTCTGAGTCTCTGCCAAAGGCAAGTGATGGTGGCTGATTCCCTTGCTACAGAGAACTATGAATAAGTAACCTTTGCTTGCTCTAATTCGCTTGGTCCTTATGTATTTCCATAGTTATTGCGGAGGCTTCCCTGAGCCTTGCCTGCACTGTGCACTACATGGGCCCAACCTTCAACCAGCTGTGGAGCCCATAAGGCCAGACGCAAGCAATGGGTCTGAATTCTGCTTTCTTTGTGTTGAGTTTCTTGGCTATTTATCCTCAGCTTGGTACATGGGTTTTGTTATTGGTTTATACTGGCATCCTTAGTCCAACCAGATCATTCCTTTTCATCTCTGTTTTGCTGTCTCTTGTGTTACCGTTTTCTGTTGTGGTGTCCAAAAGTGCGATAAGAAGGAGACTAAGAGGGCAGGATGCAGGGAAATGCTGTATAAGCCTGTTGTTCAAACTGGCCTCATAGAACACTGGGTTTTCAGTTCTCACCAGATCAGCATACACTGAACCAACTGCTATAGGTCACTAATCAAAGTAAAAAAGGTTTTCCTTCTGTGTATTTTGCATCCTGAGTGCTTGGTTTTGACCAGAGAGAATGTTCTCTCTGGTTTTCCAACTGCTGGGGGCAGAGAATGTCAAGCTTTCATTAGGCAGTGACCAGCAGTCAGGTCAAGGGCTCGAGACACAAGGTGCATAAGCATTACATTCCTGCCAAGCTTTCATGGGGTCATCTAAATCTAAATCCTGTCCTCCACCTGGAAAACCCCTGTTTCTTGTATGTGCTATGATTAAAATCCTATTTCTTGTGTCTATCTTTCTAAATGGCAAAGCCTCACCACAGATAATTTGGGCCTTCAGGAGCCAATCTTGAGAACACTTGATTTGAATAAATTATTCATATGAGAGGTACCTTAGAAAAGGAAGGGAATAAGATTTCATAAACCCATTGAGCAGAATTTTTTTCTGGCTACGCAGAGGCCTTTAAATGAAATTCTGAATGAGCACTTGCTTCACTAAAAGATTCTTTGGCCAAAACTAAAGAGCTATGTGACAACTTAAGAAAAAAAACGTAGACTCACTTCCCTAGTAAATCCTCCCCTCCTTGTCCCCTGGTTGTTTCTCTATATCCAGCTCTCTACCTCCCCCACCTTGTCCTTCTGATCCCTCTCCTCGTACACTTCTTCCCCACCATTCCCCTTGTCCAGAAGCCCTATCTTCTCCTACTGAGTTCCCTGAAACTGCAAAATGCCTGTGAGGATCCATCCCTCCCATGAGCCAGGTGTACAGGCAACTGAGAAACTTAAGACTTAGACATGAGCTGAATTAACAGCAGGGATTAAAGATTTCCCTAAATCCAAACAAGATAAGCAAATATTCATAGGAGAATTTACAGTTCTTTGGGTACTTATGACCTAGGATTACCGGACATCTATCAACTAGTATACATGTTGGTCAGACCATCAGATGCTAAATGCTGGATGGCACAATCTCATTGGAATGATCTGGAATGGGACCTTTTTTCCACAATAAATCTGAGAGAGAGAGAGAGAGAGAGAGAGAAGAAAGAGAGAGAGAGAAGAAAGAAAGAAAGAAAGAAAGAAAGAAAGAAAGAAAGAAAGAAAGAAAGAAAGAAAGAAAGAAAAAAGAAAAAGAACCAGAAAAGCCATCTCCTAAGAGGTATACCTGAAACATTCCCCTAATATTGATGGGGCATAATTCAATCATGCAAATAAACAAAATGAAACTATAGGATATTCTCAGGATGGTTTAAAAAATAACTTTTGACAATAGTCAAGAGTTAAAGGTATTGATGGAGCAGGGGCCCTTTCATCTCATTTTGTCAACTTGAAATTGAAGACCTAATCTAAAAAGAGAAATCAGAACAGGAAAAATCCCGGTGAGCTCAACTACAACACCCAGAAGAACATTTTGAAAGGAAACCTTGCCATTTGCAACAACAAGTGGATGGAACTAGAGAGTATTAGGTTAAGTGAAATAAGTCAGAGAAAGATAAATATCATGATTTCACTCATATGTGGAATTTGAGAAACACAACAGATGAACATAGGGGAAAGGAAGGAAAAATAAGATAAAAACAGAGAAGGAGGCAAACCATAAGAGACTCTTAAATACAGAGAACAAACTGAGAGTTGCTGGAGGGGTGTTGAGTGGAGGGCATTGAGGAGGACACTGGTTGGAATGAGCATTGGATGCTGTATGCAAGTAATGAATCGCTAAATTCTACTCATGAAACTATTACTACACTCTATGTTAACTAATTTGGATTTAAATAAAAACTTTTTAAAAATGCTTAAAAAAGAGAACATTGTGATAGGGCTTTAGAACAAAAATGAGACAAGACACAGAGTAAACCAACCATAAAGACCAAAGACCTAGGTGGCCCCTACCACAACCAACCACCTACTGACAAGGACACTAGTGGATATTGTTAACAGAAGAACACTTGGAGAATAGACTGTCCCATCTTTTAAGAGAAAAACCAGTACAAAGAAAAA
The DNA here is from genome assembly GCF_028018385.1 of Neofelis nebulosa. NCBI lineage: Eukaryota > Metazoa > Chordata > Mammalia > Carnivora > Felidae > Neofelis > Neofelis nebulosa. Next base: position 126,951,261 of record NC_080782.1, read on the forward strand.
CGCCTTCATTAGGTGCTCCAAGGAAGGAAAATGTGCCCAGCGTCCCGCCATACTGCTGCGAGTTTGTTATATTCACACTCGTGAAGTGGAGCCTTGGCAGGTCAGTGTGCCTCAGTTCAACAGAAGATTGCAACGGAATTCAAAAAGAGATGTTTATTCCTCATGAGTCCTGGAGAAGTACAAGGCACACCTCCTGGGGCCATGCAGGGCAAGCAGGGTTGGGGGGCAGCACCTGGGGCACGTGCCTGTATTAGGGTGCACAGTGGATGGCTTTGGTGCTCCTAGGCTCAGGTCAGAATGGTCAATATGAATCGAAAAGAGGGAGGTTTTGTCAAGCTTCTTAGGGGGCTAATCTAAGGGGCCCGCAAGGGGGAAGGTCCTGAGAGGCAGAGGAGACCTTGATCACAAGGACCATTAGGGGAGTCACACGAGAACTTACCTTTATTTGTGACTCTCTGGGCTGCTCTCTGGGGTATCCACTTGAGGGAGGGTGTCACTTTGAAGCCTCTTCAGGCCAACAGACGACACAAAATGGATGCCAGGGCAGCAACGCTAGGGAGTAGTTTAGCTAAACTCACAACACATGCCCTTAAACAAAGAGAACTATAAACAGATACTCATCCTCATCAATTCCAGGCGCTACTTGGAATTAAAAACACATGGTGCTACTCTTCCTGCATCAAACCCTGCCACCTTTGCGCAACCTCTTCCTCCAAGTAAACATGCAACACAGGTGATACGTATTCCAAATCGTTATCAAATAAGAGATTTTCCGTATCTCTAAGTCCTTAAACTAATGCTTGGGTCCTTCACTGAAAAACATTTCTTCCTGCTCTGAGATACTACCTGTAAAAATGTAACAGAAGACATACTTAGCAAATTGAATTGTGAAATCAAATACATACCAGAGGGACTATTTCTTCAGGTTCTAGGGAAGTCTTCTGTTCCTAAGTTGTGTCTGTTCTGGATAACCTTTGCTTCCTCCACTATGTTTACTGCAAATCCCAGATAGGGATCTTGATATTGTATCTGACACTCTATAGGCTAAAAATTTCACATATAATAGGCAAAATAATTGGAACAGAACATATAAAAGTTCAGATAGATCCTACCACACCACCATTACCTAAACTTCTGCAGTATTCTTTGAAAACAGAGGCAAAAAAGAAGGATCAAATTTATTTGGAAGCCTTATGTCCAAAGGCAGTCTTCCCATATCCTATCCTAGTTACATTTCTATCCTGCCAGGAAAGAAACCAAGTGGATGGAGATACCCACTTGTTCAACACCTCGGGACCATCAGCAAATTATTATTTCTTACTTCTGAGAAGTACATAAATAGCATGCTGTCATCAATTCATCCTGAAGCCTCTTGCTTCACTATAGTGGATCTTAGCTCTGCCTTTTTTCAGGGTGCCTCTAAACCAGGATGGTCAGGGTTTCTGGACAGTCATGGGCTAGGCGTTCAGTGATGTCCCCTCCTACATTTCCCAAGTCCTCAACTGAGACTTTAAAAGACCCAAATTCCCCCTGTGATTCAGTTCTGATGAAACATGTAGATGATCTGCTACTTTGTTCAGAGAACAAGGAAACCTGTGGAAGAGAATGACATTCACTTGTTCTCAGTCTTAGGAGAAAAGGGAGTTAAGTTTCAAAGACATATTTAAATTTTGTCAAATAACTTATTATTTAGGGTATGACCTATTTAAAGAGGAAAAAGTACTTTCTCCTGATAGACTGAAGGCTACTGAAACAGATCTCAGACTCCTCGCAATGGAGATGAGTTTGAGTTTAAATGGATATTGCAGACAATGGATGCCAAACTTTTCTTATGGCAACACCTCTTTACGAATTGGTGAAATCCTCAGTGAGAGCCTCGCTGCTTGGAGGGCCCAAACATGAACCCACCAACCCACCGTCTGTCATCTGGAGGAGCTCTTTAGCAGTCTTCTTCCCCAGGCACTCCTAACTACAGGAAGCTGTTTCATCTAGAGAGATGACTATTACCAAGGTTGTTCCCATGTAAAGAGATAATCTAAGAGCTAAAGAAAATGCTCTAACAGAGGATTATGCCAAAACAAGCGGCTTTAACCAATGTTATGATCCTATCTCAACCTTCAAAGGATCCGTCTCTGGAGGGATTCAAAGAGGCCATGTATCAAGTATCACCACAACAAATACCAACAATAACGCACTCATGAGCTTTTACAGGCAGCAGATCTAAAACAAACTGATGTAGGAAGGTTGAAAAGGAAGGGATACAAATACGTGGCAAGTAGTAACAAGAAAGTTATTCGTAGATGATGTAGAAAAAAAGGCAAAAAGACAAAATAGAAATATCTTATACCGATTAGAAAAGTACCAGCTATGAACCTATCGAACCTGTTGCCATCGTGAGTAGGCCCACCGTGCTCTGAAGTGTTCTTCTCCATGTTTGCTCCCTGCCTGGCACTGGGTCTCCCTCTGCCCTTCTTCTCAGAGAAAAAATCTCTCGTGCTTCTACGCCTGCCCTTTTCCCTGCACTTCCCCCCTACTCAGGTGCAATGGATTGCCTCCAGCCCAGTAAAGCCACAGTATTTTTGTTTTGCTTTGCTCTTCCTCAGAAAGATGAAGGCTTTTGTTTCACAGGGGAGATAGATCTCAGTGGGGTTTCAACAGGGTCTGCTATTCACCTCCGCAGCAAGCACTGAGCTGAACACCTGGTGGGATTCCTCAGGAAACACACCTACGAGTTTGCAAACCTCCTATGTCTGGGATTCACACTCTCAATATAGCCCACACCCAGCCTTTGGGAATTCCTTAGAAGTTTCCACCTGAATCTGTGGACATCGATGGCATCTGTTAGTCTGCTCCAGGTAAGCAGCTGCAGATTGGGAGACACTTACAGACACCTGTCTCTCCAATGACAATGTTGAACTTCACCTGAGTCCTGTGCTCCTTTCACACAGCAGCACTTAGGAAACCCCACCAACCATTCTGTGTCTCAGGAAGCGACTTACCACCAAGAACCACTCCCCCTATGACTCAGATAAACATTTCTGTTTACTCTTTGTCATGACTTGTGTAAGACGCAGGATGACCCCTGGGTTTCCCTGTGAGGTGTCAAACACAGACCTTCCCCCTTTCCCCTGAACCCGTGGACAAAGCCAGATAAAGATCCTCCAACTTCCACCCTCAGCCCAACTGCCTGTTTTTTTTTTGTGTGTGTGTGTGTGTGTGTGTGTCATGAGTGAAGAGCTCAAGTTAGAATTGCTTATCCCCCACCACCACACAAATGGACACACAAATGGCTATTTTTAGTAGAGGTGCCCGAGACTTCCGATTACAAAAGAATCCCAACTGTAAATCCCCCACTTGTAACCTGTCTCCACTCCCTATAAAGTCTAAGGCAAAACCATCCCACTGAGACAGATGCCCCCATCTCAGAATCTGGGGTGATGTCCCTATTGCAGTCATCTGAATACAATCATCTCCTTAATTATCTGCTGCGTTTTGTCTTTGACACCAGATTTCAGGTTAGCGATGTGCCCTGTGACTTCATTCTGAAAATTCAAGAAAATACATTTATTTGTAGTTTCTCTACCTTTTTTTGCCTGCTGTGTGGGAACAATGCTTGTCTTCTTCCAGCTGTCTGTCTCTGAGCTGAACAGGAAGTCTTGATTCTTTTCTCTTATTTACCACTTTAAAGCGACCAATCTGATTTTTTTAAACTACCATTATGAACAAATGGATGTTAAGACTTCAAGGTTTTCAACCAATTGTAGTTATTCTTTTCACACTTAAATGTCCCATCTTTGGCCAGTGGGAGTCCTTTCAAGTTGGCCTCTTAAACCTTTTGATACAACTCAAGTAGTCTCTGATTGCTTCCTTGCTTTCTGTATAACAAGATGCTCCAGTCTCATTCTGTGCACCTCCCACCCCAGATCTGGAATCAGCCATTTCTTTAGGAAGCCTTTGTTTTAATGGTAAATGGTATTTTAAAACCATGATCTAAGCTGTATTGGTATTTACTCTTTATATGAAAAATAGATTGGGGCGTCTGGGTGGCTCAGTCGGTTTAGCATCCGACTTCAGCTCAGGTCATGATCTCGCGGTTCGTGAGTTTGAGCCCCATGTCAGGCTCTGTGCTGACAGCTCAGAGGCTGGAGCCTGTTTCAGATTCTATGTCTCCCTCTCTTTCTGTCCCTCCCCTGCTCATGCTCTCTGTCTCAAAAATAAGTAAAACATTAAAACATTTAAAAAAAAAGAAAAGAAAAAGATTCATTTATTATTTAAAAATAATATGGGAATAATACATTGTATTACTCATGCTATTGTAGTAATCAAATGAGACAAAAGATATAATCAATACTTACTAAAGGTTACCTTTTTCATGTGTTCAAAAAATATTTAATGATCACATGCATTTTGCCAGCCTTGTTCCAGGTACTGAGGACAGACTTAGTGGAGGCAAAAAAAAGGGAGGGGGGGGAGAGAAAAACCTTTGCCAGTATAGGGCTTACAGTCTAGTGGAAGAAGATAAGCAGTAAACAAAAAATAAAATAGTCAATTCAATGGTTAAGTGCTACGGACAAAACGAAAGCAAAGAAGGTGGCTTAATGGAGTGCTACTGTTATCTTTAGTAATACTATTATTAGTATATTTATGTGAAGCATCCCAAGCAATACCATTGGGCAGGCCAATCTAATTTATGGATGCCAAAGTCCGCTTTCAAAGCCCTTTCAGGCCTCCTTATTTAAATAGATTACGGATGAATCACTATGTAAAATCTACACATCATCCTCTTCCTTCGCCCGCTGGGGCAAAAGAAGTTTACTTAAAGAAAGGGACACCTGCGTACTGTTGGTGTCTGGAGAGTAGAGACACGTGTTCCCTGCAGGTACGTCCTCTCCTGAGAGGCAGAGACAGGAGACATAGGGATATGATGATTCTCTTTTGAACAGGTAAGGGTACATTTTACTAAAATTCTATTATGCTCCCACCTTCTCAGTAAAGGCGAAGCGGCCAATAGACAGAGCCATCCTTTTAAAAGGTAATAACCAACCCCTACTCCACCTCCTCATCCCCATTGATGGCTCTTCAGAGACCCTCCAGCTTCCCATGAAAATATTCTGAAGGGTGCTATAGCACCTCAGTACAAGGAAGTTTTTATTTTAATGTCTATTGACATATCATCAAAGAACCAAATAAAAACATTTTATTTGGTGATGCTTTCTTAAGGCAGCAACTATTTGTGAAAAACATTTAAGTGCCAGTGGTGAATGACAGCTCCAACCACATTTCCAATGTATCCGCATAAGAAATAGGAACATTGCTGCCTGAATGCTATAAAGTATTTTTATGGAGCTCTAAATTCTGTTGGTGTAGAGTAAACCGGGCACTAGAGACAAATTTCTGAGATTGTATATATATCAATATAATAGACGGTTCAATCTATTTCTAGGGTAATCGTTGTGTATATCTTAAAGATACATTTTTATTAAAAATGAGATTTATTCTATATGAACAGCTTTGCAAAGTTGTTGCCCAATGGTTTGGCAGCAACTTTTTTGGGTATTATGCATGGTTGGTATTAGAGAGTAGTGTCTTCAGCAGGCTGTTGTTTTGGGTACTGGATAACCCTAACATCCCCCAAAGTCTTGGCTATTAGATTACTGACCGTCTTTTTCAAATCTCTCTAGGTGTCCTTTAAAATGATGGAGCCACATTGAGACCTGCAGTCATGATGTTCTGGGTTGAATCCTCGGCCTTCCCTATTTGCCATGGCAAAACACGGCTCAGCGACAGAGAAACCAGGATCCGTAGGTGATGTTTCAATCTCTGATATGTGTGAAGCATATGCCTTTGTTTCCATCACTGGTTCCTCTGTCCACTAGACTGTGGTCTCCTCTCAGTCTGAGCTACATCCCATTCGTCTCTTTATCCCCAATGCTGAGTTGCAAAGCCTGGCACACCGTCACAGGGATCAAGATATAAACAGAATAAAAGATGGTGATGATTTTACTAGTTTGTTCTCTTATTAAACTTCTTTCCTACAAATTGTGCTGTTTCCAAAGCATTTTCTGCCTCATTTCCACCAGTCACTTGAACGTCTCATGGTCTTTCCCACAGCGAGGTCTTTGTTCACACCATTAGCGCCCCTAGAATGCCCTTTCCCTCTATCCTCCAGGGGGTTTTCTTACATAGCATTTATACATGAGGAGCTGGAATCAGACAGAACATGTGAACACATCTAGCAGATGCCTGCCACAGTCAACTTCAGTTTCCTTCTCACTGCCACAGACCCTAGTCACCCTCCGAACTTCTGAAGACTGCATGTGGGCCACATAACTTAGGTATTGAGTAAATACTATTTTATACTGCTCAGAAACTGTCTGTTCTGTCTTGTCTCTCCAGCTAGTCCCTTAGAGGATCACAATTTATTCCCTCACATTCATTAGAGCATCTGGAACACAGTAAGGTACCTGGTAGGAGCTCAACAGATGCCAGCCAGTTGGACTTCTCCTCAGTCTTTCTTCTTCTCCTGTTTCTGTGGTATGTACTTTAGAGGGGGAGATCTTTTTCTTTCCAGTCCATTCCTTGCTTACTCTGGTCTGCCTCTCTGGGTCACAGTAGCCTAGACCAAGAGTGGCTCACCCAAGTTCGGCCAATTGGGTCTTATATCTTAGGGATGTATAAATGGAACTAAAAGATAGTCCAGAAGTCTCTGGACAGTTAAGACAAGAACAAGTAAGTGTATGGGGCCCCATATCCCATCCTGTAGACTGGACAGGTAAAGCAACTGATATATGCAAAAAGAGGAGAATGAACCCATTGAGGCATTAAGAGAATGTTCACTTCAGAACAAGAGAATGGAAGGCATCCTGTCTAGTTTCTAGTTCCCATTTCTGCTATTTCTCTTCCCAAAGCTCAGCACTTTCCTGCTCTTGGGTTCTTTGAAATTCCCATCTTTATTCATTAAATTCCTCCCCACCCCTATCCAAGCTACCTTGCAACTCAAAGGTTCTTATCTGGTATCTCTTTCTTTTGCTCCCCATCCCCCAACCCCAGTACCTCAAAGTACAACCTTTGGGAGCTCTGAGGGCTCGGAGCACCTGGGATTTCTCTATCTCCTTTGTCTAATGGATCCAGGTCTGGGTCAAGGGAGAGTGGGAGGTGTGGGAAAATAATATCTGATAGTAGCCTGGCTACTGGAAAATCCACTTGGTGTCTGCATTTTACCTGTTCTTGGCTAGCAGCATCTCCTGTGATAATCGGCTCTTGAGAGCATCATGATGTGGACATAGAACTGTGTCAAGAGCACTAGCTTCAAAGCCAGATACACCTAAATTCTATTACTTAAGGGAGGTATGGCATGAGGCTCCTTTGTTGTGCTTCTCCTAATGCAAAAGATATGGGGATTGAAGGGACAGATGGCAGGTTGTGAGGTCTGGCCCAGTACCTAGCACAGAGAAGTACTCACTTCTCCTTCTGTGCATCTTCACATGATGAGAGTGAAGGAGAGGAGGAGGGATGCAGAAAAGAGACGTTGATTCTCCGACAACACTGATGTCCCTATGCAAGGATACACTCATCCCTGAGTACAGCATGCGCTAAAAACAGGAAAGTTTAGACAGAAGGGAAACAAAGCTGGATTTCTTTCTCATACCCCCAGCTACCCCTTTCTCTCCTAAGTGTCTCTATTTGGGCTGCCATATCAAAATACCAGAGCCTCGGTGGCTTAAACAACAGAAATGTATTTTCTCACAATTCTGGAGGCTGGAATTCAGAAGTCAGGGTTTTAGCATGGTCAGGGTCTAGTGACAGCTCTCTTCCTGGCTTATAGTTGACCATCTTCTTGCTATGACCTCACAGGACCTTCCCCTGGTGTGTGTGCAAGGAGAGATCAAGAGAGAGATAGGGATCTCTTCCTTTTCTTATAAATTCACCAATGCTATTGGATTAGAACCCCATGCCTATCATCTCAGTGAATCTTAATGACCTCCTAAATGCCTCATCTCCAAATACAGTGACACTGGGGGTTAGGGCTTGAACACATGAATTTTGAGGAGACAATTCAAACCATAGCCCTGGGGGTTGGGAGACTGCCCAGGAGGTGGTGGGGAAAGATGAAAGTGAATGCATCTCTCCTCTACGCCCATCATAAATAAACATTAGAAAGGAGATACATTCAAATACAGGAAAGAGCAAGATATTATCACTATCCCAGGAGGGAAGAGACTGTTACATTTCAAATTATTAAAGATTCAACCACATGCATGGAATAAATGTATCTCATTTAGGTCTGGAAGTTTTCTGCTTTTATTCTTATTTAATTAGAGTATTTGCTATGTAAAGACCTCATATTTTTGTGAGAAGCATCATCAGCAACTGTAACTCCAGAAGAAAAGTAATTAATTTCAGAAATGGAGGTTGTCAGTTATATGCTGGCATAAACCATGTCACCAGTGAGCAGTCACAGCCTTTGGGGGTTTATTTCTGTTATTTCTGTGAAAGCTACTGGGCTAAACAGACTGTAGGGATTGGGCAGAAATTGTGCTTCTATTGGTTTCAAGTCTCATGGACACTGTAAGCTAAAACTAATCTGTAGAGATGGCCAATTTATACCTCCCTACACACACACACACACACACACACACACACACACACACACACACAGTCATCATCATCTTCTTCTTCTTTTCTTTTTTTTTGGCTAAATTTGAAGCTTTACTTATTTTAATCTTCATACTTGGTTGCCAGAAGCTTTATAACTTCAGGCAAACTAACCACCACAGTGAATAATAAAGAAAAGCCTTATTGTGAATGTTGAATACAAAGGAAGGATTTTTCTACTTATAGATGATGCAGATATATTCTCCTTTGACCAGCTGATTGAATAAATTATTTTAGTAGATTAATTTATGCCAATCCACCTTTGGCATCTGGGAATAAACCCATTTGGCTGTCGTGGATTGTCTTATTCAAATGCTGCTGGATTTAATTTGCTAACATTTTATCTAAGATTTTTAAAAAATCTACCGACCTGTAGGTTACAGGCGCATTTCACATTCACCACTCTTGGTCAGATTAGAGCATCAGAGTTCAGCTAGTTTTGTAAAATGTATCAGGAAATTTGATAAGTACCGAATGGATAAACGATGGACTTAGTGAATTAGCTGGGGTTTTCCATTTGCCATTTCTCTGACTACTCCATCTATGGAGACCCTCTCCATCATTTCCTCCCAGAACATACTGCTCATATCCCTTTGACGCTTATTCCACTTTACAGCTATATATTAAATGGTTTTCTTACTCGTTTTTCTGCATTCCACTGAACTTTAAGCTCTGTGTGGACAAAACCATACCTGTTTTACTCACCAAAAGGTTATCTGGTACCTAGCATACTGCCTGAAGCAATAGTAGGGTAGGGGCTCTAGAAATATTTATTGAATGAATGAAAGACGTTAGGCAAGTTTCAATTTAACCCCAATTAAGCTTTATTGCTGAGCTAGAAGGAATTTATATACTAATAATTATTAATTACCATTCATTGAGTATTGGCTATATACTCTATATGCAATATACCATAAACTAAAAGCACAATGTGCTCAACAGTTGATACATGTTCTCTCATGTGATCTTTTCAAAAACCCTATAAAGTAGACTCCGTAACAGTAAATAATTTTCTTAAAGTCACCCAGTTAGTAAAGCTAGGATTTGAACCCAGGTTTTTCAGACTTCAAAGGCTGTCTCCTTTACAACTATAAGAAATTACTTTCTCTCTAAAACAACCTAAAGCAAAGAGAGAACTGAGCTCGGTAAGTTTTCACTATTGTGAGGCCATATCTTGGTTTGTTTATTCCAAATGTAAGGTTCTTGGACCAATGTTACATTAACATTTAGAAGAATTCTCACTACATATAATGAAACTATTGTTGCGTGTAGAATAAAATGATTGTTTAAATGCCTAAGGAGCTTTGTTTAAAGTGCAGCATCCATCAGGAGAAAATATTCCTTCTTCTCCCTCCTTTGTTTACAATGTGCACAGAGAGGGAAAGAGGAAGGGGTTGAGTCTTCCTCCCTTCCATCCTCAAACCCTAGGAGGGGAGTCTGACAGGTAGGGGAACAGAGGCTGCAAAACTGTGTTCCCAGACAGGAGGGGAACACAGGAGATGGGACGGAGGACTTGAAACTTCAGCATGATGGTGGTGAGGGGCAATCCTACATTTTCCCCCCTCCTCAGCCAGCCCTCTTCACTTTGTGCATCAATGATTAGCTTGGGCCAGATCAACAACAGAGGAGAAATTCTGTGGCTAATATAATGATGATTTGTTCTACTTTGGGGCTGGAAAGGAGTAGGGCCCAGAGAATGAGGATGGTTGGTACAGGCAGCTGGGTTGTATGGAGATGATTCATGCAATAAATATTTACTGAGCAATTATAGATACTTGAATCCAGGGATATAATCAGAGTAGAAACCTAATGGAGTGGGAATATACAATAATTTTTTATAAGCACACTTGTGCTTATATTCTATGATGGAAAAATCAAGGGAGCTCTGGGAAGGAAAGCTAGGGACCTACTGTACTTGAGCTGATGACAGGTCTCCCTGAGGCAATGATATGTAAAGTGGAAAAGAAGAGTAGCAGGTGGTCAATATTACTATCAATTACAGAAATAGCATTTTGGGCAGAAAGAGTATTGCAAGCCAATTTTCTGAGGAAGGAAAAACATTGGTCAAAGTACAGAAAGCAGACATGGGGCTGGTGTTGCCACAACGTGGATTAAAAACATGGCGACTGGCAGAAGGCACAGGCAGAACCTTCTAGATCCTGTTAAAAACTGTGACCATCAGAAGCAATGAAGAGCCAGTGAAAAGGTTTGAGCAGTGGAGTGATATATCCAGACACACTATACCCTTCAGTGTGACTGCAGGGACAAAACCCCAGTGGAAGGGGCAAGGGGGGTGGTGTCTGAGACCAGTTGGCACTTTGCTGCTGAGAGAGAACTGGTGGTGCCTGCCTGATGGTGACAGGAGGCATGAAGAAAAAAGGGAAGGTCTGAGATGCATCCTACAAATGGAATTGTCAGGTCCTCATGTCTGACGGGATATAGGAACTGAGGAATGCGGAGGCATACAAGTTGATGTTCAGCGTTCTGAACTGAGCAATCAAGTGAGTGGACAGAGACGCCACTGCTGAGAAAGAAGGAGAAGGGGAAATCTGCAGGATTAAACCAAGACCTTGTTTTGACACATCATGCATCTGAAGATGCTGAATATATTTATCTGGAGCTTAGAAGTAGGTTTGGGGCTAGAAAGTTAAATTCAATTGAATATCATAAATACTAAAGACATCTTGAGCCAAGCATTAAGCTAGAACCTTGTATTCCAGGGAGAATCAGTCTTGAACATGAGACCATATTCTGAAAATGCCAACAGGGAGAGATACATGCTCACAATGGAAAGGGCCCTAAACCATGAAACTGATTGTATCCTGTGATCAGAGACAGGAGAGAAAAGGAATGAGGATAAGAAAGGAATCCATGAAAGATCTGTGGAAGAGGTAAAAGTCACTCCAATTTTTTTAAGACTGTAAAAAAAATTTTTTTTTAAATTTTTGAGAGAGAGAGAGAGACAAGCATGAGTCAGGGGAGGGCAGAAAGAGAGGGAGATACAGAATTTGAAGCAGACTCCAGCCTTTGAGCTGTCAGCACAGAGCACAAACCCTAAGATCATGACCTGTGTGGAAGTTGGATGCTCAACCAACCAACTGAGCAACCCAGGTGCCCCTTCGTGGAGTTTTAAAACAACTCAGTGCCCAGGTCATACCCAGACTATCCAAATCTAAATCTCTGGGAATGGAACCCAGCTATCAGTATTTTTAAAAACCCTCCAGGTAATTCCTTTGTGCAGCCAGGGGCAGAAACACCACTTCAAGTAAAAGTGGTTGTTCGCAGTGGAAGCAGAGGGAAGAAATATAGAAACATGTGCATTTTGGTTCCCCTTCACTGGCTTCCTGCCAAGCCCTTCTTCCTGACAACTGGGGACAGAAAACAATAGCCTTGAGGCAAGCCCTAGGATGAGGTAAATACCTACATCCCATACATGGGATGGCAGTTCTCTGAGTTCCTTCGACCCTCGACTGAACTACATGTCAGCCATCAGAAAAGTGTAAGTTTGTGGCAATTTATAAATGATTTGATTTGCCTGGGTGACTTGGATTCGAAACAGCCTTAACCTCTACTACTCGGCAATGAGAAAGAATGAAATCTGGCCATTTGCAGCAACATGGATGGAATTGGAGGGTATTATGCTAAGTGAAATAAGTCAGTCAGAGAAAGACAGATACCATATGTTTTCACTCCTATGTGGATCTTGAGAAACTTAACAGAAGACCACAGGGGAGGGGAAAGGGAAAAAAAAATTACAGAGAGGGAGGGAGGCAAACCATAAGAGATTCTTGGATACTGAGAACAAACTGAGGTTGATGGGGGGTGGGGGAGAGGGGAAAGTGGGTGATGGGCATGGAGGGGGGGCACCTGTTGGGATGAGCACTGGGTGTTGTATGGAAACCAATCTGACGATATATTATATTAAAAACAAACAAAAACAAAAATGAATAAACATTAAAAAAAAAAAAAGAAAGAAAGAAACAGCCTTAACCTGGTCTTTGGTTTCTAAGATATATAGACCCCAAGATTGACACTTGGTGGTGGTAAGGCGGGTTTCATGGGGATGGTGCCTGGCTTTCACAAGCTTGCCTTCCTTCAGCGGGCATGCTGAGGCTTCAGGATTGGAAGAAGAACTGAGATGGCCAGACTGGGAAGGCAGAAGCCGTTTCTAGAAGCGCTGTCCTGGGTTACCCCCAGAGGGTTCTGAGTGTGGCTACCAGGCCAGGCGACAGATGCCCAGATGCAAGAATGGAATCAAAGGACCAGGAAGGGTTTGTAAACAGACCTGGCGAGGAGAGAGGCAAGCACACCTTAGTTACTTGCTAGCATGGGGAAGCCTTGCTAGATAGTGGCAGCCGCTAGGGCTCCAGTCCAGTTCGAAGGGGTGAGTACCACATTAGTAGAAGGCTAGTAATTCACTCTGACTTTAAATTGTCCATCCCGTTCAAAGAAGTAGTTCTACTTGGGGAGAACTAGCCCTTCCCAGGTGATTTGGGAGAAGTCCAGTTGTGGTAAGTTTAGAAGTCAACTAGTCTTACATTATTTTGCTCTCCCATGATTATGTTGAGCTAGTCCCTCATACGGAATTAATAATAAATTTTCCCCATTTGCTCCATTTATTATCGTTACACAGCCCAGGGCCCCAACTCCCATATTCACATAAAAGTGAGAGAGAAAACGGATCAATATTTATAATTTGCTACCAACACAGTGGCTTTTTTCAAGACACGAACAGAAAAGGGAACAGTGCAGAGAAAGAGACCGCCTGAGAGTAAACTTGCATCTCAGAATCCTACAGGGAAAAGTGATGAACCACAGCTACATTCAAGAGAAAACGTGTCTTTCCAAACCAGGCAGTTGGGGGATGGCGAGGCCAAGGGAGAAGGGCAAGAATCCAGTGGGGGAAGAAAAGCGTACAAATGACCTAATACAAATTCTGCATAAAGGCAGCATCCTCAACCGGGCGTGGTGGTGGTTGGATCAGGGTGCCGGGGTCCTCCAAACCTGCGTCCGAGGTTACCACTGCCACTTACCACCTCTTGGGGAGGTTACCTCCTCTGAACCTCAGTTTCCTCGTCTGTACAATGGAGATCCTAGTGCCTGCCATTCGAGGGCTTGTGAATTTGAACGAGGTCCTCCATACGCAGTGCTGGCACTGAGGGATGTTCTGCTCCGAATTCTTCTCTGGGGCCCGCTGTGGGCTGGTTACTGATCTTGGTAAGAGGAGGAAATCCTGTTGTCCTTTTTCTCTATACTTCCATTTTCTTACATTTTAAATATGCTCAGCCTCACTCCTCAGAAAAATGCAAATCAAACTACCCTGAAATAGCATGTTTCACCCATAGATTGGCTAACATCCGGAAGTTTGATAACACACTCTGATGTATAAGCTGTGAAGAGCCATGTACTCTCAGGCTGCTGACTCGCATGTAAATTGGCACAACCACTAGGAATGTAATTGGCGATATGTCAAAATTACAAATACACAAACCCTTTGTGTGTATGTAATATGTGAGCCATTAAAGGGGTTTTTTTTTTCGCCTAACATCAAAAGATTGAAACAGCCCAAATGTCCATCAATAAGGGACCATTTAATTACATTGTGTTGCATCCATCTGATAGAATAGCTAAGTAAAACTGGTTCTTTTTGTACTGATACGAGAGGTCTCCAAGATACATTTTACGTGGAAAAAAAAAAACACATAGATCAGCCATCTGTAATATGCTCCATTTTGTGTAGTAAAAAGGAGGTAAACAAGAATGTTTATTCACATTTGGCTTGTATAACCACAAACTCCAGAAGATGCAGAAGAAACTAAAATGTACATACCTATACGGTGGGTAGGGACTGGTCTGTAGGGGCACGGGGCAGGACAGACATTTCTCACTACCTATTTATTTATATCTCTTTATTCTTTTAAGGTTTCAAATCAAAAACATAGTCAGGTAATAATTTTTGAAATCCAATTTTCCATCACCTAGCCGGGTGTTCTGTGATCAGTCTTACCGGCTTGAACCTAGCCCTGTTAGAATCATCATGGCCCAATCTCTGTTTATTAAAAGACATATTTCATGTAGTTGCTTCTTTGGGTCTCAAACCTTGTCCACTGAGAGAACTTAAACAGGCACTGTGTTGTCTGGAGGAGGCAGGGGAATTCACCAGCTGGGCATACATCACAAACCTAGTTTCTGACTCCACCTCTGCCTCCATAGGTGCTTGACCTTAGGTGGACAAGTCACTGCCTTTGCTTGCACCTCAGTTTGCCATTCTGCAATCTAAGGATGTTGCTCTAGGATTTGCTCCTTTTGTTTTTTAAATTTTTTTTTTAATTTTTTTTTCAACGTTTTTTATTTATTTTTGGGACAGAGAGAGACAGAGCATGAACGGGGGAGGGGCAGAGAGAGAGGGAGACACAGAATCGGAAACAGGCTCCAGGCTCCGAGCCATCTGCCCAGAGCCTGACGCGGGGCTTGAACTCACGGACCGCGAGATCGTGACCTGGCTGAAGTCGGACGCTCAACCGACTGCGCCACCCAGGTGCCCCTTGTTTTTGAAATTTTAAGACTCGTATCAAATGACAAATGCCCTTTTCCACTTAATCTCTCACTTCCTTCTATTCCCTCGCCACATCCTTCCTTTTTCAAACATTTAATAAGTCTTGCCAATTATGTGCCTCATACAGTTCTAGGGGCTTTGGGAATATAAAGATGAAGGACTAAAACCTTGCCATCAAAAAGCTCATGGGTTATAGGGCACCTGGGTGGCTCAGTTAGTCAGCTAAGCATCCAACCCCTGATTTCGGCTCAGGTCATGATCCCAGGGGTCTAGCCCCACACCAGGCTCCACACTGAGCATGAAGCCTGCTTGAGACTATCTTTCTGCCTCTGCTCCTCCCCTACTCACGCACATTCTCTGTCTCAAAAAAAATTGTTGGGGAAAGGCAAAAGCAGAAGGCAGTTATAATACAAGGGGAAAGTTCCATGATCAACTAAATCCTACCAGCAAAGCTCTCAGAGATGTAGAATAACAGTATGACCTTGAGGACCACGGAGTCCCCTAGATGACTACAGTCTCTGTAAGTAATAAAGCAATGCCTATTATCCCCTAAACCCATATATTCCTGCTGCCTTAACACTTGAACACCTTTGACTCCCTTCCTCTACTCCCTGGCTCCTTTCTTGGCCAATTGTTTTCCTTTTCTTTTCAGCTCTACTGTCCTCATCCTCATCAACACCCTCTTCACTTCTTGCCTGCATTCACCCTGGAACCTCACTACTACTCAGATTTCTTCTTAATCCTATCTATAAGATGTATACTTGCTAGGCAAATATTCCTGCATTTCATTCCATTTAGACTTATGAACAATTAATCTCTGAATATGAAAATAGGAAATGAGCAAAATGCATGGTAAGCTATGCCATTCAACATGTGGTATTGGAGCTGTCCAATGGGTTTTATTTCCACAGGTCTTCTATTAGAGTAAGAAATGATGAATGGTGATCCCTCAAGGCATTTGAAGATTCTGAGGTGCCTCCTTAACATCGAAGAAAAATATCTATGTGATCTTAATTTGGTAATATACACTTTATTGTATTCTGGGTCTATGTGTGATGATTCTTTACTAATGAGCGTATTTGATGAACCAGGAAACCTAGTTCCTTGACTTTGCAAGCAGGGTTTACACTAACTACCTAATATTTTTGTCCCACTAACAATTTTCCAAATTGTGGATTTCTGTATTTTGTTAATGGAAAAGCCAAATTGATTCTGATTTAAAAAATCAGAAGAGTCTTATTATAATACCTTATATATAATTTCTATTAAGTCATTACCACCCCCTCAAAAAGGAAAAAAAAAAAAACCCAACACCACCAGGTAAATAAGAACTAAAAATAACCACCAATAACAAATCTACACAGACTAGGATAAATATTATAATCACCTGTTCAGGAAAGAATGCAAAGCAGTTAGGCAAATTGCTTAGCAGATTACACAATGGGTGTTTGGGAATTTCAAATGTGTCTCAATGGAAGCGTAAATATTTATCTGTTCTATTTCTCAGTGTAATATACAGTCAATAAACATTTCCCTATGATATGCAAGCTACCTGTAGAATCAGTCACTGGGACTTAACTCATTTGCAAATCCTTTCCCACTGCCTTGGAATGATGCGCTTCCAACCTGACTACTGGGGTCCAAATGTGATCAAAGATATCTTTTCCTGTGATATTTGGACAGTGTCTGACTTACCCCACTGTCCTGGTAGGCACTCACCTTTTTTTCAACATAGAGAAAAATTAGATATTTTAACCAGAAAGCTCAGGGAATCACAGAATTTAGAAAGCAAGGAGGACCATGGCTCTGCTTCCCTTGGTGGGGGTATAAAAATGCCCATTTAAAGCCACACTTGAGGAATTAGGCTTTTATTTATTGCTTAAAAAGTTTTATTCATTTAAGTAATCTGTGCACCCAGTGTGGGGCTCAAACTCACAACCCTGAGATCAAGAGTCACATGTTCTTCCGACTGAACCATCTAGGCGCCCCTATGCTACTTTTATA
The DNA here is from genome assembly GCF_028018385.1 of Neofelis nebulosa. Lineage (NCBI taxonomy): Eukaryota > Metazoa > Chordata > Mammalia > Carnivora > Felidae > Neofelis > Neofelis nebulosa. The sequence goes on from NC_080782.1 coordinate 126,968,476, forward strand.
TGCCCAAATTATAAATTATTTGTTAGTTCCAGACTCCCCATGTTAGTCCCTTTATCCCCATCTTTGAGGTCAGAGTCTTGTAAATTGTCCCTTGGTCTTTCAAAGCTGGCAATTCTGACACTGATGCACATTCAGTAGGCTCCTAGCTCCCCCGTGGGTTAATTCTCACCCCATGGGGACCTAGGCTGATGGGAGCCCATTGGTACAAACACTGGGAGTCCAGGGAAAGTCCCTTGTCTGCGGCTCCTTATCCTTTCCCTGCTGAAGGTGAGTTGGGAGGCAAGGAGCCTTGTGCTCTGGAAGGGAAAGTACCCTCGATTCCTCCTTACACCTTCTCTTTCTAGCCAAATACCAGAGCCACAAAGAAATGCCAGGGTGGATGCCACCACCACTGCCAGCCAGCCCTACAGATCATTGAACTGAGGCAGGCAGTATCAACAGCCCATTTTAAAGAGGAAGAAACATCCCAAGGGTATTTGCCCAAGGACATACCATAGGCAAGGGACCCGGCCAAGGTTAGAACCCTGGCGTGTCTCCTGTAGAACCAGTGCTTTTAGACTCTCAACTGCAGCTCGAGGACTCACAGGTATGCACTTAACCAGCAGACCTCTAATAGCCCTATAGTTAGACCCATGTAGACAGGCTCAAACCCAAGGCCCATTTCCAGGCCCTTTCTGCCTCCTGAGGATGCACCCATCTCCTCAGCCCGCTTCCTGGGCTTGGCCTTCTTTCTGGGGGCTTCCTGGGGTGACGGGCTCCACAGCTGGTTGCTATGTTTTTGCCTTCTCTATTCTCAAGGGAGGCTCTTCTCTTCTTCATGCTGGCTCGTGTGCCCCAGGTCTTCCACATTGACCACTCACCTGACTCACTCCATTCCAGACCTGCACACCATCTTGATGTAAAAGGGATCTGCATCGGCGTTACAACTGACCTGCTGGTCTGGCCCTGCTCTTGCCAGCATGGCCTGGCTGCTCTCCTTATTTGCCTCATTGCACCCCTGCATGCTGACAATCTGGCAAGTGTTTCTGTAATATGCAATATGAATACCTGAATGTTCTTCACAGGGTTTATTTTACTTCCAACCCAACCCCTCGTAAACTCAGGGGCATCTGGACGATGGACCCCTAGGCATTCAGGCAATTATTCCCATACGCACTCAGTTTTTTCTATGGTCCCACTCAACAGTCCCCTGCATCAGAAAGAGAACCAAATCCGTGTCCTCTCACTCCTTTTGAGAGCTATTTTGGATATCACTCGTCGTATGTATAACTAGGCACAAGTGTATCGAAAAAGATGGAACTAACTTGCTGCTCCAACTTATTTGAGTCATGCCCAGGTCTGAGCTTACATGCCCAGGTGATTTACAGATGTAATACGTTCATGCGGGGAAAAATAAGTGCTGATTCAGTTTAGAGGACCACTGAGCACGGCTAATGTGACTGCCCAAATGTTGCTGCATCATCTATTTCCTTATCCCCCAAATACGTGTTCCAGCTAGATGGAATATATTCGGTCCACGGAATGCCAGGATCTGTCTCATTTCCACATCTTTGCAAATGCTGTCCCCTCCCCATCCTGTTCAACCCCTCACTGCCAACTCCCACCCTGCCACCCACACCTCCTAAACCAGGTCCCCTATGATGTATCACAGGTTGTCACCACTTAACTTGTTTTCCCTAGTAGTCCTAAATTCCTAAGGGCCTCATACTGTGCCTGTCTTGCTTCCCATTGTGTGCCCAGGGCTTAGCATGATACCTGGCATGGACAGGTTGCAAATGAAGATTCTGGAGATGAGGGAATGAATGAATGAATGAATGATCAAAGTGACTGATCACAATTTACTCACTATTAGGGAAAGGTCACACCTATTAGCATTGTGAAAGAAAGGTATAACACGTGTGGTCAAGTGAAAAAAATAGTCAGCTGTAAAAATGCATGACTGCCAGAATCCCATTGGCAGAAAATTCTTTTTCTCAGGGACAGAGAGAGAAGGGGCACTGTCCAGAAGATCTTTACCAAAATGTTAATTTGGGGGTAGAGAAACCGGGGGAGATTTTGTTCTTCACTTCCATTAAACATCTTCCATCGTGCTTGAATATGAGTCAGGTTTACAATAAAACCTGCTGAACAACAGCACGAATGTGACGAGCCAAACAAACGCGGATGTTTTTGTTCTTCAGCAGCATAGAAGTGTAGCTACTTGTGGCCCGCGTGCCTGTGGTGTGCAGGAGACAGCCTTGACCTGGACGTCTGCAGAGAAAGGGGTCTCGGCAAACTTAGCACACTCATCTTAAGTAAGGCTTTGTTCTCATCTCCACGGGAGATTTCCGCTGTTTTCTCATTAAAAACACACAAAAACCAAAATGAAAACAACAATTATGTGTTTCCTATGGTCTGGCTGTCCTTATTTGTCTGACAAATTTGTAACTGATCCCAGAGGTGATACCCCAATAGCTCTCCTCTGTGTTTTCAGCTTTCTTCTCTCCCTTCTTCCCTCTCCCTACCCGGCTTGGCATACAATGCAGATCATTCTGTCTGTAAGTTAGTACTAGAACTGAGCTTTTGAAATGTGTCTGTGTACCCTATGTACCAGGCTTGGCTGACTACTGGCTTCCTCTTGTTCATAATAAAGAAGCTAAAAAAAATGCTAAATACCTGAAGAATATAGAAATTCCCCCTTCTGTGTAATAGCAAGAAGAAAAAGGGGGAATCAAACAACCTAATTCTGCTTTACTAGGGAAGAGCTAAATCAAGTTCGGTGCTATCATGTTTGGACAATGAAACAGAAGCTTAAAAAGAAAGGAGCCAGAACTCTTATCAACATAGGGCAATATCCAGGATGCAGCGTTGAATGCAAAAAGCAAATCGCAAGCATGAAAAATGGCAATGATTCTATTTATACAACAAACTCGGTCCTATATCACTTCTACAGGAACATGTATATGCAAATAGGTAGAAAATTCCGGAAGGACACAAAAAGCTGAAAGAGCTGCTCCACTCTGGTAGGACAGCAGAATCTTGGGTGACGACAAGGATGGAGATCAAATTTGACTTCAGAAATATTTAAATTATTTGGGTTTTTTATAAGGGGAAGGTGTTCATATATGCTTTTTGTATCCAAAATTAATTTAAAAACTAGATAGTACCTGTTAAGTACCTAAGTACTGCGAGGCACAAAGTACACTCCCAGCAATTAGTAGCTGCATTTATCATTATAAAAAATAAACAAGCATTACCGCTTTAATTATCTTAAGGGTGCAAAATATATTGCCAAAATTTTAGTTTATGTGTGTCAAAGACGTGTGTTGGCAGAGAAATATCATGTGCCCATTTGTGTACTTTTTAATCCTTGTAGAAAAGTAGAAAGACAAACAGATAAAAGACTAGGCAGGGATGCTGTCAGTGACGCCAACCGCCTCAGAGCTTCTCAGAGAACACCCGTTGTTATTCCAGCCTTAGCAAAGTCACATTTCACCTTTGCATCCCTCTTAACAGGCCATGGAGACTGGAAGAGTATTTTAAATATTCCATTCACTCCCCAGAGGAGCCAATCTGACATTTCCACAGAAAAGGAACTTACACCATATTACCTCTTAGAAGTATATAAGCTCACGACTGTACAATTTGATAATTGAGAAATCCAATCGGCTCTCTGTGAGGCGGGGAAAATGGATTTTAGAGGAGATGGAATCCAGGCAATGACTTTCAGGCAGACCGGTCAATAGCTCTAAGAGGCCAGATTGATTGCAGGCAGGAGTGAGACCAGGGGGTGGAGAGGGGCTCGGAGCAGCTGGGAGAAACCAGGCTTCTGGTTGGCTGCCTCTCTCTGCGTCTGATTCAGTTTCTTTCCTGCTGATTCCCTGCATCCAAATATGGACCATTTCCCTTTCCTCAGGTTAACATTCCTTGAGTACTTTCACCTTGAAGTGTGGGGCTAAGTTAGGCAGTGGCCCAAGTAATTTGTTATGAATAATGATCAAGATACTACCATGGGCAAATGACTTTTTCCATCTTTTCTTAAGTAAATTGAGATGCATGGTTAATTTTTAACAATGGCAGTCTTGCTCATTTGCCTTTCAATTTGCTTTCTAAGATCCACTGTCTGTCTTATTTACACTAGAGTGAAGACTGAAAACCTCTCTGAGCCAGAGAATGGCTCCAAGCTCTCTCTCCTGGCCTGATTCCTACCTGTTCTCCGTCCCAGCAGATCAGGACTCATACCAGGACTCTGCCACTCCCTGGCTGTGAACTATTGGGCAGGTGATAATAACAGTCTGAGACTCAATTTCTTCTCTGTCCAACAGGGGCCATGAGGGGGCCATGGCAGCTATAGAGCCTGGTGGGCACTCGATATCTAGTTATCCTCTCCCTGTGGAGTGCACGCCCCAGATAGACCGGCTGAGTAGCCCTCTGCCTGCCCATAATTCGCTCCCAACTTTACTTCCCAGATGGCTCAGTACATCAATACTTAATAAACCCTAGTGCCTTTTATATTTCTACTTCCCAATGTGAATTTCATTGTAAGCCCTTCCTGTCTTCCTCCACTTCCAGCCTCTCCTGATTAAGTCTTCCATCTGAGATTTCCACAAGACCATGTGTTCCTTACTGGGGAACACTGGTGACAACGGTCAGGGACGGGTCCTCTTCACAGAACGTAGGTTCTAATTTGTGGACTTAATTCAGGTCCTACTGAATATGCCTGAAACCCAAGAACTATCCAGATACGCTAGTGTGGATGAATGCCTTGGGGCCACTTTGAGAAAGCCTGCGCAGAGGCCCATGTATCTGAGTATTTTGGATAGGAGGAGAAGCAGTCTGATTCGGCTGCCCATATTCTGAGGTCAGAAGCAAGGACACTTACTGCTGAAATATTTATATCGAGTGGATCAACAGGCCAGGTTGGAGGCTGACTCACTGCCATTGGATTTCTCCTCTCCTCAGTAACTTAATGGAATTCTGAGAGAGGATTTCCACTTTGGGGTATGAGAGACTAAGACAGCTCCCTTCCCTTGCAGAAAACAAACACTAATCCTTGACACAGTAGGAAACCCAACTGCCTGATCGTGCAAAAATGGGTAGAAACAGAGAGACAGCTGGGGATGCATGCTCGCATGGAGGAGGAAGCCAGAGAGCGATACCAATAAACTTTGACTTCCAAGGCTTTTTGCGTGGGGCTAAGCTGCACGCACAGAGGCAGGCAAGGCTGCCTTAAAAACACCTTGTGCTCTTTCTGGCCTGGGGAACCAGAAAAGTAAAGCTGAGCAATCATGGGTCCTGAAGAGAGTGAAGGAATCACAAAAGGGAAAGAGTCAGACGGAGCATCCCCAAACTCTGCTTAGCCATATGTCTCTAAAACCTCTGAATGACTCAGGCATGAGCCAGATTGAGAGAAACTAAGCTAAAGACAAAAGATCCATATTAAGACCAGATCTTAAGGCTGCTCCTCAAGAAATAACATTCACAACTTGAGCCCAGCCGAGGAAATTACCTGTGAAAACAAACCAAGCAACAAAAATTGGGTAAAAATAACAAATTCCAAAATTCTCCGAACTTAACATGCATAACGTTCAGGATATAATCTGAAATTACCTGACTTTCAGAGAACCAAGAAAATGGAGCATATTCTCAAGAGAAAACAGCCAACTGAGTCCAAGCCTGCGATGAACTAAATGTTGAAACCAGCATAAAAGGATTTGAAAGCACTGTCTTTACTATTCTTGAAATGAAGTGAAACAAAACATGTTTCCAGAAAAGAACAGCTCAGCTGAAAAACAGAAATAATAAAAAAATAAAGAAGCGGAAAATCTGGAACGAAGATATGTAATTTCTAAAACTAAACCAAAAAGTCATGGGATAGACTTAATAGACAAATGGGCATGCAGAGGAAAGAATGGGTTAATAGAAGCTGTACAAGATGAAGAGGAAAGGGAATGAAGACTGAAATGGAATTGATCAGACCCTTATGGATGTGTTAGATGATATCTAATAGTAAACGTACAGGTATTTGAAATGACATAGGAGAAAGGAGAATCAAGTTGCAGAAAATTTTTTTAAGTAACCAGTAACGGGGCGCCTGGATGCCGCAATCGGTTAAGCATCCGACTCTTGATCTCAGCTCAGATTATGATCTCACAGTTTGTAGGTTCAAGCCTTGCATCAGGCTGCGCGCTGATGGCTTAGAGCTTGCTTGGGATTCTGTCTCTCCTTCTCTCCGCCCCTGTCCCATTTATGCACACACACTCTCTCAAAATAAGCAAATAAACAAAAATAAATAAAGTAACCAGCGATGATAAAATAACCAAGAAAATCTCTAGTATTTAGGAATTAAATAACACAATTATAATAAATAATCCTTGGTTCAGAAAAGAAATGACATGAGAGATCAAAATATCTTTAAACTGAATAACAAAAATACAAATGTATCAAAAATCTGAGGACACAGTAAAGCAATGCTTATGGGGATGTTTTTAAGTTTAAAAGGCTTTATTAGTAAATAAAGGCTCAAACTGATGACCTAAACTTAGAGCTTAAGAAATTAGAAAAAGAAGAACAAATTAAACACAAAGCAAGCAGAATGAGATAAAGACAAGAGCTTAATAAAACAGACTCAAGAACAAATAAAAAATTTGAACAGACCTATAATATCTAAGGAAATTTTTAGATAATAATTGTATATGTAAAAGAGCCAAAATAATCCACAGAGAAATGAAAACTAGAATAGAGTTTAGAAAGATTGTTGGTTACAAGATCAGAATATAAACATTAATTACATTTCTATATACCGGGTGGAAAGTGGAATTTTAAAAGACACAGTTACAGTCATGTTAAAATTATCAAATATCTACAACTAACTGAGGTGTAAGAACTTCACAATACAATAAATTATAAAACATTAAGAAGAGAAATTAAAGAAGACCTAAGTAAGAGGAGGAATGTGCCACGTTCGTGGATGAGAAAACTGGTATTATACAGATGTGATCTATAAATTTAATAGAATTCTCGTTTGTGTAACTTAACGAACTCATTCTGAAATTTATATAGAAATACAAGGGGTCTGGGGTGTCTGGGTGGCTCACTTGGTTAAGCATCCGAATTCGGCTCAGGTCATGATCTCACGGTCCGTGAGTTCGAGCCCCGCGTCGGGCTCTGTGCTGACCGCTCAGAGCCTGGAGCCTGTTTCCGATTCTGTGTCTCCCTCTCTCTCTGCCCCTCCCCCGTTCATGCTCTGTCTCTCTCTGTCTCAAAAATAAATAAACGTTAAAATTAAAAAAAAAAAAAAAAAAAGAAATACAAGGGGTCAAGAAAAGCCAAGATGCTCTTGAAGAACAAAAGTCAAAGGACAGGCTCTGCTTGCTATCAAAATGGACTGTAAAGCTGCAGTTTTTTTAAATGTGATACTGAATCAAGGAGATGCAAATTAGTGGAACAGAATGGAGAGCTCAGAAACAAACCAGACATATATGGACCCTTGACTGATGTAAAAGCGAGCACAGCAGAGCACTGGGGAAATGATGGGCGTGTTGGCAACAGGCACTACAACTACTGGATATCCAATGAGGGGAACACTTGGGCTTATATTAAGCAATACATAAAAATCAATCCCAGGAAGATTGTAGGTCTAAGTAAGAAAGGCAACATAATAAAGTTTCCAGAAAACAACATCGGGGAATTTCTTGATAACCTCAAGGTCCAGAAAGATCTCTTAACCAGACACCAAAAGCACTAACCATAATGAAAAGATTCATAATTGTGACTAAATTAAAAGTAAGAACTTTCACCGTCAGAAGATGGGAATGAAATGGCAAGCCATGGACTACTAGAAGGTATTTGTAATACAGGAAGTGAGGAACTCTGCCCAGAATACACAAAGAGTTCTTGCAAATAAATAAAACAGACAATGCAATTTAAAAATGAAAGATTTGGGCAGGTAATTCGCAAAAGAAGTTATCCAAGTGGCTAAAATCCATATGAAAAGGTGTTTAACTACATTAGTAATCAGGAAAATGGTAATTAGTAGCACAATGTGATACCACTGTTTACTCACCAAAATGCCATTCAACAATGAAAAGAACTTCTTCACATGACAGTATGGGGTAATCTCAAAAACATGACGCTGAGAAATGAAATCAGATGTACAATGATACACAGTGTACAAATCCACTAATCAAAAACTTTAGAACAGACAGTACTGAAATGTAGTGTATCAGAATAAACTTAATTCATAAAACTATAAGGAAAGTAATGTCAGGATGGTAATTTTTAGGGGGTAAAGGATGGTAGTGAAACTAGGCAGGAACCTGAAGGAGAACTCGAGGTGCTGATTATATTCTATTTCTTGACCTGGATATTGGTTGTATGTTTGTTTGTTTCATAATGATGTGTTGAAGTCTCTGTGTGTGTGTGTGTGTGTGTGTGTGTGTGTGTGTGTGTATGGATGTGTGGATGTGTGTTGCTGCAAGAGGAGGGCTACCTAGTACAGAGGGCAGAGAGAAAATGGGGCTCCTGATCATCATGGAGAGATGTGAGGTCAGCCCTGGATCATCCACCTATGAATTTCTTGTACAGTACAGAGAAACCAACCTCAATCTTGTTAAGTCACCATTTAAGGAATTTCTGTTCCTTGCAGCCAAATGTAAGCCTAACTTCTACAAGATAAGACTGGGATTCAAGTCAACTCACAGCAAACACCTATTACCTATTAGGCCCGGTGCTTAGTTCTGGGAACAGCACAAGGAATAATGAACGTCAGGACTGTGCGGGATCAAGAAAAGGTGAGACACACACAAAGAGATCAGAGAGAAGCATTTAGCCCATTATGATCTGGACTGGGCCACAGTCAATCCTTTATTTCCTGGAAGAACGTAGATCATCTGCTGATTTTCTTGGGTAGCTTGTACCCAGGAAGCTTGTCTTGTGCTATGGAAGGCTGGTCTTATGGTCATTGTAGAAAAGTAAACACATTTTTGTTAAAACCATATGTAGGACAACTCTTCGCTGAAAATGGGATTCTTGGGCCTTTTCAACTCAGCTTGGGTCTCAAGCACCATCAGACAAGGACACTGAAACATTTATTTTTCAGAACTGAGCTTCATTTAGCTTCATGTGTGAAGGTGCAGCGCAGTCTTGAAGTGAGCACTGAGCAGGAAGTGGGGATAGGTCGGTCACTCTCCTTGCCAGAATCAGATTGAGCCCAGGTTATTTTAAAGTGAGCTATGAAGCAAATCAGAGTTGTTTTTAAATACATAAATCCAATAAGCCAGTTGGACCTGGGACTAAACCTGTATCTTTTCTAGAATTATTCAGCCAGAAAATCAAAATATTCCCTAAACTGAATCTGAATTGAATTGTACCGTTATTTCATTTGGTTCAAATCCCTGGATTGTGGAAGGAGGGGAGGGCCGCGTTTGTGCAGGAGGGGCTGAAGAGTGGGAGCCTACGTGGGTGGCAGAAGGTTCCATGAGCCTGTTGTGTTCAGAATGTAAAACAAAACCCTGTTAGGGATCTGACATGTAAGAGTTCTGGCTGCATGATAGCAATTCAGCCATGAAAGGGGAAGATGACCTATATTTGTCTGTATAGACGGTGCATTCGTCGTTTAATCGGTGCTTGAGAAATCAGCCTCGGTCCAGGCAAGATAGCAGAGTTTGGCCTCCTGCTTAATGCTCCCAGAGATGGGCAGCCTACCTGACAGGTATGATTTATTACGCAGAGAACGCAATGTTTTCTTCTTGAAATACACTCCTCAGGCAGAGCACAAAGTGTTGTGCTGTTCCAAAAGCTGGCTTGACAGTAGCTGCGGTGTTTGATCAAGGGAAGGTTTCACTGCGCAGACACCTTGGCTGGGAACACAATGTATTGTAATGCAAATAGCTTCAGTCCTTCTCCGGGAAATCAGGAGCTTTTCAAAGAGGTACAAGAGGAGGGAACAAATGGATGCTAAAAGCAAAATATAGAAATAAAACTAAGCCGTGTCATAGCATTCTGTCTCTGTGAACCTCACAGTTGCCTGACATCAGAAATAACTTTGACTCATGCTGTGCCAGGGCTTTGGGGAAGGAGCCCAAGGGGCAGGTGCTCTGCCCGGGCCATAAAAACCAGTGAAAAGCCGGCTGGCTGCCGTGTGATGAGCTCCTGGTGATGTCAGCATAGTGACAGGTTTGAATGCCCACCGTTTATAGGTTGGTCGATTCATATCACATCTTACACTGTGTTAGGCACTGGGGATGTAACCAGAGGAGAAAAAGTATGCCATCATTTTATTCCAGAAGAGGGTCCTCCTATGGAGAATCCCAGACAGGAATGGTTGAGGAATTTGAGCCCCTAAGAGTTTTCCCACATTTGTTCCTAGCTCTGCGACACCTGAGATTGATGAGCTAATTAATAGACTTGAGCTGAAGGAGAGTATTAAGAGGACTCAGTGGCCGGGGGGGCCTGGCCTAATCACACCTGTGGCTCCACAGACAGAACATGGCAGAGAGAGAGTTGTCATATCACACCCCACTTAAAACCCCTTGGGTTCTGATGCTCTTTGGATCAAGCCTACAATCCTGAACCTTGTCTCCAAAGGCTGCACATGCCTCCAGCCTGGTCACCCTCTGTCTCCTCGTCACAATGCCAGCGTCCTCTGCTTTTCTTTTCTTAATGTTTATTTTATTTACTTTGAGAGAGAGAGGGAGAGAGAGAGAGGGAGAGAGAGAGAGAGAGAGAGAGAGAGAGAGAGAGAGAGAGAGAGAGAGAGAATGAGTGGGGGAGGGATAGAGAGACAGGGAGAGAGAATCCCAGGCAAGCTCAGCACTTGTCAGTTGAGCAGGGCTCGAGCCTAGGAACTGTGAGATCATGACCTGAGCTGAAATCAAGTCACTTGCTTAACAGACTGAGCCACCCAGATGGCCCCGTCCTCTGCTTTTCTAACGTGCCCTGCTCCTGTCTATGCCAGGGCCTTGGAATGTGCTCTTCTCGCTACGTGGAATTCTGACTTGCCTGGCCAAACCTCCCCAGTCCTCAGTCCTCAGCCTGTTACTTCACTGGGAGGTTTTCCAAAGGCCCTTTCTCCACCCATTCCAGATCAAGTCTCTGCCACATCGGCGCACTAACCTTTTTATGCTGCCTTCTTAGGGCTTACTTACCATTATAAGAATATTTGTATAATCTTTTGCAAACCCTCTTTCCTGCTGGATTGTGATCTTTGTTAGCTGAGAGGGTGCATCCATTTTTACTTACCACCATATCCTACCCTTGAGCACAGGGTCTCGCTCAAAACTATAACAGCAGTTCACATTGGATACACCGGGCTCACATTTACTGGGTACTTTCTACTTTCTTAATGTACTAATTTAATGAATGCTCACAATAACCCATGAAATAAATGCTACTGATACGCTCACTTTGCAAATGGGAGTTGGGGAAATAGAGCGGTTGAGCAACTTGCCCAAGGCGACCTAGGCAATCAATAAATATCTGAGCAAGAATTTAAACCCAAACAGTGGAACTCCAAAGTCCATGGTCTTAGCAACTATGGCAGTGGCTCAAGAAAGATTTGTCAAATGAATGACTTTATAAACAAATAAATGAAATTGGGTTGGCATAATGTTTATGAAACTAACTGACCAACGGAGGTAATTGTGTGAGGGGTATTTTCTCTGCCTATTGTATCATATATGCTAACATTTATATGCTTATAATGCTTATTATAGACACACCCTTTATTTTGCCGATAAGGAAACTGTCACTTAGTTTAGTAACAGGTCATACAGCTAACACATAGCAGAATTTGGATTCCAAACTCTTTTTTTTTTTAACGTTTATTTGTTTTTGAGAGAGGGAGAAACAGACAGCAAGCAGGGGAGGGGCAGAGAGAGGGAAGCACAAAATCTGAAGCAGACTCCAGGCTCCGAGCTGTCAGCACAGAGCCTGATGCGGGGCTCAAACTCAAGAGCGGTGAGATCATGACCTGAGCTGAAGTCCGACGCTTAACCAAGTCACCCAGGTGCCCCATGGATTCCAAACTCTTTTAAACACATTTGGGGCGCCTGGGTGGCGCAGTCGGTTAAGCGTCCGACTTCAGCCAGGTCACGATCTCGCGGTCCGTGAGTTCGAGCCCCACGTCAGGCTCTGGGCTGATGGCTCAGAGCCTGGAGCCTGTTTCCGATTCTGTGTCTCCCTCTCTCTCTGCCCCTCCCCCATTCATGCTCTGTCTCTCTCTGTCCCAAAAATAAATGAAAAACATTGAAAAAAAAATTTAAACACTATATTATGCCCCCTCCTGCATGAAATCGAGAATGACACATGCTGCTGTAAGAAGGAAGAGGAAGCCTAACACCTGAGGATTTCAGTTCCCTGCACCCAGGCATACAGACCAAACCCTCCCAAGTGAAAGACGGAGGTGGGTGGGGCTGATTCCCTTCTCCCCTTCCTTTTCAAATTCACCCCAAGTCAAGGCATAGAATCTTGTCCTCAATACTCAGACAGAAGCAGTTGGCATCTCAGACCAGGAGACCCCTAGTTAGGAGCCTCTTTGCGAGGTCATACCTCCTTCCCCAAATCCATTCCTTTCTCCCAATTGCTCATCTTGGCGGCTGTAGCCCATGACGAAAACATGAAGGTGTACCAGTGAGCCCTCCTACGGTTGTCAGAACTTACCTTTGTGGACAGGCAGGTTCTGACTTTGGGCAATGGGCTGATTTCTCATTCAGCAAATACTGCCTGAGCGCCTGTGACATGGCAGGTCTGGGGCAGACTGTCGAGGATACAACCATGAACAGCATGGTCTCTGCCACCACTAACACACCACCTCCCCACAGATAGCAAACTGAAAATAAAGTGGCTGGTCACACAGTTAATTATGGGATTCTGGGACAAGGCGATGTGAACTGTCACCGAAAGATGTCTTCCCTGCTCTGTTTATCCACTAGTCCATTCCTACCTCCGGTGCCCAGTTATAGAAAAGCAAGCTCACAGCTGATAACCAGAGATTAAATGCCTCATCTTCTAAATGCAAAGAGATACGCCTTCTGGGAACAGACTCTCACTCTGCACCAAACAGAAAATGAAGCACAACTATGTTAGTGGTTTTCGCCACCAAGAGAGATGATAAAAAAGGACTGGGAAAGAGAGAAGAGGAGCTTTGGGGAAAGTCCAGAAGGTGGGAGAACTACATCTGCAGAATGTTTTTTTCCCTCTCTGGGTGATCTTCCCAGAATGTTCTTAATGACTCTAGGGGTGACTGTGAACATAGGGTCTCGTACCTGCTTCTCAACTGGTATTTCCTACCAGTTGAGAATCACCTGCATCACCTGCAACAGAGATGGCAGGTGGCACGATGAGAAAGAAGCATGGCAGGGCTTGGTCCCCAACCTCCTGCAAGCTGGAGCTGGCACTGTAGATTCGTATGGGCCTTCGAGTGGGTGTGCCAGCATGCCAGGACGTGGGCCAGTGTGCCACCGGGCACCAAGGATGCACAGCAGGGCAAAGGCCAAGATGGCATAACGAAGGCTCTTGGAAACTTCCATGTCTCCAGTTCTGAAAGAGTAGGGCAAGGAGTCCCCATAACTAGACTCTTCCCTCTTCCACCTTTCTGCTCTATTTGGTGTGAGACCTCAAGAAACTTGGAATCAATAAGCGTGTGTGTGTGTGTGTGTGTGTGTGTGTAACACCTGGAGGGACCGCTCTGACTTGAGAATAGTACCTAAATAATGGCACAATGTAAATCTGACTCAATACCTGGGCAAGACTTTTTTACAAGTGACCACGATGCTACAGGTTGAATATAGTGCATTATGCAAGTTTAATTTTCTCCTTGCCAAGCAGAAGCATGAGGGCTTGCCTGAGCCAGCCCTTTCCTGCCCTAGAAGCTGGGATTTGCCCCCCCTCCAGGGACCAGCCTCTCCCTCTCTGCCAGCCTTGGTCTGCTGTCATTATGTGTCCAGTGTTGGTCACCTGTGGCACCCCCATTACAGCAGGATGGGCTAAGACTGGGTCTCTGGCTTTAAAATCAGCTCAGTGTCTGTATGTGCCAGAGGCAGAGGGTATGGGAAGAAGGAAGGAGCTAAACTCTTAGAAGCAGTTGACGCACCTAAGCCTGCAGATCCCAAAATGCCACTGGTAATGGAATTTGTTGAAAATTTCCAGGGGCGCCTGGGTGGCGCAGTCGGTTAAGCGTCCGACTTCAGCCAGGTCACGATCTCGCGGTCCGTGAGTTCGAGCCCCGCGTCAGGCTCTGGGCTGATGGCTCGGAGCCTGGAGCCTGTTTCCGATTCTGTGTCTCCCTCTCTCTCTGCCCCTCCCCCGTTCATGCTCTGTCTCTCTCTGTCCCAAAAATAAATAAAAAACGTTGAAAAAAAAAAAAAAAAAAAAAAAAAAGAAAATTTCCACCATGGATACCCCAGAATGCAATAAGAGCTTTCCTCTGCTTAAGGGAATCTCATATTTCTGATTTTCCTGAGGACACTAAGGGAACAAAATGACCCTATTAGGGTGCCCACCAAGCAGGGAGAACACAGCCTGTTAATTAACTGACCTAAGACCTTTGCTTAGGGATTTCCTTAGGGACTGCAAAGTCGCTTCACAAAATGACGACAGGCTCCCTCAAGGCCAGATCCAATAAAATGCAGGATTGGAAGCAAACCTTCCCTGTCCCCTTGTTCCAGGTTTATCAGGACTGAGAGGCCCAGCTGTGGTTTGTGAGGGCAAGAAGAGGTGGGGGGGGGAGGGGGAAGAAAGAAGAGAGGAGAAGTGAGGGCAGAAGAAAAAAATAATGCAGAATGAGACTTATGGAGTCTGGTTTTCCCATCCAAACCGTGGTCCAGTTTTATGCCTATTACAGAACAATAGTGATAATGACAATATTTATGCTGGAGAAACAAAACTATAAATAGACTGACTCTCCATCAGTGGGAAGCTGGTTGAGACAATTACAGTGGCATTATATTATGAGCTGATTATATTATTAACAGGCTGTTTAGGATAACATGGCTCTTCAAAAGAATAAGTTGATTTGTAATATTGACCTAGAGAGACATCTGTGAAAGCAGTAAGAGCACACTTCATCCTATTTTTTGTAAAACAACACCAAGAACAATGCGCATACGTACTTAGAGGGGAATAAAGTCCCTGACATTTATGCATGTGTCAGTGCGAGCAGGGAGAAACATGGGAGATTACCCACAAAACTTAGCGATGGATACTTCTGGAAGGGTGGATGAGGTGCTGGAAGTGGGGGAGGGAAAGAATTATCGTTTTCTTTGCACAATTCTGTACTGTTTGACTTGTCACAATGAACACACTTTGCCAGCACCTGAGATGGAAACAACGATCAAAAGGGTTGGAAACAGAAAATTGCTTGGCATCTAAGACGCATACGTGAGAGCAGTAAGCCCTGACTGCTGCTGCCCATTAGGCATCTTACCTGCTGCATCTTGTCTGCATCTCCAAGGAGCCTGTGCTCCCATTTTCCAGGCTCAGAGATGCTCAGGAAGTTGCACTAGTCTAAGTGTAAGGCCAAGAGCTGATTTTTGCATCTAGGTCTATCCTACTGCAGAAGCCCTGGAGAAAGGCTGAGCTTGAGGGCAGAGGCCAGGCAGCAGGCTCCCGAACAGTGGTGTCAAGGGAGGTGAGCAATTTCTTTCTGTGCCCTGGGGCAGGGCAGGGACGGTGACAGCTCTGAGCCAGACCCAGGGTTAGAACTGCTTCCCCAGCATATCAGCATCTCCAACTTTAATATCTCAATTCTCTTGGCTGGGCTCGACTGAGCAAGCTACCCATCAGCTTCCACACAGCATTTCCCAGGGAACAGGCTGTTTGGAACATTCTATGTCTGGAAGCATTTTATCACTGAGAGGCCATAACCAAGAGCAGTGAAACTGCCTACCCCACTTTCCCGTTCCCGTGGGCAGGGCAATTAAGGGCACTCAGGTCCAGCCGGCAAACGGCGTTGGGTAGTCAGATCTTATTAATCTGGGGGTATTGCGACAACGTAACACAAGCCTGACTGAAGTTTGCCTCTGCAATATCGGTAGTTAAAACGGTTTGCCAGGTTTCTTGATGAATAAGGAAAACAGACGAGAGAGGATGGGAAACGTTTAACCTATGTGAGGGATTTAGTGAGTCTTTGTTTTACTTGCAAAGAACTTAAACAAGGTGTCTGCCTAAAAATGCCAGCACCTAAACAGTTGTTATTAATGGCAAAAGCGGATTCAGCAAGATTTCTAGGTCATAACTTTTTAGAAGTAGCCAAGTGACTACATCTGCTTCAGAGCAGTCTATTTCCCCAGCAACGAGATTCCCCGAAACGACTAAAGTCTCCAGTTAGAATTGATGGGGTCTCGGTGTAGCATCTCCGAGACTGAAAACCCCACCAGAGCAGGTGTCCCAGCTGTGTTGCAGTTTATTCTTGCAGCCTAGATCTCAGCCTAAAAACTTGCAATTTCTGTCTCCACGGGCCTCAGCACATGCAAGCTGCATGCAGCCTCAGAAAGAGGAAGTGTCTCCCTTTCTTTGCAAAGGACCCACCTGCTTCTTCTTCCCCTCCTATTCCCTTCCGTTTTCAAAATGACACTTCCCCTTGCCTTTCCATTTTCCCTGGACTCCACTTCCTTGTCTCCAAGGTGGTTCCCGTCTCCGCTCAAAAAAGTTCTCCCTCCATCTCCTCCTCTGGACATTTGCACCCGGGAGAGAGTGGTCCTGCTCAGCGGCCTCTGTTGCCTCAGACCTACTCACTACTTCCCTATCTTCTGTCCCCACCATCAACTGCTCTCCCAAAGGTCACTAGTGACATTCCATCAGCAAACGCAGTGACCTTTTCTCAGCCTTCATCCCACCTGACCTTTCTGACTGTCTCACACCACGGGCCATCTCCTGTTTGCCTTTTTGGAAAATCCATTTTTGCTTCCTACTCTCCTAGTCTGTCCCTGCTTTTTTTTCTCTTTTTTGTTCTCTGTCTTAGTTTCTTTGCTCCCCCTTCTTCCTTGAACTAGAAAGTTTTTCAAATTCTGTCTCTTCTAGGGGTTGGGGGTTGTGTCTCACTCTCTCCCGTGACTATAAATGCATCTTCGTGAGTGATTTCCAAATCTACACCCCAAATCAAGTCCTGCTTTTCCACCCAAAATCTTAGCCTGTAGTTTTCTCTAGCAGCACCACCAGCTTCCTGGTCAGTGGGGCTCTCCCGGCTTCCTTGCCCACCCATCCCAATAGTAAGTAAAACTCTTTTGCTGGTTCTGACTCTGAAATGTCTACGGCAAAGTAGCGGTTGTCATTTCTTCATTTAGGGAGCTTGGATCAACTCAATTCTGAGTCTGTATCCTAATCCCTGCCGTGTAGACCATGGCAAACACACTGCAGGGGGGATGAGGATTATGGCCCTTACACCAAAGCACAGAGTCTCTGACACCTGGGAGATACGACCTGATGTTGCCCCAGTAATTACACCTGATTCTTGTTATTCCTGGTAGCTATATTCTATGAAGTCACGAAGTACAGTAAATTAGTAGACTCTGAACCATGGCTCCTAGGGAAACACAGGATTAGGTTCCTATGAGCCCTCAATCACAGTTTCATCAGCTGATCGATACAGAACCCTGTGTTTGCTTCCGTCTTAAAACACTTTATTTAACATACTTTGGTGGTTCATTACCATAGAACTCACAGCCAACAGCACTATGACTCATGCCTGAATGAAGCTTATTCTAACATTCGTATTTTCTCCATGAGGCACATCACAGCCCTCTTGCACTTAGGAAAACTTGGGAGCCATTTTCAACAGCGAAATCACTAAGAAAGGACACAAAAACAAAAACAAAAACAAAACACCCTGCAGCACTATTGTTCACGGCTCTGTGCACATCTATGAATATCAGCAAATGCACCTTAAGTATTGATTTGGGGATTACAAAGTACAGTTGAGCAAGCAGGTGAATTTGCAAACATGGAACCTGCCAACGATGGGAATGAATTACTTTCCCCTTCTCGTACCCAATACCCTTCCCCTTGCGGAGGCCCTGGCTGCCTCTTGCCGCAATTAGCTGCTGAAGTGCGAACTCTCCTGAAGGGACGTTTCTGTCCCAAGCTCAGTCTTCCCATGCCCACCCTGTACTTTCCATCCTGTGCCTCAAGCTTCTGGCTGACAGCAATTCTCTTGTGCACCTCCTTGCTGCCCGCTCGCCTCTCTGGACCACACCCTAACCAGCTGCCACAATACCAATGCATCATCTGAAACAAAACCACTCAACTTCTTCGACGTTCACTGCCCTAATTTCTGAAATGCGCTGATGCCGTTTGGCCCACTACTTTATAGGAGTTTTGTGACGATCATGTACGGTGGCAGTTCTATATTTCCACGTGCCGAAGAATCACTGGAGAAGTGGACCAAAAAAGGCAAGAGACACTATTTGTTTATAATTCAGGTGTCTGGGGTCCAGTCTCACATTTTCCAACTCAGCAGTTTGGGGCCAGCCCCAAGGATTTACTCTTTAGCAATCTCTGTTTCTTGGATCACACTTTGAGAAACGCTGGCAGAAGTCAATGGATGTGAAGGCATGTTGCAAATTAGAAGCCAGGCTACCTCCATCTATCAGCAATCGGCAGTTTGCAGGCCTGCTCTGTGTTGCTCTGTGGCCACTGTGGGAACATAACAGGGTGAGGACGAGGAAAAACAAACTCCAATAGGTGAGAGAGAGTGGTTACCACGTTTTTGTTAATGTTGTGTTTTCACAAGACCACGACAAAAATAAGCCAAACTTGTGCAAAGAAGAAAGTAGGCCAGCAAGCACAGAGATGAAAACAACAGAAAATGGTGGGCACGCACCTCCTCTCTCCCGTCAGGCAGTGCTCCCCTTGACGACAGGAGCCAGCAGTTTGTGTCTCCAACACCCACGCTGTGGGTTCATACTGGTGCGTGCTTAGCGGGTTTTGAGTGGCTAATCTGTTTATACATATGTCAATTGAACGAAAGCCTCATTAAATACAGTTAAACAGATGGCCATTAAAAAAATAGTCAATTACTACTTATTTTTTGACTGACTTGTAGGCAGGCATGGCCACTGACTTCTCAAAGAGGAGGATAAGGAAAGGAAATCGAGAAGAGACCAGTATTAAAGCCCCTACTGCGCGCCACCGCTGTGCTTGCACCTTGAAATCTGAAGCTCTCCAACCATCTTTTAGCCCCAAGGCAAGAGGCATCATGGAGCATGTGAGAGGACCAGACGTGTCTTCTGCCTGACCATACCTGTCTGATCCATGCATTGTGCGTCAGGGACACGGGCTCTTAGCATCCTATCCAGTGCCACGGGCTCTTAGCATTCCGATGAAGTCTATTGATCCCTTCTCAGATTCAATGTGTTTGAATTTTTTTTATGTTTATGTATTTATTGTTTTGAGAGAGACAGAGACAGCTTGAGCAGGGAAGGGACAGAGAGAGAGAGAGAGAGAGAGAGAGACAGACAGAAAGAGGGAAAGAGAGAGAGAATCCGAAGCAGACTTCATGCTGCCGGCTACAGAGTCCGATGTGGGTCTTGAACCCACAAACTGTGAGATCACGACCTGAGCCGAAACCAAGAGTCAGATGCTCTACCGACTGACCACCCAGGCGCCCCTCAGAATCATGTGTTTTTTTTTGTTTGTTTGTTTGTTTGTTTGTTTTTTTTCAGAATCATGTTTTTAAACACATAAGATTAAGACTTAGGACTCCCAAGGAAACCATGATGTTGAAATCTGGTTAACATTTTTAAAAAACAACATGTGATATGACAATATGTATGCTTCTTCATTATTGCATTTATTAATAAGACTCAGGAGCAAATCAACTGTCACAACTTCAACGTAATAACAAATGTAAATAATAACATAAATGCCTATAATATGACATGAAAATATATGGGCTTTCTATTGGGGACAAAGTCATAGTTGCTGCTAGAGTCATAGGTGATTTGTTGCCTACATTTACAATTGAAGAAATTCAAATTTGTAGCTAGACATTAATGAAAATTAAGATGCAGTTTCCTTCTGCTCAAGTTCATGGACTCCCTTAATTGCATTCAGGAACCTGCTGTGCCCTAAGTTTAGAATCTTTGTTCTAGATGGAGGCACTTGAGTAAATCAGCAATTCAGTTTCAGAGAGTCTCCTTTTGCTCTTTATGAAGCCACGTAACTCTACAATCTACCTCTGCTGTGTAATTCAATTTTTACTCACTGCTAGTCAAGAAAATCTTTAGAAAGTCAAAGTGAAACCTAGTTCTCCTGAGCCTACTTTGTTTTATTGTCCACTGAGAGCACTACCCTCGTGTCTTCAATTTTCCACTTGAGATAAAAATTAGCAACTAATGGGACGCCTGGGTGGCTCAGTCGGTTAAGCCACCGACTTCAGCTCAGGTCATGATCTCGAGGTCCGTGAGTTCGAGCCCCGCGTCGGGCTCTGTGCTGACCGCTCAGAGCCTGGAGCCTGTTTCCGATTCTGTGTCTCCCTCTCTCTGACCCTCCCCCGTTCATGCTCTGTCTCTCTCTGTGTCAAAAATAAATAAACGTTAAAAAAAATTTAAAAAAAAAATTAGCAACTATTAACTACTTAGTGTTTTTTTTTTTTTTTTTAAGATTTCAGGGTGAGGCACAACCTTATATATGAATCAAGTGAAAATGTGTTCAATGTAGAAAAAATAAGAAGCAAACAACAAGAAGAAGAAAATATATGCTATACACAATTTCACCCTTCAGACATAAATTCTATTACTATTTTGATTTAACCTTTAAGACTTTTAAAAATGTATTTGTATATACAGGAAAATATTCAGATACCTATTTTTTAAACAATAATGAGATCATTATATACTCTCATGTAATCTATTTCTCATACTTTATACATAAGAGTCATCTCTGAATGTCAAAAATAACCTAAACCGTTCTTTCCAATGTCAAGGTGGCTGAATTCATTATATAATTGTTACATAATTTAACAAATCCCTCTCTTAGAATTTTAAGCTGTTTCAACTTTTTTTACACACTTAAAATAATACTTAATCGGAAGCAAGTGTTTCATTTGCTAATTATCTACTAGCTGGATGATTCTTTCTTCCCTCAAATGATAAACAGGACATACTCCTGGTCTCACGGGACTGTTGGGAAAATTAAATGGGACATACCAGGTAACTTGCTTGGAACGGGGTCACCAACGCAGTAAATATGCGGTAGGCATTAGCTATAATCTATTTTTAAAAATTATTCCATATGTAAATTCCTAAGTGTGCAATTGCTAGGTCAGAGATACATCCAAATTTGAAAGGTGCTTCTAAATCATGATCCAGAAAGGTTGTTTCCCACCACCGGTGACTAAAAGAATCTATTTCTCTTAGCATTTTTACTTTTTAAATCTTTTCTGTTATGCTATATCTTTGGCATTACTACTAGTGGAGTTGAACACTTTGTGTACAATTGTTGGCTGTGTGAATTTCTTTTTAAAACTCCTTTCCCCCAATCTGCCTTTTGTCATATGTTGCAACTGTTTTTTTCCAGCTTTTATAATTTTCCTTTTAGTTTTATTTACTGTATCTTTTGTGTGGAGAAGGCTTAGTAATAATTTATTGTAAGCAGTCCTATCTCCTCCCTCCCCATTTCTTTGGTGGGTTCTTTCTTTGGAATCACAACTGGAAAGACCAACTCTGTCCTCTGTTTATAATACATTAACTATGTTTTCTTTAAGTACTTTTAGCTCTTTAAGTACTTTTAGATTGTTTTAATAAGATAATGTAAGGTAGAGAATTAACTTAGAAAAATTTAATAGTTATTCCGTTGTATCAAAGCAATTACTGAATATGTGGATCCTTCTCAACAAAATGATGGTTCAAGAATTTGTGCTAATTGTGTATAAAGTACATTTCAAAGAAACATATTTGATTATGTTTCATTCACTTACATTTTATTTGATTTCCGAGTTCATAGTGGTATGGAGGAGTAATTACATTCAACAGAATAACAGTAATTAATCTTTCCTCCAAATCTAGTTGATAGTTTCCACTGAATCCCTAAATGTGTTTCATCATTTTCCTTCTCTTCTCTCCTAATCACCATTGTATCTCTCGCTCTGTCCTAAGCCTCCATTGACTTGATCAAAAAGACTAAAGGAAGAATAACATAAGGGATAAAAAGCAAAGGTCACTAGGCCACTCTAATACTGTTGATTTTTTTAATATATCAAAATATAGCCATATGTGAACTTTTGGAGAGATGATTAGCTCCTCAAGAACAGAACTTAACAGAAGACCATGGGGGAGGGGAAGAGGGGGAAAAAAGCTACAGAGAGGGAGGGAGGCAAACCATAAGACTCTTGGATACTGAAAATAAACTGAAGGTTGATGGGGGATGTTGGAGACGAGAAAGTGGGTGATGGGCACCAAGGAAGGCACTTGTTGGGATGAGCACTGGGTGTTGTATTGTTGGAGAAATGAATAAAGTAATGCGCCAAAGATGGCCGACGGGACTAAAACAAGCTCTGGTCTCTGGCTTAGAAACCCCTCTTCCAGGTTCAAGTTCTTGCCCTGTTGGCCAGGCGCACGAAACCCTCCCCCCTCCCCCCACAGATATGGAGGCTGACAACTATAAATTACCCTTCCCACTTGCATTCGGGGCTCAGATCTTTGTCGGTCTCCTCTGAGCCCGCTGGTGTTTAATAAATCTCCAATCCACCAAGATGTCCAAGTGCTGCGTGGTTTTTCCGCCAGTATTCTGGCCTGGTTCCGTAACAGTATGGAAACCAATTTGACAATAAATTACATTAAAAAAAAAAAAAAAGGAACAGAACTGTGCCACTGACTTATTTTGCATGACGCATATATCTTATAACTTGAGGATAAGGAAAACATGATCCTCACCCTCCTGCCAAGTGTTTGCCATTGAGAGATTTTATTTTTACTTTCTGTCCCTGCTCCATGGGGCAATATTCTATTAGTTCAACCAGAATTATTTCACACTTACTCTGTATTATGTACCAGCTCAATTGAGATCATTCTTGAAGATTTACCCAGGCAGTAATTCCTATTGTCCCAAATGGAGTCACACTGCTCTTGGGTGGGAGTGTGACGGACTGAATGATAGCAAGGCTTGAACAAAGCTGTCAAAGAGACCACGGGTATCTCAAAAAGAAACTTCATTGACCAAGAAGACATATAAGATGTCAAAAGATCGTAGTGGGACAAAGCATAGATTCCTACCTTCCCAACAAAAATCCACTATCCTCACCGCCCCAGAATTGAAGTGAAGGACTAAAGAAATTTTCTGCTGCCCCAAGGCACATTGGGGGCTGTCAGCTTCCATTGTACGTATTTCCTTTCTCTACATTTTATGTGTCAATGGTGTTCGATCTCAATAGTTCACTCCACCTATAAACAATAGGGCCATTTCAACTGAGTTACCACCATTACAGACATAGTTGAGCTCTTTGGAATTCTATCCAGTTATCAGTCATCTGCTTATGAGGTCTGAGCCACGCATCATCCAAACTTCCAATGAGGAAGTGAAGGGCTACTGACAGAACCCAAACTGTTCCCTCCTGTCTCTGTCGACACATCACTGATTTGTGTAGGACATCCCTCATACTCCTGCCTCCAGCTGGCTTTCCTGTAAATAAGATGAGGAACTAGAATAATTTCTCGCCCCCTCCCATTCTCATAAAAATAAATTTGTTCCTATTTCTCAGCTATGATTGAACTCAATGTCCAGAACGTATCCAAAGTCTCCAAATCCTATGTTCTAGCTCCAACAATTGATCATTTCTCCAACGGCTCTAACCCTCACTGGAGATCACCATGTTTAGATAGAAAGGAACTCTCCATAGCTGAAAGTGTTCATTAGTATGTTCAACCAGGGACAGAAGAAAACCTACAAACCAGTAGATAAATCTAAAATGTAGGAGGAAACAGCAACAGTCAGAGAATCAGTGATATACTCTAATAACCGCAATCATCTTGCTTCTAACTTACCCTTCTCTGAAGGGTTGGCTCTAAGCAGGGTTCAGGAATGCATTCTGATTGGAAGTCAGGTGGAGCTAGAGAAAAGTTTAAAATTGCATTTGTCAAAACTAAGAAAATTTCCACTGTGCATATCCTTAACTGGTAAGGGGCAACTGGGGACTAAGGGAGAAGCTCAGCCTTTCCTTGTCTACCACTGACTGCTTCTCTAAAATATGTCTCTTCCAACCCCCACATCCCAGATCATCTCTGCTGTGCAGTCTTCATGGGGTTACTTCATGGTCTCCTCCCCTCAACTCAGACATTGGTACAGAGAGGTCTCTGCTGAGTTATCTGAACTGGAATCAACGTCACCCTACTGGAAAATGTAGAAATGGTTTAATTTTCTCAGTTTTCTTCCCTTCTGAGGATTCCCTTTATCTCCCTTTTGCCCAGGTCCCACTTTCAAGGTCCAGCTCTGCCCCCATCTCTTCCAGGAAGCCTTCTCTGGCATCTGGAAATCCTGAAATCCCAGAGCCCCATTATCTGGACTGATTATCCTGGTACCACACCAAAGAAGATGCCCAGGACTCTTCAGTTCCATGTTTCTTGCCCTCTGTCCTACTATTTGAAGAGTATATACATGGTTCCTTTACCGAGCGAAGTTTGCAAAATCATGAAACCAAACTTATAATTCAGAATAGACTAGAAATAAAATGATGTGCTATGAAGTCCAACAGGTGCCAACAGTAACCAATATCCCAGGACCAGTGAACTATTAAATTTTTCTAAGTCTTATTTCCCTCATATTAAAAGATGAGTAATTACAGTCCCTGCCACATGAGACCTATTACCTATTTTTAAGATAACACCTATATACACGAAATACAGTGCCTAGTCTATTGTTTTTCTCCTTCTGGTCACTACTCCCCTTCTGATCCTCACCCACTTTTACTGAAAGCAGTGTCTATCAACAGTACTTTCCACTTTGTTTTGGCCATTTAAGGCCATGACTTAACAGTTCCCCTGGAGCCAAACAAGCCTACAATGGACATGACCCACACCCAGTTCCCCTGGCACTTCTCCCATGCCCCCTGCCTTATGAAAGTGTGGACTGGCATGAATGAGTGAATAACAACCAATCAATGAACGACTTTTTAAAACTGATACTTGCTTTAATAAATGTTTGGCTCAAGATTGGCCCTTGTTTCATCTCCCACATCTGTGGTCTCTGTGTCCTGAGGACAGGGACTGTCACAGTAATTGGTTTTGCACCACAGAGCATGCAAAAAAAAAAAAAAAAAAAGGCCTAATTGATGATGACATTTCAGTAGCCAACAACTCTTGAAGCCAGGAAGGATTTTATTTTTAGCATCATCTTTATGTTTAATGAAACATTCAATCCTCCTCCTTCAGAGTTTTATTTTCTAATTTCCCCAAACTGCATTTTTAGTTTCTACATGTTGCTTGTCTCATGGTGACAGTTTCAGGCATTTTCCCAAATGCTAATGATACAAAGGATGAATGATAACATGGGTAAATTGCTGTGGAGCCATGCTTTTGAAAAGATAAAAAGAACAAGAAATGGGACTTCTCTAGCTTCTGTTCAATTTCAATGACACATTTCTTATTAGCTGCTTTTGTTTTTACTCTGTGGGTATTTAAATTTTAGCAAACTGAATAGTTTCTCCCAGAGAACTACCAATTGAGCGTTTTTCAGTGATGGCAAATAGCATTTTTCTCTTATGAAGGAGATTACAGTATTGCTCCAGAATAACTGAAAACACCCTTAAATTGTTGATGCGGTTCCCAAAGGGGCTTTTACTTGCAGGGGACATGGAAAAAAGCAAGTGTTTGGGGCGGCCTCCATTCTTAGTCCTAGATTGTATGCCCAGCATCTTTATGGCCCTCCTGTCCTCCTTCGATCATAGCCCTATTGCTCTCAGAGTAGGTTTTCTAAGATGCCTACCTGATCATGCCTCTCCCCTCCCAACATGCTGTAATGGTTCTCCCTCACCTGCAGGTTGGAAGCCAAACCTCTATCTCTATGGGCTCAGCTAGGATGTGTACTTTATATTCCAGCCATACTACACTGATTTCCATTATTGTTTTTAAGGTATTCTATGCTCTTCCTCGCCTGCAGAGTTTATATATGTGCTTCCACTTTCTAGAACCTACAACAGGCTGTTCAAAAGACAACCACAGACCCCAGATGGTGTCACGTAGGCCAAGTCCACAAACCAAGACTTAAAATCCAAGGTAACTGCAGTTTTACCCTCCCAGGAATGGAACGAACCGGTCAACACAGAATTTCCTGGTCAGTACTAGGAAATGTACTGATAGACCGCTTCCGTTCCCATGAGGAGGGCCACCTTGCCCAAACGATGCACTCCTTGCTAACAGATCCCTTTCTTCTTCTTTTTTTTAATGACCACCCCCCCCCCACCCCCCCCCACCCCCGCCACAGTCTTTAACAACCTTTCTTTTGTTTAGCTCAGCAAAGTCCTGCTACTTGCTAGCTGGGGTGCTCCCTGATTTATGCATTAATAAAGCCAATTAGATCTTAAGCTGAGTTTAAAACTGCATTTGTCAAAACTAATTTACTCAGCTGAATTTTGTGTTTTTAACAAGACTCTGTTCGCGCCTTCCCAGCCCTCACCCAGCTCACCCCAAAGTCTGTTAATGGCTGTTCACTGTTCAAAACTTGACTTTGATGTCACTTCAACCACTCTTCTCTCACCCTCTGCTACACTAGGGGCACCTCTCTGTGATCCTCAAGTTCCATGTACCTCCCACACCTGTATTGTTATTACCTTTTTTTTGGGGGGGGGGGTCATTTTCTATTTGATATCCCTCAGAAGACTGCTCAGGGGAAATGGGGAAATGGAAGCCTTATTCAGAGCTATGTTCTGCAGGGTTTAGCATAACTCATGGCTCATATATTTGTTGAATGATGCTATGGTGGTGCTTCTATTAGGGACAAAAAGTAAGATCTGAGAAATATAAGGATTCTAGGCTCGATGTGCTTAAAGTTAGACATTTAGCAGATACCCCATTTGTACTTGATGACTTCAGGAGGTGATTCCTCAGCAAGAACAAAAGAAGCCACCTGCAGGGCCTGCATGTGGTAGGTCATCCATATACACCATCAGCCATGTGAATTTTCTCTATAAATTGTCCATCAACGATTAATGGTCCATCAGCGATTAATACAGCATGAGCACCCAGTTCCTACTTATTTTTGCAGCTAAAGATAAACATGATGAAAAATAAATTTAAATTATAAATGAGGGGCGCCTGGGTGGCGCAGTCGGTTAAGCGTCCGACTTCAGCCAGGTCACGATCTCGCGGTCCGTGAGTTCGAGCCCCGCGTCAGGCTCTGGGCTGATGGCTCGGAGCCTGGAGCCTGTTTCCGATTCTGTGTCTCCCTCTCTCTCTGCCCCTCCCCCGTTCATGCTCTGTCTCTCTCTGTCCCAAAAATAAATAAAAAACGTTGAAAAAAAAATTAAAAAAAAAATTATAAACGAAAATCGTCTTGACCATGAAGACTATGAACATTAGGAGAATTTGTATAGAGAGATGATCAGACACTGGCTTAGGCTACCACAGTTTTCGTCATGGGTCTTATAGGCAGTGGAAGCATCAATCTGTCCTTGGCTCCCATGATAAATCACTACTTTGGATCAAGTAAAGGCCATCACCATGGTCACAAGTAGTCACTTAAGTTAAAGTTGTAATCATGTGCAGGACAATATTCCATATAACCTTAAGGATTTACCCAGTGGATTCCAATGTAGTCTTAATACTTCTGGGTTCAGCTTTGGTGCTCAAGATTTTTTAAGCAGCAGCTGGACCAGAAGGAGTTATTAAGGGTGAGGATCAGATCACAGCAATTATCCACTTAATGTGGCATTTATATGAAACACTAACTCTGTGCAAGGTCATTTAGACTAACCACCATTTATTTCTTGAACATTTTCCTGAATCTGGCAATAATCATAAAGATAATAATTTATTGCAAACATAATCAATTCAAGAAAGATAATTAGCATGAACAATTATTATAGGGAAATACTAGCTGTCCATAAAACATATGCCTAAATCTGTTTCTTGCTCCCTTTGGAAGAGATTAGTTACATATGGTTTATATGGTATGCTTGTTGCAGATGTTGATACTTAAAATATGAACTAGCATTATTACTCTTTTTGGGAAGAACAAAAGAATTAATTGAGAGCTTCATTATCATAGATGATTGAGGTTTTAGATGATAATGGCATTTTATTTCAAAAGTTCATCAAACTGAGGATTTTAATTGTGAGGCTTGACTAATCATGACCACTTTGACTCTGGTTAATTATGTATCAAGATGGAAGTTTTTAATGAGTCTTCTTGAAATTAAGGGTGCATTCTGCCATTGTGCATTTGATACAGAAAAAAAGGCTCCAAATTTCAATAATTGAAAATGTCAAAACCTACTTCTAAGCATACTTGTTCTAAAAATACATTCTAAGAATTTAGATTAAAAGTAGATGAGCTAAGAAACAGGATTGTTAGAGTGGTTTTCAGCCCTTGAGAGCCAACAGTCATGGGGCCAACTTAAATAGTTAGCTAACAAAAGAAATCAGCAAATGCTTTGTACAAGGAATGACTTTCGAACTGAAAGCAGAGAGGTTAAGGTGCATGCCAGAGGATTCCAAAAGCCATCTACTAGTTAAAACCATTAGGAAAACATTCTACAGCAAGTTTTTCTACTCCTCCAGCTCTCCATGACAGAGGACTTGGATGAGAAAGTTCATTCTCATTTAGAAACATTAAACAGGTGGCATTCGTGGCTCCATGACTGATATCTGACATCTGTGATAAGAGCACACAGATACTCCTGAATGGAATCTTCTGTGGGGTTTGTGTAACCTTCCTAAGCAGAAGCTAGTGAGGAAGACATTGATTTTTCCCTCAAATTAATGATCTCTCTTTCGACACTGATCTTCACTTTGATTCATAGGTAAACATGATTAGTTGGAAAAGTGATCAGCTTTCTTTTATAGGTTGCATTTCTAAAATGGGACGCAAGAAGGGAAGCCATCTCTCCTTCACATCAAGAATGACAAGCTCAGGGGTGCACAGGTGGTTCATTTGGTGAAGCGTCTGACTCTTGATTTCTGCTTAGATCATGATCTCACAGCCGTGGGATTGAGCCCCATGTCAGGCTCTGTACTGACAGCTTGGAGCCTACTTGGAATTCTCTTTCCCCTTCTCCCTCTGCTCCTCCCCACTTGTTCGCATGACAAGCTCAAAAAGAGGACAGAGGTAGAGAGCCCTCAGCCAGCTAAACCTACTCTAGGGTTCCACCAGCTCCCCAAGTACAGTCAACATTTTAATGGTGGGATATCATCCCTGATTGACTACATTCAAAACCAACTATTACCAACAAAAGCATCCCAAGAAACGTAGGGTAACCTTAGGAGCCAACTAGAATCAGGGACATGTTGCTGGGAAATACTTATATTTTCCTGTGAAACTCTTATTGGAACTTCTCTAAACAGACAGCTTTTCTGGAATCTTGGTTTCCAGAACTGTAGACAGACAGCCATCTGGTGTCACATGAGAGACTACTTCCTTAAAACATCAGAAACCCCTCAGAGGCCAAAGAACCCAAGATATGAAGTTCCCAAGTTGGTGAAAGAGCCTCTGTGAGCTGATACTTCAAGCAAATACACCCGAGGACTGAAGCAGGAGAACACCAAACGATTACACAAGAGAGAAGAAAACATGTGGAGATTCGAACATGCCTTGCCTAAGCTATGTCTACATGGGAGTGGAGACGGGGTGATCGAGGATCTGTTTCAAACCATCTGAGGAACGTGCAGAGCCTCTTACTCTATTCTGTTATTAGCCAGAGCTACCGGCGGAGACAGAAGTAACTAGGATTGGGTTGAAGACTGATCACTATTTTTATTAGGAAGAGGTGATAAGCCTGATTTGAATTGGACTAATGAAGTGAACACTGAGTCAAGACTTCCACGGGCCTCTCCAGTGGTTTTGTGCAAAGGCACACAACCAGCGCGAGTGAGCGGACTTTGGCAAACTGAGCAAACTTGTTATGTCACTGCCCAGAAAATAGGCTGTGCAATACATTTAGAAGACAGGTGCTCAGTGCTGAGATCACAATTAAGATCAAAGGAAATATGGGGCACCTGAATGTCTCAGTCAGTTAAGTGTCCGACTTCGGCTCAGGTCACGACCTCACAGTCCGAGAGTTCAAGCCCTGCGTGGGGCTCTGTGCTGACAGCTCGGAGCTTGGAGCCTGCTTCAGAGTCTGTGTCTCCCTCTCTCTGCCCCTCCCCCACTCATGCTCTGTCTCTCTCAAAAATAAATAAACATTAAAAACATTTTTTAAATCAAAGAAAATAGAGGCATACTTGTTTTTCTGTGCAGTTACCTACTCTCTCTCAGTGGGAGGGACAAATAGGCTTATAGCTCTAAAGTTCATATTTGACTCAAGAATGTCATAGTTTAGGGGCGCCTGGGTGGCGCAGTCGGTTAAGCGTCCGACTTCAGCCAGGTCGATCTCGCGGTCCGTGAGTTCGAGCCCCGCGTCAGGCTCTGGGCTGATGGCTCGGAGCCTGGAGCCTGTTTCCGATTCTGTGTCTCCCTCTCTCTCTGCCCCTCCCCCGTTCATGTTCTGTCTCTCTCTGTCCCAAAAATAAATTTTAAAAAAAATTAAAAAAAAAAAAAAGAATGTCATAGTTTATATTGATTCTGCACTCAGGTTGGTCCCTATAAATCACATTACTCACCTACACATACCCAAATACACCTTTCCCCAGCCAGGCTATAGAAGAAGTCTGTGTGCTCTCTCTTCCACTTTTCCATTCCAGCCCTCACCTACCCACCACATGCACAGAGGTCAGTCTTGGCAGGGTCACTCTTGGATCTCTGTTTGTCCCATTTCTGTTCCCCACCTCTGGTAGATGATTACCACCTCCGGACTTTTGGATTGACTCCCTGTGGCTTCTTGGTCTTGTCTTCTGGTCGCTTTCTTACCTTGTCTCCATCTTCCGACTTGCCTTGAAATTTATGCTCTAGCTCTGACCCCACAGTGCTCATCTCTCCTAATTGTATTCTGCTCAGACTGATCATGGCCGAGTTGACATTTCTTTAATATTCAACTTTGACAAAGAACATAGTCCTAGCCCTGGCATGCATACATTAGATACACAATAAGTATTTGCTGAAATATTGCTAAATGAATTGGGTAACTGAATATTGCCAATGGTCCCTTCTGGACTGCTGGTTGATCTTATAGGCTTCTGAATTTATCTCATTTATTGAGCCTCAATTAGGGCTTGTTAATCAATCTATCTTAAAAACATATTAGCTGCATGGTTAAGCCTCTGATGAGGACAATTTATCCACTGGTGAATGAGATATGATTGAATTAGCTAAAGATGGCTGGACTAAATTAACTGAAAAAGAGAGAGAGAGAGAGAAAGAGAGAGAGAGAGAGAGAGAGAGGAGAGCCTTAATCACTTGGGATTCGTTTGTCATCCCCTCAACAATTCACTGAATCTTCCAGACCACGGCCTTATTAGAGCCACCAATGTGACTGAATACCAAAAAGCTATACTGTTCATTTAAAAAGGCAATCTGTTCCATGTGCCTTAACAGAGAAACCTCACAGCTGAAAGGTAAGCCTTATTTCGTCCACTTTACAGATGAGAAACTGAAGCAAAGATGTGAAGTGACTTGTCCAAAACACCGAGGTGGGTAGATGTTGGAGTCTGAATTCAAACTCAGGTCCAGATAATTCCAAAGACCATACTCTCTCCCTATTTCCAATGGGTATCCCTATTGTGGTCAGGCACAGGTCAAGAACTCAGGTTTCATAATCTACAAGTTCAGAGTATCTAGGTCTGTAGAAATCACAGCCACATTGGAAACAGACACACACATGGGCACAAAGAGGCAGATAGATAGTCATGAGGTATGGGGGGGTACACCCTGGGGAAGAAACCCAAAGATGGTCACTGCACACCCTCAGGCCCCACTCAGTTTCCCTCTACCAATTCTGCCAGCCGAAGCCCTGGGGGCCCTCAGGACAGCTGCCTGAAGCCACACCATTCTGTGCTGGCTGATGTCCGGGTACCTATGCCTTTGCTTGGCTCTCTGCACCCTGCGGCCGAGACATAGGCGTGCCTGAGATCCATTTGACCCCTCCGAATCTCCCCACTTCAACAAGCTTCTCCAAGCCTCAAACAACAGCTGAGAACTGCACCAATCAGCCCTCACACCTGGACTTGCCGCACCGCCAGAGTCAGCGTGGTTCCTAAAGTTCGAGATCTCAAACTTGGGTATTTTTCTTTCTGCTCAAGTGCTACACCTTTGGAGCCATTTGATATTCCTCCATCGTTAGCCTGGGCAACCTGCAGGGACTCTAATTCCACCGGTGACAAGGGTACCCCTGTGCGTGGGTCTTCCAGTCAACATGAAAATCGGATAATCACGGAGGGAGCCAGGTAAGGGAGGAAGCAGTTAAGACGAAGTTCAAAGGAGCCAGCTGGGTTCTTGCCCTCAGGGGTTGAAGGGAATAAAGCAGTTTGAGAAGGACACAGGCAGAACAAAACTAAATGTTAGAATGGTTGGAAGTGACTGGAAAGATGGTCATAATAATTGCTTCTTGGATGTACTATGTGCCAAGAGGATTAACTCCAGTTCTCACAGTAACCCTATTTGGCATTTTATCCCCATTTTACAGACAGGAAAACTGAGTCTGAGCGCTAAATAAGCCTCGGGAATGTAGCTTATACGCGGCAAAGCCATTTTTCAAACCTGGGCCCACTAGGACCATGTTCATGTTGCTCCCGCTTCGCCATGCTACAAAAGAGAAGTGTGCACAAAGCTGGGCCTGCACATCTAGGTGGGGTTCTATGAGGGATGTGAAGGGACGGCATGAAGCTGGAATGTGAAGCCTGACCCAGGAGAAGAGAGGCACGGGCTGCAGCGGGGGACCGGACCAACCTTGCATGGCCCTGCGAGCCTTCTCCTTTTCCACAGAACACACGGGGACACGCAAGCCTGACTCCCCTGTCGCGCACGATGCCTGGCTACCCAGAGCTCAAGCTCAAACACAGAAAAGATGAACTGCCTTGGACCCAAAGGCAGAGCAATGAGTAAACTCCAGCTCTAATTTCCAACCCCTGGAACCCAGACCTCATCAAACGCCGACAACAGTTTTAAGGAGAATGTTAGTTACAATCCAGAGCTAATTAAAACTTTCCATAAAATGACTCTTTAAAATTTAAGTGGCCTTGAATGCTAACAGCCCAGGCTTGTGTCTAACTGCAGAATTATTATTAACGCATTAGCACAGCAATGCCAGCCATTGAATTTGCTTGGCAATTTGGAAATAATGATGTTTTGAGTGTTTCCAGCTGAAACGATGTGTCCTTTTCAATTGGGACCCAGCATGTTATCAGCTGCTTCTCCCCACCGCATTCCCAGTGTTGGCCGCCTCCTTCCTCTGAGGCTCACAAAGGGTTTCTTAGTGTCTTGTGGCCGCATCTCTTTATAGCTCCTACATTTATCTCCGTCATGATGCCCGTCTCTTTGTGTGGGTGTTTTATGTTTATCTTCTCTTGAAACCAGAGACTGTGTTCATGCGGGATACCGGGTAATGTATAGCGAGAGTACGGACGTTAGAAACGAATAGGGCTCACTCCAGTTCTAGCGATGTCTCTTACAGGCTTCGAAGTTTGGAACAAGTTATGAGGACACTGTGATAACAATTGTTACCACTACTAATAATTGTTAACATTTGTTGAGCACTTACTAATCTGCCAAGGACACCTTACACACATTATCTAAATCCCCGCCCGCCAGCAGCCCTTATTTTTATCTGTTCTGTTTAAAAAATAGCTATAAAACACTCATTGTTGTATTTTATGTACATTACGTCCTCATGACACTCTCAAGGAGGTGAGCACTCTTTTTATCCCCATTCTACAACTGAGTGAACTCAGATTAAGTAGAAACTATGTAACCAAGATCATACAGCTAAAATGCAGAGTCTTCCTGGGATTCTAATGCACCGAGTCAGGCTCAGAATCCATGCACTTAACCTCTACACTACTGATTCTCCAAATTCCAGAATGCTTCAAAATCACCTAGAGGGCTCATTAAACACAAATTGCTAAACCCACTCTCTGACATCCTGGTTCTGAGGTGGAGCCAGAGAATGGGTTTCTAAAAGATCACAGGTGACACACATGTTAGATTATGTTGTCAATTTTCCTATTATCCTCCCATTTTTACAGAGGGGAAGACGGAGCCTCAGAGTCTCAAGCTACTTGAACTACCCAAGATCACTACAGTAAGGTGCCGAGCGAGCCATCTGGTCAATCGAAATACACAAAACACCCTGAATTTCAGCTTCCCCATGTATATAATGGAGATATTAATATTACCTAGCTACACGGTTGTTAACACTAACGGAAACAATGAGCATTACAGTCTATGGTAGAGAGTGGCTACTCAGTGTTTGCTTTTCCTGTATCACGTAGAACCTTGTACGCACGGTATGCCCAATGAATGTGAGTTGAACGGAGCTGCACTCATGCAATCGCTCCCAAACGGGCTTTTGTTGATGATACTGCCTGGAATACTCCTTACTTCTCCAAACCGTAGTGACAAGCCTTCCCTTTCATGCCCAAATGCCAATCATCTGAACAGCTTTCTCCCTCTCTGGAGTCCAAGTTCCCAGGGCTGCCATATGCCTTAACTTCTGGGGGGACACTATTTAAATTCTACTCCATCTGAATAGCTCCCTTGGAGTTGGCATTATGGCAACCCAACTGGTTGGTCCCCAGCTCTCTGAGGCCTACGGTGAGAATAAAGCTGCTTTCCTCATTACTCCCAGTTTTAGGCCATCTCCTTATGTAGATACACAACAGAGAAGTTAAACTTAATACATTATTTCCTTTAAGAGTTTAACTCCTGGGATGCCTGGGTGGCTCAGTCAGTTGAACATCCAACTTCAGCTCAGCTTATGATTCACAGTTCGTGAGTTCGAGCCCCGCATCGGACACAGAGCCTCAGCACGGAGCCCACTTTGGATCTTGTATCCCCTTCTCTCTCTTCCCCTCTCCAACACGCACATGCATGCACACATGCTCTCACTCTAAATAAATAAATAAATAAATAAATAAATAAATAAATAAATAAATAGAGTTTAACTCCTCATTGCCTCAGTTTTGACAATTTCACATAACCACCCTCTACAAAAAAAAATCTGTTTTTTTCATGTCAAGTAAAAAAAAAAAAGAAATATAAAACACAAAAGACACAATAAAACCTAGAAAGCCTTTGGACTCAGCAGTCTCACTTCTAGGAATTTACCATGAAGATTTATCCCCAACAGAATCAGAAACAAACACCTCAAGATTATTCACTGAGGCGTTATTTATTACAACAAAATACTTGAAAATAAACTAAATGCCGGTCTTAAGAATTCTGCATATGCATTATGTATGCATTCATAGGGTGAAATAGTAGGCATCTGTGAAAATAGACGAAGACAATACCTGGACTTGATGTGGGGTGATCATCAGGGTATCATTAAGTGAAAAGAAGCAAAGTGCAAAAGATTATATATAGTATTTTACCTTTTATGTAAAAAGCAGAGAATAAGAACATGAGTGCATATATTATTTTTGCAAAAAGAAACACTAGAAGGAAAAGAATAAACCAGAAGCTAGTGAAACTAGTTACCTAATTAATAACCCAGAGGTGATAGGCAGGAATAGGGTACAAGATCTAGGGCAGGAGTCGGGAGATCTCTGAATATATATTTCTATATAGTTTTGGCTTTGATTCTATGTTAATGTTTTACATGTTCAAATAACCAAAATAAATTGGCCAAGATGGGGGAAATATTAAATATGAATACATATAACTGATCTTAATATCAAATATTGATCAACATCACACAAAAGAAAAATGGAATTTGTTCAAGAAACTTTTAAATACATTATCCCAGATACCCTCACTGAGATTTATTCTAAAGGCAAAAATAACAGCAAAGAAATCTTAAACTTTGTTTAGGAGATTTGTTGTTGGTACTGCATTGGTGTGGCAACTCTGAAACTCCTAAGTGTATTATAGATTTGGGCAATGAGTAATTGTATTGATGTTGGGAACCAGAGTTATCACTGTGCTTATTCATACAGTTTTGGTCTTCAGTGTGGGAGAAGATAAATACAGATGTGGGATGCAGGAAGACGAGGAAGAATTCTGTGGTGTTGGATTAGTAGGGATATTAGTATGAACTCTTAATGTACAAATATGGTTTAGCTTTGTCCACAGAAAGGAGCTAGGAGCAATGGTATTCCAGTAGTAATGAGCACACGGAGCACCCAGATCTTGGTTTTTCTAAATGCCATTTCCCACTAAATAAACCTGGGCTCTTTGAGAAGTGGTTGACTCTAGGTCTTTTGCATATAAAGGTCAAAGCAAGTGCAGAACATCTTGTTGTGATGGAAAATAAGAATCTGTTCAATGACTAAAAGGAACATGTCAAAAGGATTCCACAGCCAGATTTCAGGGCTACTCACCGGCCAAACTAGAGTATATTTGAGTATAAAAATGAAAAATCCCAAGAATGGATTATAACACATTTAATAAAAAGAGGCTCATGAGTCCATGCTGATAATGTCGGGAGCTACAGGTGCCAGGGCCTCAAAATTCTCTAATGTAAAGCATGTATACATACACACACATATACATATGTACATATATACATGTATATTTACGTGTGTGTATATATATATATATATATATATATATATATATATACACATATATGTGTGTGTGTGTATATAGGAGGGTGGGCTGGGAAGATAGCAGAATAAGAGGACCTTGAGCTCACCTTGATCCATGGAGACAACCAGATAACACTTACATTAGCATAAATAACCCAGAAATGACCGAAAGACTGGCAGAAAAACTACATCTAAAGGCAGAGAGGAGGCCACATCGAAAAAGGTAGGAATGGTGGAAATGTGGTTTGGAAGTGAAACAGACTGGATCCTGGCTGTGTATAGTCAGGAGGGAGCTGGTGGCATGGAAGAAGGCAAGAAACAGACTATCAGGGGGTGCCTGGGTGGCTCAGCCGGTTAAGTGTCCGACTTCGGCTCAGGTCATGATCTCACAGCTCCTGAGTTCGAGCCCCGTATCAGACTCTGTGCTGACAGTTCAGAGCCTGGAGCCCGCTTCAGATTCCATCTCTCTCTCTGCCCCTCTCCCACTCATGCTCTATCTCTCTCTCTGTCTCTTGTTCAAAAACAAATAATCATTGAGAAAGAAAGAAAGAAAGAAAGAAAGAAAGAAAGAAAGAAAGAGAGAGAGAGAGAGAGAGAGAGAGAGAGAGAGAAAGAAAGAAAGAAAGAAAGAAAGAAAGAAAGAAAGAAAGAAAGAAAGAAAGAAAGAAAGAAAGAAAGAAAGAAAGAAAGAAAGAAAGAAACAGGCTATCACAGTAGGAAGTCTGCACAGGGAAAAGAGATCTCCATAACATTTGTCTTTGAAAGCAAGAGGGACTGAATTTTTTGAGTCCTTATAACCAGTCAGACTTAAAGCCTGGAATTTTAAAAATCAGAGGGCTTGGGAAAGTCTGAAGGGCATTAGGAAGCTGAGTCCCTGCTCTTAAAGAGACAGCACAACAAACAGCCCCTGGAGATAGAACATAGAAGCAGCAGTTTGAAAAACATCTGGGGCACATGGAAGGAGCGTTATTTACTCACTCAGAGCATGTTCCAGGGAGGACATGTGTTCCAGAATCACAGGGAGAACGCTCCAGGAACAAAGGAGTTGGCAGGCACCATTTCACTGTCCCACCCCCTAGCATATACTCACGGCCACTTGCAGGAACCACTACAGTGCCAACACTCACTACCTACTGACTTTAACCGAGGCCTGCTTCAGAGGCTCTGCCCTCCAGCCACATTTGCCTCAGTCCCTGTGCTGCAGGCCCCCTCCCCCAGAAGACATGAGCAAACCCTGTTGATACCACATTTCTGATCTACATGTTTTGTGGGGCCTCAGTTCCTGCGGCCCTACCAGCAGGTCTCATTTTGCAAGCAGCCCAGCACACACCTTGTTAAAACATGCCCCACCCATCTGGGGCTCGAACACTGCCCACAGCAGGCAAAGACTGCCTCTGCAGATAACTGGACTGAAATAAAAAGCAGCCAAGACTCAACAGCAGGGCACATGCAATACATATAAGAGATAATCCCTCAAGTGCCAGGTTCTGGGGAACAGGGAACACTGCACTTCAGGGCATTACAGTCCTCTTCTTCATAAGTCCATTACCTTCAAGAGCAGGAGAAATGGCTGTCTATTCTAACACAGAGAAACAGATGCAGAGAGGTAGGCAAAATGAGGAGACAGAGGAATATGTCTCAAATGAAAGAGCAGGACAAAACCACAGCAAGAGACCTAAGTGAGATGGAGAAGGAAATATGCCAGATAGAGAATTGAAAGTAATGATCATAAAGATACTCACTAGACTTGAGAAAAGAGTAGAGGAAGTTACTGAGACTTATCAAAGAGATAAAAAAGAACCACTCACAGAAGAACATAATAAATGAAATTAAAAATATGCTTGATGGAATAAATAGCAGCCTAGAGGGAGCAGAGAAACTGATTAATGACCTGG
The DNA here is from genome assembly GCF_028018385.1 of Neofelis nebulosa. NCBI lineage: Eukaryota > Metazoa > Chordata > Mammalia > Carnivora > Felidae > Neofelis > Neofelis nebulosa. The sequence continues at coordinate 127,007,108 of NC_080782.1, forward strand.
AAGACAGAATGGAAAGCAATGAAGCCAAGCAAGTGAGAGGGAAAAAAATGCAAATTAGAATAGTCTTAGGGGACTCAGTGACTCCATCAAGTGTAATAACATTCATATTCTAGGGATCCCAGAAAAAGAAACAAGAAAAAAGGGGGCTGATAATTTATTTGAAAAAATAATAGCTGAAAACTTTCCTAACCTGGGAAAGAAAACAGAGATGCAAATCCAGGAGGCACAGAGATCCCCAAAAAATTAGTCCAAGGAGGTCCAGATCAAGACATATAGTGATTAAAATGTCAAAAATAGTGATAAAGAAAAAAATTTTAAAGCATCCAGAGAAAACAGTTAAATACAAGGGAAACTACTTGGCTATCAGTGGAGTTTTTAGCAGAAACTTTGCAGGCAAGAAGGGAGTGGCATGGTATATTCAAAGAACTGGAAGGGAAAAATGTGCAACCAAGAGTACTATATCCAGCAAGGCTATCACTTAGAATACAAGGAAAGATACAGAGTTTCTCAGACAAACAAAACCTAAAGGAATTAATGGCCACTAAAGCAGTCTTACAAGAAATATTAAAGGGGGTATTCTTTGAGTGAAAGGGATAGACCATAAGTGAGAATATGAAAATAGGAATTATAAAAGCAATAAAAGTTAAGTATATCTCTAAAAATCGGTTAAGGGATTAACAAAATAAAAGCATGTAAAATATGACACTATAAACCTAAAACATGGAGGGGGGAGGAATAAAGAATGGGTTGGAATTTAAGCAACCATCAACTTAATATAGAACACTATATGCGGAAGATGTTTTGTACAAACCTAATGGTAATCACATATGAAAACCCAGTAATAGATATGCAAAGAATAAAAAAAGGAATCCAAATATATCACTAAAGAAAGTCAGCAAACCACAAAAAACAGCAAAGGAAGAAAGGATCAGAGAAAAACTACAAAACCAACCACAAAACAGGCAATAGAGAAAATAAATACATATCTATCAATAATTACTTTGAATGTAAATGAACTAAACACTCCAATCAAAAGACAGAGGGTAACAGGGGATAAAAAAACAACACCCATTTATTTATATGTGGTCTAAAAGAGACTGGAGACCTAAAGACACCTGCAGATTGAAAGTGAGGGGATGCATGTCAAAACAAAGCTGGATTAGCATCACTTATATGGGACAAAATAGACTTTAAAAAAGACTGTAGCAAGAGACAAAGAAGGACACTATATAATCAGAAAGGGAACAATCCAACAGGACGATATAACAATTTTCAATATTTATGCACCTAACAGGAATACATACCCAAATACATAAAAGAGTTAATAACAAACATAAAGAAATTAACTGATAGTAATACAGTAATAGCAGAGAACTTTAACACTCTACCTAAAGACACCTGCAGATTGAAAGTGAGGGGATGCATGTCAAAACAAAGCTGGAGTAGCATCACTTATAAGGGACAAAATAGACTTTAAAAAAGATTGTAGCGGGGCGCCTGGGTGGCGCAGTCGGTTAAGCGTCCGACTTCAGCCAGGTCACGATCTCGCGGTCCGTGAGTTCGAGCCCCGCGTCAGGCTCTGGGCTGACGGCTCGGAGCCTGGAGCCTGTTTCCGAGTCTGTGTCTCCCTCTCTCTCTGCCCCTCCCCTGTTCATGCTCTGTCTCTCTCTGTCCCAAAAATAAATAAATAAATTTTTAAAAAAAAAATAAAAAATAAAAAAAAAAAAAATAAATAAAAAAAAAATAAAAAAGATTGTAGCAAGAGACAAAAAAGACACCATACAATCAGAAAGGGGACAATCCAACAGGAAGATATAACAATTTTCTATATTTATGCACCTAACAGGAATACATACCCAAATACATAAAAGAGTTAATAACAAAGATAAAGAAATTAACTGATAGTAATACAATAATAGCAGAGAACTTTAACACTCCACTTACATTAATGCACAGATCACCCAAAGAGAAAATCAACAAGGAAACTGTGGTTTTGAATGACACACTGGATCAGATGGATTTACCAGATATATTCAGAATATTTCATCCTAAAACAGCAGAATATACATTCTTCTCAAGTGCATATGGAAGATTCTCCAGAATATATCACATATTAGGACACACAAAAAATTCAAGACAATCAATATTATACCATACATCTTTTCTAATTATAATGACAATGCTATGAAACTAGAAATCAACTACGAGAAAAATCTGGAAAAAGCACAAATACATGAGGCTAAATAACATGCTACTAAGCAATGAGTATATCAACCAAGAAATCAAAGAAGGATTGAAAAACTACATGGAAACTAACAAAAATCAAAATACAACAGTCCAAATTCGGTGGGATGCAGCGAAAGTGGTTGTAAGAGGGAAGTATAGAGCAATACTTATTTCAAGAAGCAAGAAAAATCTCAAAACAACAAGCTAACCTGAACGTTTAAAGGAGCTAGAAAAAGAAGAGTAACAAAACTCAGAGCACAAAAAATGAAATAATAAAGATTACAACAGATATGAATGATATAGAAACAAAATAACAATAGAACACATCAATAAAACCAGTAGCTTTTTCTATGAAAAGAGCAACAATATTGAAGACTACTACTAGCCAGACTCATCAGAAGTAGAGAGAGACAGACAAAGAGAGAGAGAGAGAGAGAGAATTCAAATAAACAAAATCACTAATAAAAGAGTAGAAATAACAACCAATACCACAGAAATACAAATAATAGTAAGACAATACTATAAAAACTTATATGCCAACAAATTTGACAACCTAGAAGAAATGGATAAATTCCTAGAAACATGTAACTGACCAAAAGTAAAGCAAGAAGAAATAGAAAATTTGAACAGAACAATTACCACCAATGAAATTGAATTATTAAAAAAACTCCCAACAAACAAAAGCCCAGAACCAGATGGTTTCCCAATTTCTACCAAACATGTGAAGAAGAGTTAATACCTATTCTTCTCAAACTTTTCCAGAAAAAAGAAGAGGAAGGAAAACTTTCTTTTTTTTTTCAATATATGAAGTTTATTGTCAAATTGGTTTCCATACAGCACGCAGTGCTCATCCCAAAAGGTGCCCTCCTCAATACCCATCACCCACCCTCTCCTCCCTCCCTCCCCCCATCAACCCTCAGTTTGTTCTCAGTTTTTAAGAGTCTCTTATGCTTTGGCTCTCTTCCACTCTAATCTCTTTTTTTTTTCCTTCTCCTCCCCCATGGGTTTCTGTTAAGTTTCTGAGGATCCACATAAGAATGAAACCATATGGTATCTGTCTTTCTCAGTATGGCTTATTTCACTTAGCATAACACTCTCCAGTTCCATCCATGTTGCTACAAAGGGCCATATTTCATTCTTTCTCATTGCCACGTAGTACTGCAGTGTGTATATAAACCACAATTTTTTTTATCCATTCATCAGTTGATGGACACTTAGGCTCTTTCCAGAATTTGGCTATTGTTGAGAGTGCTGCTATAAACATTGGGGTACAAGTGCCCCTATGCATCAGTACTCCTGTAACCCTTGGGTAAATTCCTAGCAGTGCTAAGGAAAACTTTCAAATTCATTCTGTGAGGTCAGGATTACCCTGATACCAAAACCAGATAAAGACACTACAATAAAAGAGAGAGAGATAGAGAGAGAGAGAGAGAGAGAGAGAGAACTATACGCCAATATCTCTGATGAACATAGATGCAAACATCCTCAACAATACTAGCAAACCAAATCCAATGATACATTAAAAAAAACATTCACCACAATAAAGTGAAATTTATTCCTGGAATGCAAGAATTGTTCAATACTTGCAAATCAATCATTGTAATACATCACATCAATAAGGGTAAGGATAACAACCAGAGGATCACTTTAAGAGATGCAGAAAAAGTATTTGACAAAGAATAACATCTATTCATGATAAAAACCCTCAACAAAGTAGGATTAGAGGAATATACCTCAACATGGTAAAGGCCATATATGAAAAACCCACAGTACATCACACTCAATGGGGTAACCTAAGAGCTTTTCCGCTAAGGTCAAGAACAAGGCAAGGATTTTCATTCTCACCACTTTCATTCAACAGAGTACTGGATGTCCTAGCCACAGCAATCAGATAACAAAAAGAAATAAAAGGCACCCAAATTGGTAAGGAAGAAGTAAAAATTTCATTATGTGCAGATGACATGACACTATATACAGAAAACCCTAAAGACTTTACCAAAAATCTACTAGAACTAATAAAATGAATTTAATAAAGTCAAAGGATACAAAGTCAATGTCCAGAAATCAGTTGCATTTCTACGCACTAAAAATGAAGCAGCAGAAAAAGAAAATGAGAAAACAATCCCATTTATAACTGCACCAAAAATAAAAGCATGCCTATGTTTAAACTTAACCAAAGAGGTGAAAGACCTATACTCTGAAAACTATACAACACAGATGACACAAAGAAATAGACAGATATTCCATGCTCATAGACTGGAAGAACAAATATTGTTAAAACACCTATACTACCCAAAGCCACTTACAGATTTAACGCAATCTCTATCAAAATAGCAATAGCATTTTTTAACAGACCTAAAACAAATAACTCTAAAATTTGTATGGAACCGTAGAAGACCCCATATAGCCAAAACGATCTTGAAAAAGAAAAACAAAACTGGAGAAATTACAATTCCAGACATCAAGTTAAATTTTAAAGCTGTAGTAATTAAAATACTATGGTATTGGTATAAAAATAGACGTATAGATCAATAGAACAGAATAGAAAAACCCAGAAATAAACCCACAATTATATGACCAATTGATCTTTGACAAAAGAGGAAAGAATATGCAATGGGAAAAAGTCTCTTGCACAAAAGGTAGTGGGAAAACTGGACAAATACATGCAAATGAATGAAACTGGTCCACTTTCTCATACCATACACAAAAGTAAGCCCAAATGGATTAAAGACCTAAACGTGAGACTTGAAACCATAAAAAGTCTAGAAAAGAGCACAGACAGTAATTTCTCTGACATCAGCTATAACAACATTATTCTCATATGTATCCTGAGGCAAGGGAAGCAAAAGCAAAAATAATCTATTTGGACTACATCAAAACAAAAAACTTCTGCACAGTGAAAGAAACAATCACAAAACCGAGACAGCAACCTTTGGAATGGGAGAAGATATTTGCAAATGACATATTCAATAAAGGATTAGTATCCAAAACATATAAAGAACTGATATAACTCAATACCCCCAAAATAAGTAACCCAATTAAAAAATAGGCATAAGAAATGAACAGATATTTCTCTAAGAAACATACCAGATGATCAAGAGACACATGAAAAGATGCTCAGTATCATTATCATCCGGGAAATGCAAATCAAAACGACAATGGCATATCATCTCACACCTGTCAGAACAGCTAAAATCAACAACACAAGAAACAATAAGCGTTGGCAAGGATACTTACACTCTTGGTGAGAATGCAAACTGGTACAGCCACTGTGGAAGACAGTATGGAGGTTCCTCAAAACATTAAAAACAAAACTACCCCTATGATCTAGTAATCACACTACTGGATATTCACCCCTAAAACACAAAAACACTAATTCAAAGGGATACTTGCACCCCTATGTTTAGTGCAGCATTATTTACAATAGCCAAATTATGGAAGCACCCCAAGTGTCCACTGAGAGACAAATGGACAAAGAAGATGTGAGTATACAATGGAACGTTATTCAGCCATGAAAAGAATGAAATCTTGTCATTTGCAACAACATGGATGGAACTAGAGAGTATGATGGTCAACAAAACAAGTCAGAGAAAGATCAGTACCATATGATATCACTCATACATGGAATTTAAGAAACAAAACCAATCAGCAGTAAAGAGAGAGAGAGAGAGAGAGACAAACTGAGAAACAGACTTAACTATAGAGAACTGACTAGTGGTTACCAGAGAAGGGGGTAGGGGGATGGGTGAAATAGGTGAAGGGGATTAAGAGTACACTTATCATGATGAACACTGAGCAATGTATAGAACTGTTGAATCACTCTATTGTGCATCTAAAACTAATATAATACTATATGTTAACTGTACTGGAATTAAAATTTAAAAATTAATAAAAATATATAGGGCAGATATAATCTCTACTTTAGAGAAGAATGTCAAGTAATAAACATAGAAGAAATGATGGAAAAATCCCTGCCATTCTTTAGCCCAAGAGTAAAAATTAATTTAGGCAGGAAACATCAAAGGTGCTTATACTATTGAGGGAAAAAATGTTAGGAACTGAATATGCACAACATCTCAAAATGCCTCACCACAGATTATTAATTACACTTTGAAAAGATTTCTTTAGCATGGAAAACACTGGAAGATACCACCTGAAAGAAGGTGATCAAATGTAATGTCACCAATGGAGGGAAAAACTGACATACTGTGTCCCCTGAAATAATTCCTTAAAGGAATACAACATAACCAGTTCAGTATTCCCACCTGAGATGCTTAACCTTAAGTGAATAATCAGAAAACAGGCAAATCCAAACTCAGGGACACTTTGAAAAGAAAAACATTGTGGATTCTTTAAAAATGTTAATACCATTAAAAAAAAACTCACAAAGAGTTTGGACAATTATTCCAGATTGAAGAAAACTAAAGATATATACCAACTAAATGAAGGTCATTGTCTGTGATGGAATAACGGATCAAAACATTACAATGAATGCCCTTTGGGGGGAAACTGGGAAAATTTGAAATGAGTTGAATATTAATCATATTAAATCTAAATTAAATTTTCTGAGTGCAGTTATTGTCTTGTAATTATTCAGGAGAATTCTTATTTCCAGAAGGTATATACAGAAGTATTAAGATGTCTGCAACTAACTCTCAAATGATTCAGAAAAAAAGTACCTGTCTATATATAAAGATAAAGCAAATGATACAAACATTAACAATTAGTAAATAAAATTCTCTTGGCTCATTAAGAGAAAAAAATGCCAGCAAATGACAACATTCTGTTTTCCAGCTCTGTGCCATCTGCTAGAGCACATAATAGGACACAGATATCATGAGCAGTTCACTCTGCCTCTGTGCCCATCTGAGGAAAGTCTACAAAAGCTGCCTTCTCCAACGTTTAGTTGCCTCCAATTGGGTAAAGAGAAGTCTAAATACTATCTCTATGGTTGAACATCAACAGCTTATATGTTCATAGCTTCCTTCATTCAATGAAGGAAAAAATAAGACACAGCTGAAAATCCTTTTTGGGACTACCAATCAAAATTAGGAATCTGCATCCCTCTGCGACTCACTTCCTTGTCTCATTATCCCAAGGTCTTCCGGTTTCAGAGCCAACATGTAAATACCCTGGAAGTCTTCCCTCCCATCCGTACAACGGCAACAAAAGCTGAACAAACTGAGTATCAATGACTTTCGTTGGACTCATCAGAGAATTAAGGCTGCAACGCAAATCACCTCCTTCAAATTCAGGGAATCACAACCAGGATGCTGCAGGAGTTCAGGGGATTCTACTTCCCTAGCATTGAAGCCTCTGGATTCATAGACTGGTAGGAATATTTGAATGATAATTTTGATCATGAGGCTGAATGTGGGCTAATTTCAGAGGGAGAAGACCCTGGGGGCTGCATTCTTGGGTAGGCTATACTTTTGTGGGTTTTAACTTCAGGTAACTACCAAGTTCTCACGATGAAGAGCCCAATAATAATAATAATAATAATAATAATAATAATAACAACAACAATAAATAATAAAAACAAAAACAAAACAAAAAAATACCTCCTTGTTCTTTTAGGTACTTTTAGGAGGGAAAAGTAAACACTTTGAAATGCACTTGGGGCGGGGCGCCTGGGTGGCTCAGTTGGTTGAGCGTCCGACCTTGGCTCAGGTCATGATCTCACGGTCTGTGAGTTCGAACCCCGCGTCGGGCTCTGTGCTGACATCTCAGAGCCTGGAGCCTGCTTCGGATTCTGTGTCTCCCTCTCTCTCTGACTCTCCCCCATTCATGCTCTGTCTCTCTCTGTCTCAAAAATAAATAAACGTTAAAAAAAAATGAAATGCACTTGGGGCTCCCTCTATAACAATGCCTACTCGTAACCAGTAAAAAAGACTATATTGGTAACTTATTTTTGCCTTTCTGACTCACCTGAAGATGTAGGAGGTGAAGCTAAGAAACACCTGTGAAGGTCACAGCCCAAGGACACAGACACACTAAAGACTGAGAGCTTACTGTATGATTATAGAACATCTTCCCTCTCCTACTCCTTACCATCACATCAACAGTGCTCCAGTATATTAAAAGTGGAATGCAACTCAAACAATTATAAGGTGTAACTCTTTTTAAGGAATTCTTAGAAAAAGCCAAAGACAATAGGGGTAGGATGGGCGGGAAGCAAAGATAATAGAGTATTTGAAGCCCCTGGCACCCACAGCTATACTGTATACTAAATATGTCCAACTCTAGGGGCGCCTGGGTGGCTCGGTCAGTTAAGGGTCCGACTTCGGCTCAGGTCATGATCTCACGGTCCGTGGGTTCAAACCCCACGTCGGGCTCTGTGCTGACAGCTCAGAGCCTGGAGCCTGTTTCAGATTCTGTGTCTCCCTCTCTCTGTGACCCTCCCCCGTTCATGCTCTGTCTCTCTCTGTCTCAAAAATAAATAAACGTTGAAAAAAATTTAAAAATAAATAAATAAATATGTCCAACTCTAGCCAGATTGATATAAAGCCTCATACCAAAGGCCTATTTACCTCAGTTTTTATTGCCCAATATATCAATATTCAGCTTTCAATGAAAATTACAAGTCAATGTTGGGATGAGCACTGGGTGTTGTATCTAAGTGATGAATCATGGGAATCTACTCCCGAAACCAAGAGCACACTGTATACACTGTATGTTATCTAACTTGACAATAATTTATATTTTTTAAAAAAAAGTAATAAAAAAATAAAAATAGCCAAAAAGTTTCAAAAACAAAAAAAAAAAAAAGAAAAAGAAAGAAAATTACAAGTCATGCTAAGAGGCAAGAAAAAACAGAATGTGAAGAGAATCAGACTCAACATGACACAGATTTTGTCAGACTATAAATTTTATCAGACTAGATGTTATCAGATGAGAAATCCAAAATAACTATGATTAATCTGTTAAATCCTCTAATGTTAAAGGTAGACAACATGCAAGAACAGATGGCAATGGAGGTGGAAAGGTGGAAACTTTAAGAAAGAATCAAAAAGAAATGCTAGAAATGAAAACATGGCAACAGAAGAAAAAATGCCCTTGATTAATGCTTTTGTGTCTGATAGATTAGACACAGCAGAGGAAAATATCAGTGAGTCTAAAGGTAAGTCAACAGTAAATTCCTACACTGAAATACAAAAAAAGAGAAAGGAATAAAAATTAAAAAAAATAATATCCAATAACTGTGGGATAATTTTTAAAGGTTTAACATGTATTTAATTGGAATACCAAAAGGAACAGAAGGAATACAAAGCAGATTAAGTACAGAAGTAATAAGGCTGAGAACTTTCTATAATTAATGACAGACACAAAACCAGAGATCCAGAAAGCTGAGAGAACACCAAACAAAATAAATATAAAAATTCTACACCAAGGCATATCACACTCAAATTTCAGGAAATCAAACACAAAGAGAAAAATGTTGAAATAAGCCAGAGCTAAAAGCACCGTATCTTTAGAGGGAAAAGGAAAAAAAAAAAATGTAGCAGATTTCTCATAAGTAACCATATAAGGAAGACAGTGGAGTAAAATATTTTAAGTGCTGAAAGAAAAAAAAAATTACTGCCCTAGAATTCTATACTCAGTAAAATCAGCCTTCAAAAGTGAGAAAAATCACTCTCAAACAAACAATAACTGTGGGAATTCATCACCAGCAAACCAGCCTTAAAAGAAATGTTAAAAGAAGTTCTTCAGGGATGAGGAAAATGATACAGCTCAGACGTAAGGACCTACATAAGGAAGGCAAAGCATCAGAGAATGAATAAATGAAAACAAATCTTATTTATTCTAAATTAATCTTACAGATAACTGCTCATGATGAGAATAACCGTGTATACATGATTATATCATGTAGATAAGTAAAAGGAATGACAGCACTTTTCTAAGGGATGAGAAGGAAGAACGGGGAGTGCTATGTTATCAGGTACCATCTGAGAAGCAGTACAATTTTATTTGGAAGTGGCCTTAGGTTAGTTGTAATATAGATTTACATCTTTAGGGAAACCACTAAGTTTTCTGGGAAGAGAAATAGATTTAATATGACAAGAGAGGAAAGGATATAGAAGTATATAAGGTGCTCATTTAAAAACAGAAAAGGCAAGGAAAAAGGAAGATAAGACAAGAAACAGAACAGTGCAATGAAAACAGTTTGCAATCCTAGTAAAAATGATGCAACAAGATCAATAGTTACCTTTAATGTGAATAGTCTAAATGCATCAATTAAAAGGCAAAAATTGTCAGAGCAGATTAAAAATCAACACCCAATTGTATGTTGTCTACAAGAAACCCACTTAAAACATAAAGGTACAGATACATTAAAAGTAAGGGAGTGGAGAAAGATATGCCATACTAAGACTATGTTTAAAAAGAATGTGAATTAGCTATATTAATTTCAGACAAAGCATATTTCAGGGTAAGGAAATTATCAGGGATAAATAATTATCAGGGATAAAGATAATAATAAAGGCTCAATTCTCTAAAAAGTCATAACCTCTAACGTATATGCATCTGAGAACAGAGAATCAAAATGCGTAATGCAAAAAATAATAGAATTATTTTACATAATTATTACATAAGGCAGAAAATAATAGCATTATAAGGAGAAATAAATAAATCTATTATGGGGGCGCCTGGGTGGCTCAGTCGGTTAAACATCTGACTTCAGCTCAGGTCATGATCTCCTGGTCCCAGAGTTCGAGCCCCACGTCAGGCTCTGTGCTGTCAGCTCAAAGCCTGGAGCCTGCTTCGGATTCTGTGTCTCTGCCTCTCTCCTCAAGAATAAATAAACATTAAAGAAATAAATCTATTATGATAATCATAAATTCAATAACCTTGTTTCAGTAAACTACTAATCTACGAAGCAAAAATCAGCAGGAATATAGCTGAAATAAACAGCACCATCAATCAACTGGATCGGATTGACATTTATAGAATACTTCATCCAACATGAGCAGAATATATATTCTTATCAAGGTCACTTGGAGCATTCACCAAGACAGACCACATTCTGGGCCATAAAACGTAACAAATTTAAAAGAATTGAAATTATACAAACTCTATTTTCAGACCACAATGAAATTAAACTAGAAATCAATAATAAAATGATAGCTGGATAATCATCAATTATTTGGTGATTAAACAACATGTTTCTAAATAATAAGTGGATCAAAGAAGTCTCAAGAGAAGTTTAAAAATATTTTAAACTAAATGAAAATTGATATTTAACAGCGAAATTTGTGAGATACAGCAAAAGCAGTGTTTAGAGGAAAATTTATAGCATCAAAATGTATATATTAGAAAAGAATAAAGATCTAAAATCAATAATCTATCTGAAGTTCCACTTTAAAAAGAGAGAGAGAAAACATAAATCAAGAAACAAGAAGAAGAAATAATAAAAATTAGAGCAGAAGTCAATGAAATTGTGCAGAGGGAAAAAAATGGATTTGACTAACCAAGAAAAAAGAGAAACATAAATTACTAATGTCAGACATGACAGAGAGATCATCACTATAGATCTCAAGGACATAAATAAGAATAAGAGTCCTATGAACAACTGTATGCCTACAAATATGAGAACTTAGGTGAAATGGATCGATTCTTTGACAGACACAAACTATTAAAACTCACTCATGGAGAAGCTGACAATCTAAAAAGGCCCATATCTACTAATAAAATAAAATCAGTACCCAATAATGTTACTAAAATAAAAGCATCAGGCCCATGTGGTTTCATTGGTGAATTCTATCAAGCATTTAAGAATGAGATTATATCAATTCTCTACAATCTCTTCCAGAAAACAGAATCAAAGGGTACACTAATATGATGGTTAATGTTATATGTCACCTTAGCTAGGCATAAGTGCCCAGGTGTTTGATCAAACACTAGTCTAGATGCTGCTATGAAAGTATTTTTTTTAGATATGATTAACCTTTACATCACTAGTAGACTTTGAATAAAGCAGATTACTCTCCATAATGTGAGTGGACTTCATGCAATCGGGTGAAGGCCTAAAGAGCACACACTGAGATTTCCTAAAGAAAAAGGAATTTAGTCTCAAGATTGCAACACAGAAATTCTGCCTGAGTTTCCAGCTTGCCTGCTTTGCCCTGCAAATATTGGACTCAGATTGCAACATTAACTCTTACCTGACTTTCTAGCCTACCAGCTTGCCCTACAGATTTTGCATTTGCCAGCCCCCCAGTTTTGTGAGCCAATTCCTTAAAATCTCATGTCTCTGTCTCTGTCTCTCTCTCTCTCACACACCAATGTAATCTCTCAATTTCTATGAAGAATAAGAATTTTAAAATTTAAAAGCACAATACCATTTATAATAGTACAAAAAATGAACTATCTAGTTATAAATGTAACAAAATATGTACAAGGTCTATATGCTTCAGAAAACTATAAAACTCTGGAAAGAGAAATAAAATAAACTCAAAATAAATGGAGACATTCTGTACTCATGGATAGAAAGACTCAGTATTTTAAAATGTCAATTCTTCCCAAGATTTCTTCTGAAGGTTCAATGCGATATCAATAAAAATCTGGGCAAAGTGTTTGATAGATATTGACGAACTTATTCTAAAGTTTATGTGGAAAGGCAAAAGGCCTAAGACACCCAATAAGATACTGAGGAATATACTTGGAGAACTGGCACTCCAGAACTTACAAAAGTACTTCAAGCTATGTATATTTAATGCTACCATAGTCAAGACGGTATGGCATTGGTGAAAATAAAAGCCACATACGCCAACAAACAGAATAGAGCACAGAAATCGACCCACACAAATGTAGTCAACTGATCTATGGATCAAAGGCAATTCAGTGGAGAAAAGATGGTCTTTCCAATACATGGTTCTGGAAAAACTGGATATCCAAATGAAGAAAAAGAAAAGGCTTTCAGGAACACCCTTGTACCATTCACAAAAATTAACATGGGTTGTAGATCTAAATATAAAATGCAAACCTATAAAACTTCTAGAAGAATATACAGTAGAAAATCTAGGTGACATTGGATTTGATGGTGAGGTTTATTTTTTTAAGGTTTTTTTTTTTTTTGAGAGAGAGAGAGAGAGCAGGGCAAGTGGCAGAGAGAGAGAGCATCCCAAACAGTATTTGCACTGTCAGCACAGAGCTGGATGTGGGGCTCAAACTCACGAACCGTGAGATCATGATCTGAGCCAAAATCAGGAATCAGACATATCACTGACTGAGCCATCCAGGCGCCCTGATGATGAGTTTTTAGATGCGATACAAAAAAAGCATGATTCATGGGGACTCCTGTGTGGCTCAGTCAGTTAAGCATCTGATTCTTGATGGATTCTTGCTGGTGGAAATGAAAAACAGTACTGTCCCTTTGGAAAACAGCTTGGCAGGTTTTTTTTTTTTTTTTTTTTTTTTTCAACGTTTTTTATTTATTTTTGGGACAGAGAGAGACAGAGCATGAACGGGGGAGGGGCAGAGAGAGAGGGAGACACAGAATCGGAAACAGGCTCCAGGCTCCGAGCCATCAGCCCAGAGCCTGACGCGGGGCTCGAACTCACGGACCGCGAGATCGTGACCTGGCTGAAGTCGGACGCTTAACCGACTGCGCCACCCAGGCGCCCCAGGTTTTTTTTTTTAAACTAGACAGACTCTTGTTATACAATCCAGGAATCATGCTTCTAAGTTTTACCTAATGTACTTAAAAGTCCAGTCTACGGAAGAACCTGCAAGTCAATGTTTACAGTGCCTTTACCCATAATCAATGTAAGTTGGAAGCCACCTAGATGTCATTCAATAGGTCAATGCATAAACAAACTGTTTTGTTCATAATGGAATACTGTTCACCAAGAAAAAGAGATGAACTATGAAGCCATGAAGAGATATGGACGAACCTTAAATGGATATTGCTAAGCAAGAGAAGCCCACCTGAAAAAGTTACAACTGTATGATCCCAACTATGACATTCTGTAAAAGACAAACAATAAATATGGTTTTCTGAGTTCTGGTGGGAGGGATAGAGGGTTAAATAGGTGAAACAGAGCAAACCCTTAGGGCAGTGTGAATATTCTCGAAGATACTGTAGTAGTGGAGGGGTACCTGTGCCACATTGGGCTCTGCCCTGGCAGTGCAGAGCCTGCTTGGGATTCGTTCTCTCTCTCTCTCTCCCTCTCTCTCTGTCTCTTTCTCTCTCTCCCTCTCCTTCTCTCTTTCTCCCTCTCCCCAACTCACGCTCTGTATCTCTCAAAATAAATAAATAACCTTGCAAAAAAAAAAAAAAAAGATACTATAATAGTGGATACATGACATTATTTTCAAAGACCACAGAATTTTATAGTGTAAAGGGTCAATCTTCATGTAGGCATTTTTTAAAATTAAGAAGTCAGGGAATGCCAGGGAAATATTCAAGACTGTGACAAGAGAATCTAACTGTATCAAAAACATCTGAAACTACTTTACTGAAGGGGAAGAGAGGGAAAGGTGTGTAACTTTGGAGACTGTAACTGGAGTCTCTAAGTCTAAAGGCAAATGGAATGTACATAAGCTCTGTAGTCTAGCAGACAAAATTGGTTCTTCTGGGTCCATATGAATAATTCAGATACTGGAAATGAAAACTTAAATAAATGGGCAGTGGACAGTGGCAGCCAGTTTTCTCACTGTTTCCCTGGGGATTACAGATAAGCAAGGGGCAGGGAGGCTGGACTGATTCTTGTGGTAAGACATCAGCACGAATGAGTAGTGATACACATTCAGAAGGCTACATATAGAAATATTTACAGATAAATGTATACACATGGTTTAGTACACAAGCATATGTTTCCTTGCTCTGTTGGCTGAGATGGCCGGGAAGTAACAACCCCCAGATCTGGGTCTGCAATACCATTCTCCATGAAAAGATACCAGGACTCCTGGGAGAAATGGCCGATTCTACTATTTGGTCAACAATTATACAAGGTGAGCCTGTAGCACCTTGATGTGACAAAAAGTAAGAAAGTGCCTAAAAAATAATAAAAAAAAACAACCTAAAATGATGGGGGCATTGTCAGAAGGACACAGGAGCCAACTCAAAGAGCTACCAGTGGCCGAAGACAGAACAAACTGAACAACAAAAATAAATTAAGTACTACAGGATTATAACCCAAAGTAGAAAATAAATATCTACAAATCCCGGCCAACACAAATAAATGACTGAATAAACAAAGAGTTGATGGAAAAGAGCAAATTTCCCCTGCAGAACACTTCCAAATGAATTATGCAGACACTCTCAAGAGGGGAGTGCATAAATCCCCACTCCTGAAATGAGGGCTTTGCATAGTGACTTTCCCCCAAAGAGTATGGCAAGAGTTTTCCCTTCACAGAGGAAAACCTGATGAACAGTATCCCAATCAAGAGATGAAGATAGATAAACATCAACAGTTGCTAAGCTATGTTGATTATATATACCCTTGATAGGATCTGTTGAAAGTGGGACTTTGTCTCTCTCAAACGCATAAGCCTAGTCTAATTATAAAAAAAACATCAGATAAATCCTCTTTGAGGGGCATCCTACAAAATACTTGACCAGTAGTCCTCAAACTGTCAAGGTCATCGAGACAAGGAAAACATAAGAAACTTCCACAGTCAAGAGGACCCTAAGGAGAGAGGACACATAAATGTAATGTGGTATCCTGAAAGGGATCCTGGAAAGGCCTCAGGCAAAATTAAAGAAATCTGAATTGAGTATGGCCTTTTAGTTAGTTAACAGTATTGTATCAATATTAGTTCATTAATTGCAACAAATGTACCATGTAAGCTATAATAATATATAATACATTATAAATAATTTTATGTATTAAATAAATTATATATAATTAATAATATATAATTATAACATATATTATATAAAATATTATAGAGCATAATAGGGGAAACTGGGTACGGAGTATATAGGAACCCTGTACTATCTTTACAATTCTTTGGTACATCTAAACCTGTTCTTAAAAATAAAGTCTATTATTATTATTACCAAGTTCCCTTTTTTTTCTTTTTTTGTCCCACATGGTTCTTGCTACTGCCACTCTTGATTCAAACACTGGGCAGTTCTAATAATAGGAAAACTCTGCCATTGTGCTTACTTTTTTGTGGCTTCTGCCCTCTTAGAAAAACACAGAATGAATTTGCTTCCACGAAGTAATTTTCCAACCGTTCAAAGACACTCCCCTGAAGTCTTCCTCCCAGGGTTAAACTCAGGCTAACTACCCTGTTATTCCTCCCATCATGCAGTTTCTAAATATTTTGCCACCCCGGCCACTTTCCCGTGAATATTTATGTTTGTCAAGGAGAGGAGCCCAGACCTAAATGTATTTTTCCTATTCTATTCTGATCAGAATTGAGCAGCATATTATTTCTTGGCTTACATTTACTTTTATCTACTACTTAAAATATACATCATGTCACTGCAGTTTTAGATCTCCATTTCAAGAAAGTGAACTAAATAGCATAAAGCCTTCTTTATACATCCTCCCCCTCATTAAAACCATTGCACTGATGAATTTCAAACAATTCATTTAGATTCCATACCTCATCCGGATGTTCTCACGGTTTGAAATTTACAACCGCTTTGACCAACTTTGAAAATGAATTGACAGGTTATGTCTATAAGACTGAATAAGACATCCCTCCCCATGCGCCCCACTCAGCAACAATTTGGCATCGATCTGCAGACAAAAGCGTCATTGTGAGGGGTGTGGCATCAACCATATGCCAAGTGCCCCAGGAGGAATACCCCTACCCATGCATTGGGTAATACACACAAAGACCTTGGTCTAAGGAACGAACCCCAAAGTGGCTCATGAACTAGCTCCAGCCTCAGTCACGTACAGTCCAGGAACCCCGGGAAAACACTGTCTTAGGCAATCATCCACTGACAAGAAAGCCTCAATAGAAGTCCAGGTTTCCAGTCGAGAAGTTCAGCACTCCACTGGAGAAAAAAACAATCAACAAAAAACCATACAGGTTTGGACACATGAGAGACTTTTCCCACATCACCTCTCCGCTAGGGCGGCACAGCTCAGGACAAGAGAGATTTTTCTCAGACTATGATTTCCATTGCGGGAGAAAAAAACATCACGTGACGGAGCACCCTGCTTCCCTAGCTGTGCAAGACACTGCCAGAGAGGCCCCTTCTCTCTTGCCCCATCCAAAAACCCAGGGGGAATTACATGAGCTGATGGAAGGCGTTAACTAACCTTACTGTGGTCATCATTTCCCGATATATGGGTGTATCAAAACAACACACTGTACACCTTAAAGTCACACAATGTTCTATGTCAAGTACATCCCAAGAGAGCTAGAGAAAACTAAACTGAATGTTACTATGTTTCATGAAATTTTTTTTGTCGAGTATAATTGGCAACATTACATTATTTTCAGACGTGCAACATAGTGATTCAACTCCTCTGTACATTACACTATGCTCACTACGAGCGTAGCTATCGCCTAACTCCCCGCAATGCTATCACGGTATCAGTGACTATATTCCCGATGCTGTGCTTTTTCTTCCCGTGACCTAATCATCCCATAACTAGAAGCCTGTACTCCCCACTCCCCTTTGCCCATTTTACCCATACTTCTTTGCTCTGGCAAACATGAGTCTGTTCTCTGTACTTATAGGTCTGATTCTGCTTTTTGTCTATTCCTTTGTTTTGTTCTTTAGATTCCACATATGAACGAAGTCATGTGGTAGGTGTCTTTCTCAGTCTGACTTGTATCACTTAGCACAGTACTCCCGAGGCTCCTCCGGGTTGTTGCAAATGGCAAGATCTCATCATTTTTCTGCCTACATAACCTTCCACTGTGTACATACGTGTATGTGGGTGCACGTGCGGATGCACGCATGTATGTGTATCACACATCTTGCTTACCAATCCCATCTATCAAGAGACACTTAGGTGGCTTCCATATCTTGTCTATTGTAACTAATGCCACAATAAACATAGGAGTGCGTATAGCTTTGTGAATTCGTGTTTTCATTTTTGTGGGTAAGTAACTGGTAGGGGAATTACTGCATCATACGGAAAAAAAGACAGTCTCTTCAGCAAGTGGTGCTGGGAAAATGGACAGCTCTGTGCCAAAGAATAAAGCTGGACCACGTTCTCACCCCATACACAAAAATAAATTCAAAATGTATTAAGGACCTAAGCGTGAGACTTGAAACCATAAAAATCCTAGAAGAGAGCACAGGCGGCAATTTCTCTGATATTGGCCATAGCAACATTTTTCTAGATATGTCTCCTCTGGCAAGCAAAAATAAATGACTGGGACTACATCAAAATGAAAAGCTTTTTCACAGCCAAGGAGACCATCAACAAAATGAAAAGCAACCTACGGAACGGGAGAAGATGTGTGCAGATGATATATCTGATAAGGAATTAATACCCAAACTATATAACTTACACAACCGCAAAACAACCAACAATCGAACTTAAAAATGGGCAGAGGACCTGAATACACATGTTTACAAAGAAGACATACGCATGGCCAAGGGACATATGAAAAGATGCTCAATGTCACTGATTATCAGGGAAATGTAAATCAAAACCACGTGATCCCAGCTCACACCTGTCAGAATGGCGAGAATCAAAAGGATAAGAAATAACAAGTGTTGGCAAAGATGCAGAGAAAAAGGAAAACTTGTGCCCTGCTGGTGGGAATGTAAATTGGCACAGCCACCGTGGAAAATGGTATGAACTTTCCTCAAAAAGTTAAGAGAGAGGGGCACCTGGGTGGCTCACTTGGTTAAGTGTCTGAATCTCGATTTCAGCTCAGGTCATGATCTCACCGTTCATGGGTTCCAGCCCCTCATCTGATTCTGCACTGACAGCATGTGGAGTCTCATTGGGATTCTCTCTCTCCTCTCTCTGTCTGCCCCTCCCCCTGCTTGCACATGCTCTCTCTCTCTCTCAAAATAAATAAACTTAAAAAAAATATTTTAAATAATTAAAAATGGAAACACCATATGACGTTACTAATTCAATAAACAAAGAAACAAAGCAAATAAATAAATTGACACGTTCCTTATTGTACAAAGAGACTTACACTCAAGCCAAAGATGCATAATAAACACATTCAGACACATGAATTTTGTTCAGCAATGGGCTTTGTATATATTAACAAAATCATAGCTCTGTCACACAGAAATATATCTCAATAGTACTTTTCCCAGAGGAGTTAACTGATGTATAAAATACATTGAATCAACACCATGGAATTTGGTGGCTCAAAGTTAGGTTATGCACATCATGCATAAAACTGAACATAGTCATAAAATAACGCTACAGTAGAATAATTCCCAGGGGAATATAGAAGTTATAGGGCTCAGATATGAAACCTGGAATTAGTTGCTACCTTTTTTGTGATCCAGAGTAAACCTTTCCGAACACGGCAGAGAAAGCAGTTACTTGGGAATTCTGGTGTTTGGAAAGAAGCCTTTACCTGTTTGGAGGATCCTTCTTTCAAGAGATGCCAACCTGACCCCTCTTCGAGTGTCTCCCTGAAAAGACTGATCAGGATGCCAGGTGCACAGTGTCAACTAAGATTTTCTGAACATGTTCAAAGAGGCTAGCTACCCAGATACCTAATGGATGACTAGCTCAACAGTTCAACTTTTTTTTTCATTTGTAAACATTCATCTCAAGTCTCCCCTCCTCCGAGCCTGCAGGCTTTGTTAGCAATACTGTACTTCCCAGTAAACTATGCTGTGTTCTGTATTGTTATGTACTCTATTGCTGTTTCTTGTTGGTTCTTCCTCACATTCCAAACCTTTCTGTTCAGTTGTTTGATGTTATTCATTATTGCTATTTATTAGAGTGTGCCACATATTTGTCCATGCTGATGTCACGCGGATCAATCTCAGTTAATTACGTAGCAATGATATTTAGGACTCGAGCTGTGTCCTGAGCCTCTTGCTTGCCCCCTCACTGAAAGGAAACTCAAACAGAGGAGGGCCCAGTGATCTTTTTGAATCTACCAAATGGATACACCTAATGCTGACCTAGGACAAGTCTATATAACTCTGAAATAATGCACTTGATTCATTCGGACACATAATCAATCTCATTTTATTATAGTCATGTATCTGAGAGTCCAGAAAAATGCTTGCTCTTGAAAGGACTAAGTATTGGATTTGGCACAGATGGTGGCAAATACAGTTTTCTCATTCACCTCTACACACGCACTGGAGGAGAGAAAGATTCATCTATTCTTTTATAAACAATTGAGGGAAAAACGAAGCCAGCTACTCAAGAGGCTGGGAATCTTGCTTGGTTCAAAGAGTCAGGATTCATTCTGTGGTGTCTGACAGGTTTTCCATCTCAGTCTAAGCTTGTGGTAGCTGAACTTCTCCAGCTGCTAAATTGTCTTTCTAACCAGCTTCCAGCCATCCTTTCTTGCAGACCCAGAGGCAGCTCTGATGACTCAAAAGAACAAATAGTTTCTTGGAGGAGTCTCCACTCTTCCTTCCTGAGTGAGCCACTGGCGCCTCTGTGAGAAGCAAGCTCTCAGAGCTGGTATCTATTCTCCCTCATTTGGTTGGAGATCCTATTGTGTGACCACCACTGCCTCTTGTGGCCAAGCAATGAGGCTTGCAAGCCAGAAGGATCCTGGGCAACTACATCTGAATCTTCAGAAATATCAATTGTTACTGAAATTCGTTTTCATGCCTTGCTCAGAGAAATGAGGGGCGGCAGGATGATTTAATGTTGTGTGTCTAATCAGATCAATTGGTATACACTCAAGAACTGTGTGGGGAGTCTCAGGCCATGTCTAAACTCAGAGTGGGAAGGAGCCTGGCTGATTAAAGATGTCTTTCAGAGGTGGGAACTGGGCCCACCCAGGCACTGTGTCTGAGTGCCTCAGATGTGCCACCACAGAGAGAGACGTCCTCAGGTCTTGCGCTGATTATGGAGCATATTGAACATACTGAGAACTGTCCCAAGTGCACAGAGCAGCCCTGACGTAGTGGAAAAAAGCAGTTACTGTTCTCAAGGAAAGTGTATGTAGAACAACAACATAATGATATGTGCTGCCATTAACCAGGTTTCTTTGACGGGATTTATTATCATCCCTCCCTGATACACGCATACGTACGCATATACTTAATAACACAAGTGTTTTGAGTCGTTTTCCACACTTGGCAATTCCTACACTACCTGAAAATGTTCTACACCAGTGCTTCTCAAACTTTAATATGCACACCAGGGAAACACTTGGGAAACAGAATCCGTTTCAGTGACTGTGGGGTGGACCAGAGATTCTGCCTTTCTAGCATCTTCCCTGGTGATGCTCATGCTGCTGATCCACAGACCACACTGCATAGCAAACTTCTGAACTCACAAATGGCTTCTGTTGGGATAAAAGCAAACCTCGGGGCACCTGCGTGGCCTAGTCAGTTAAGCGTCCGACTCTTGATCTCAGCTCGGGTCATGATGTCATGGTTGAGCCCTGTGTCATGCTCTGCACTAAGTGCACAGAGCCTGCTTGGGATTCTTTCTCTCCCTCTCTCTCTGCCACTCCCCTGCTCATGCTCACTTTGTCTCTCTCAAAATGAATAAATACACATTAAAAAAAGAAAATTATTGAAAAAAAAAACTTTCACATGACTGACAAGGTCCTGCAGGGTCTTGTTGGCTTCTAACTCAACAGCTTCATATTCCCTCCAAGACTTGACTTGCTCTTTCCAAAGCAATGACATTGGGTTCTATTCAGTCCTCTCTCCTAGTGAAGCTCTGTCCATCTCAGAGCCTTTGTACATGCTGTATATTCTATCTGGGATGTCCTTTTCTCCCCTACCCACCTAGATAAATTTTATTCACCCTTCGGATCTCAACTCAAACATCATTTCTTCATGACAACCTCCCCGGACTTCCCCAACTAAAAAACCTCTTTATTATTTGCTTTTATAGTATAGAACATTTTTTACCCTTTGATTTGGTGATAAACAACTTATGTCTGTCTCTCCTGCTAGAGTATAATCTTCATCAGAGCAAGGATCTTATCTGTTTTTATCCACCAGTATATATTCCCACCACTTAGCACAGTGTTTCTTGCTTCAATTCCTAGACTTTGACTGTCTTAGAAGTGGAAATCCTCACATCAGATTTTTCAAGACAATGAAGCCCCTTATCCTTTGAACTCCCCTAGTTGGGCATTACATTGGGGCAGGAGGTAAGAGGCTTGGAGCAGCCACTGCTTGGTGAGAAATGCTTCCCCTGGCTGCAAGTTAAGACAATGGGTTTGTTTTGTTTCAGAATGCTATTGATTTATCTATCATCCTTTCAACCTTCCAAGGACAGAGGACACAACACCTATTCTGCCTTAGGTCAGTTTCTTGTAGGCTTTTATGAATGACCTCCATTCAGTACCCTACCATTGGACTGGAAGCTCTTTCTGGACAGAAATTGGGTCTTTCCTTATTTCTGCTACCGTGAGCCTCGTACACCATACAAGACATTTAATAACCAACGAGGCTAAATCAAATCTGGGAACGTGTAAAGGAAAACTCTGGGCCCGGGGGAGTGTACAGTCTGGCCCACTAATATCTTCCCAAAGATTGCTAGGATAAAGCTGTGATCATCTGCCCCGTGGTTCTGTCAGTTACACAAAATGTCATGTTTCTTTTTGGATGTTGGGAACCTTAGCATCAAGTTCTGTGCAAGTGTGTCAAGCTTTAGGGCAAGGATCTGTTTAACTCATCTCAGTTTCTTTTCAGATCAAGTCAGGATACAAAAATAGATAACAAATATTTAGTGAGATGCCTGTAAGGGCTTATGACGTACTAAATGTTCCACACAGGTAAAGACTAATTCTCGTTATTCAAAAAAATAAGTTATATTACTCTCATTTTAAAATGAGGAAATAGAGTGATTACGTGACTTAGCATACACAGAGGCCTAAATTCTGGCCTAGAGAAAGAAACTGAAGACTAGAGAGGATAAAAAATGAGTTCAAGCTTCCTCAGCTGATGAGGGACTGTATCACTGTCTCAGGACTGCCATAACAAATTACTACAAACTCAGTGGCTTACACCAACAGAAATGTACTCTCACAGTTCTTAATACTAGATTTAAAAAAGTATTGAAAGGGCCATGCTCACTCTGAAGGTTTTAAGGAAGAATCCTTTCTTGTCTCCTCTTATCTTCTGGTGGCTCCCGGAAACCCTTGGCATTCCTTGGGTTGGAGTGCATCATGTCAACCTCTGCCTCTGTCTTCACATGGCCCTTCCCCCTTCTATATGTCTCTGTGGGCTTCTCCTCTTCTGATAAGGACACCAGTCAGCACTATAGCCCATCCTAATCCAGTAAGACCTTATCTTGACTAATTATGTCTGCAAAGATGCTATCCTCAAATAAAGTCCCAATTCGAGGTTCTGTACATACATAAAGTTTGGGGGTGCACTGTTTAACCCAGTATAGTGACTGAGCTAGTACCAAAAGTTAGCTCTAACTTGAGGCAAGGTTGTTTATACTACACCCAACTAGCTGCCTCTGGAATTCCTTTGCCTTGGTGATTATTTCCCATACTGCATCACGACTGACCGGTCATCTCTACAGGAAAGAGGACTCTGCCAGACTCTAAGACTAACTCGGCAGCTTCTCTTCAAAGTGGCTGGTTGATTTGTAAGGAAGAA
Organism: Neofelis nebulosa; assembly: GCF_028018385.1. Taxonomy (NCBI): domain Eukaryota; kingdom Metazoa; phylum Chordata; class Mammalia; order Carnivora; family Felidae; genus Neofelis; species Neofelis nebulosa. The sequence continues at coordinate 127,030,995 of NC_080782.1, forward strand.
TTGCTGACCAGTCAACTTAAAGAAGACGTAATTAGATTTAGGTTTAAAAAAGAATTACATTTTGAGAAGCCAAATATTGGGAGAATAGGGCTGACTAGATACAGCTGGGTTTAGTCAACATGGAGTTTCAATCCTCAGAGCAACAGCCTCTTCTTCCGCCATCATTTTCTCTCCACCTGGCATCCAAACCCCATTGGTAAGAAGAGTGCTTACCTTGCAAAATACCTCCTCACTTGCAATACCAGAGCCATGCTGCTTCCCAATTGCTTGTTTGATGTTAACATTATTCTGAGAATTACATCTCATCCAACATGATATTTTAATGAGCCTTTGTCTGTTCTAGTTAAGTCATTTGGAGCTGAGCTAATGAAACAGGAATGGGGAGAGATGGTTCTCAGTGGCATTGGCTGTTTCTGTAATTCCATGGCTTGGAATGGAATTTCCCTGAGCCCTTCTCTCTTCACCCCAAGAATGAGAAACCACAAATTCTGAGACTACTTCTGGGAATGTCCACTTCTAGGTCTGATTCCCCCATACACTTTCTTGTGGTGAGGAAGGAGGTGGAGAGCAGGTGTCCACAGAACTCCTTGCCCAGGGTCTGGATAAGTCAATCAAGGCAGGCTGGGCAAGACGTACATCAGCAATCCAGATCAGCTAAACAAAGATGGTGAGTGGGGTGTGGAAAGAAGACCACATGGTCATTTATTGGGCTGGGCTGCAAGGGGCAGCCTTGGGAGAAGAAACAACATTGCTAGCTGGTGGGTTAAAAGTCAGCTGAAGAGATTCGTGTGCTCAGTCTACCAGTATCTCTTCTTTCCACAGCCCCTTCTTGACTATAATGACACCCTCAGTTCTTCCTGGTGACTGACTCCTTTCTTTGGTGTCTTAATCTCCACTTTGATCTGATTTCTTCTGTGGTCTTGGCCTCTGGGTGATATTTCTTTATGGACAATTCTTGGCACTTCCTTTATGAGACTTGGCAACCATTTGTGCTTTAATATTGGATCCTTCAAGAAAGTGCCGATAAGCAAAGAGTGTGAAATGGCAAAAAGAGACAGTGTGACCTTTGCCCCCAAATAGGAAGCGTCTTGACACAGGGAATCAAATACTGGTTTCAACAGTATTTCTTGGGGTCATGGGGAGGGTCCAATAAGTGTTGAGGCAAAGAAAGAAGGAATGAAAAGAATAAAGTGAAGAAGAGAAAGGGAAGGAGGATGGGAGAGTGGAGGGAGGGAAGAAATGTACTCCAGAGCATCATAAATACCCTTCAAGTTGGCCACAAAGCCTGGGCCCTCTGAATTACTCTGGAAACACCCAAGCATGACTGCCAAGAGGGTCTGCAAATTCTTGTAGAGCAAAATACCGCGAGAGAGCATTAGCCTAATGATTTAGACTATGGGTTCTAGGGCCAGAGACCACGGTTTGAATGTAGGCTTTTCTCCTTTACACACATGTAAACTGGGAAATATTTCTAACTTTGCACAGCTCTGATTCTTCATTTGGAAGACAGGGACACTAAGTTTCCTCAAATGGGCTATTGGGGAAGAATAAATGAATGCATAATGCATGGAAAGAGCACCCAGTACAATAGTAGGCGAGGCACCAAGTCCACAGTATCTTCCCTACTTGTACAAAGCACTGCGCAGCAGAGCTGGGAGGGCTTAGGATGACTTCCCACCACCACCACCGCAGGTAGTACCTGCTTCTTCAGAAGGACCCAGTATAGGCTCAAAGCACAAGGGTAAAGGCTGGTCCTGCGTTTCTCAAATGGCTGATTAGCCTCTGATTCTGAAGCCTTGCTTTCTTCATCCCAAGGATTTACAAGCTGAGTTCGGTGCCTTCAGTTCCTTGTGGCCCTTGCAACCTACATACTCTCAGTAGCCCACACCTATGCCATGCGGAGGAACATGGCAGGGAGATGAGACTTTGTGACACCCTTGAACTTCTTGCCTGTAACTCTGGGGCTCCTCGCCATTACAGAGCATCTCTGCCTTGCTGGCTTCTCCTCAGCTTGTTATTCTTATTCTTTTGTCCTGCCTTCTGCCTCCAAATGGCGTTGCTCATCAGATGTGACACGTTGCTGGTTGGGGATTTGAGATGGCAAGCCTGGTGAAGCTGAGCAGATCAGGTTTGCTCGAGTTAATATTGTGCTTGTGGGTCAGAGACTCGGGGGGTGGACAAAGTATTGGTTTAAAAAGTGGCAGCTTTTCTCTTTTCCTAAAGAGACTTGCATTTCTTAAGCCAGGCCTCTGAGGTCCTGGAAACATCCTTCTCTACAGACCCCATCAGTGATTCATGAGAGCGTTTGTCCTAGATTTACTTGGCTCTGCAGCTGAAAAACGCAGTGGGCAGAAAGCTAACTTTGGAACAGGCAGAGGGTTTACCCCCTGACACCAGCATACATTTTTTTCTTCTAGCTGTGGACCAATTATATAAAGGACCACATGGAAAAACTTCATTGGAAACAAAATAAAGTATGTCTAAGTTTAGATTCAGCCAGGCGAGAGGGGCCTGAGGCAGCCAGGGGATGAACTGAATACTGGCAACATACGGAGACCGCCAGAGCAAAGTGGAGTGTCACGGGGCTTCATGCTTCGGGACACCAGAGGTCCAGTCTACCTTTGTCCTAGATCACTTTGTGACCCCGGGTAAATAAGTCACTTGGCCTTCTCTGGCCTCAGTTTCTTCACGTGTAAAGAGAGGACCAGACCTAACAGGCTAAGTCCCTCGTAGTACAAATACGCTACCAGGTCAAGGCTAAATGCAGCTGGCCAGAGAAAGACAGATGAAAATAGGATTTGTATTCAAAGTGGACCTTGTTTTAGACAGAACATTCCTCAAGTTTCGTGTATTAGCAAGCCCTACTTAACATATGCCGGGGGAGCTTCATTTGTAAAAAACATCTCTTCGGTGAAAAATTGTTACCATCTGGTAATGAGCATGTGTCTTTTGTGGTGGCAAATACACAGCAACCTGAAAAGACTAGCAGCTAAACTCTTAGGGGCAGAAGATGGGTACACACACACACACACACACACACACACTCACACACCCCAAAACATGGACTGCATTCATCAAACAAAAATGTCTTGGTCAGAGATGACTGAGAACAAGGAACAGATGTCCACGGAAATGAGGACCCCTTCAAGGGCGTTCACCACAGGGAGTCTCGTAGTTGCCCGTTTGGCAAATCACTGCATATGGTTGTGGAGACTGTGTTGGAACTTCTGGATATTTTTTCTCCTTGTTCTTCACCCCCAGCTCCTCTCCCAGGAGCTGGCTGCCCACTGCTCACTGGCCAGGCCTGCCCTTCTAAGAGGCCCTGCACGGATGAAGGGAATTCCCAGAGACCACGACTGAGGGCAGAACCACAAAACTGAAGACAGCTTATTGAGAAAAACACAGTATGCATGACAGAAGGTTATGGAATCACTTTTTTGCTTCCCTGCCTTCTGGTCTACTCATTCCCTTCTAATGGGAAACCAGTGATACACAATACTCCCCTACGAGTAGAGCAATAATGAGCCTAAGACTCACTTTCTATTCAGTCCCTAGGTCTCCAGTCTTATTTATCAAGCAGGGCAAATATCATACTCCAAATCCCAAAGAGCAATTCAGACATAAAGAGATATACACACTTACTGTCTTTCTCCCCATCTTCTGAAGCCATTTACCATTTTCAAATAAAGGACCATCTCCTTATTTCCACGTGGGAAAAAAAAACGCATCTAATCTTATCAATTCAATACACTTTCTCTGATTGCCTACTACACTGTGGCATTGCCTGGCAATGGAGAATGAAGCAACTCGCAGATTTCCAGGGATCGATGAGACAAGGCACAGGGCGTTCCAGCCCATGCGGTGACCACACTGTCGCGCATGTGCATGGTGGTCCTGCCTCACTCCTGTCAGAGGGGTCTCCCAGGGCCTGCTGGTGTACTGCCCATTTTGGAAAGACACGAAAACATGACCACAGGCAGGCAAGACAAGGGGGCTCATTTTACCTCATTTTCCCCACAAATCCCACCTGTCCTTCCTCCCTCCCAGGACCCAAGTACAGTTTTATCCCTCTCTGAAAACTCACCCACGGCGATAAGTGATATACTGCAGACTTCTATGTTATAGCAAATGTAATTTCACTGAAATGGATAACCTCTCAGATTCATTCCACCCCTGAGATACTGGGCTTCTCTGGTCATAACACATTATCTGTGTTTACAGCAGAACCACATTACTCCCACTGTTTATCTGTGTTTTGGAACCCAAACTCCACATTATCTTTGCTTGCATTTTCTTCTTGTTTTTTTTAATAAAAGTTGAGGTGCCAGTATTCGCCTTGATAAACTGTAAAGGAAAACTTCGCCAGCCTCCTGCCTCGTCTTTTCTCCTCTGTGATTTCACATACCAGAGGCATGGACAGACCACCGGGTGAAGCTTGCAGGGACGTCCATGTGAAGTAAGGACAAGCAGCTGCCCTTTTCCTGTCGCACACTGAAGACAACACAATGTTGCACACGGTTTCTTGGAGGAGGGGTGCTCATGAAGCAGCCCAACACGTGGTCACATGTGAATTTCTTATTCTCCTCCATGTAGACATTTCATATATGGGCTGTTAATAGATTTGTTTATGTATTAATTAGCAATGTATGACTGTATTTCAATGTTGCCTTTTACAAAGGAGTTGTCATTCAGTGAACATTTACTGAGTGCCTGCTGTGTGCTAAGCACAGCGCTAGGCCTTGGAGCAAGTGTATAACTAGGCCCATATATATAACACAGCATGTAACACACTGTCCCTGTCTGGAGGCCAGTGTAGAAAAAGAGAGTTTGAATGTACAATTATGACAGAGATGAGGGTAGTGGATATACAAGGTGCTGTGAGAATGCAGAGTAGGGAAAGAAGCTTAGAATTGAACTAGGATGTAATTCTGCAAGTGGTGTGCGTGTGTGTGTGTATGTGTGTGTGTGTGTGTGTGTGTGTGTGTGTGTGTGTGTGTGAAGGGGTTAGGTAGGGAGAGATGGCTGAACTACTAGCTTTAAGAGGAGAGAGGGGAAGAGGAGAGGGGGAGAAAGGGACAGGGAGAGAGAGAAATGAGACATTCTGAGGCCATCCTCCCAGTCATGTTTTTATGCAAAACAAGTATTTTTTGGTTTTCCCTTCATAAAATGGGAATTGTGTCCCATGAATTGTTATCTGTCTGGCTTTTCTCACAAACAAATAAAAATGGCTTCTAAACATTTTTGCTCAATTCATATATATATGTGTATGTATATATATATGTATATATATATATACATACACATATATGTATGTATATATACACATATATATGTATGTGGATATATATATACATACACACATATATATGTATGCATATATATGTATTCACATTCTTTGTAATGACCATGGTTTGTGTGCATCAACAGTTTATTTATTCCTCTAAAGATGGTCATCTTTCCTAATGTCTTCACAAGAATCTTGAAGAAAATGTTTGGAATACATCTGAGATAACAGAATTTCTGGATTAATGAGCATGTACATGTAAATTGTTGATAATGCTGCTTAAATTGCTCTCCCAAAGGCTTTGCAATGAATACTCCAAACAAGAGTGGGTGAGAATGTGTGTTTCCTTAACAAAAGAATAAGATCAATACATTTAATTATTTTCAGTCTAATGGATATGAAATGTTAGCTAATTGTTGATTTAATTTTCATTTCCCTGATTGCTAGTCAAGTGGAATGACTTTTCATATGTTTATAGTCTGTTGACATTCATTCTTAACTGCCTATCTTTATTCTTTGTCAATTTTTCAATGTTTGGCATGTAGAAGTACTTTTTATATGGTCTGAATATTAATCCTGCCTCTAAGTTGTGTCATGTCCTCCTGATCTGTTGCATTTTCCCCCAAATTTTACTAGGAAAATGTATGACATTCAGCAAGTTGAAACCATATTGCTTATCTTTCAAACATCCCTATGATGCCTTTGACATAGAGTTCAAATATATTTCACACATTGGTTAGTGAGTTTTTTTTTTTTTTTTTAACTTCTGGTCTTTGTTTCCTGCCTAGAAGACCTAACTCACTCTAAGGTTTAGCAAAATATTTCTAATCATTTTCATCTAACATCATCATTATCTTACATAAAGAGTTCTCTAGCACCTCTCAGTGATATTTGGATACTGGCAGTGGGGAGCTGGGGTATGTTTAGCTTTATTAGGTCAATGCTGTTGGGACAAATAGCTCTCCACATGAGGGGAAAATAGCTCACTCTTTGACTAACCAAGTCAAATTCCATCTTTCCCATAAGCTGAATTCTTATTTCCCATAAGCTAACATTTGTTTCCTCTGTTTTATTCCAACAACCTATTCGTGCATTTCTTCTGTTTTAATTTCTTTACTTTTGTTGTATGTTTTGACATATGTTAGGTCAAGTACATTTCTTAATGTTCTTTCAATCATTCTTTCTTTTTTTCAACAGTATCTCCTCCATATAAACTTTAAAGTCAGTATGATAGTTTCTATAAAATATCCTGCTGGAGTTTTGATTTGGAATTCACTGAACTTTTAGAGAAATCATGGAGTGGTGACATCTTCACAACACTGAGCCTTTCCAGGCAGGGACACTGTGTATCTTAGTCTTGGCTCTTAATACCTGAGAAAGACACAGTGCTGGTTCTCTAAGGAGAATATATTGTGTTTGCACCTCAGGTGATTGCCTTGTCCCTGAGTGCTCAGCATCCTTCTGCTGTCTGGAGTAGAGGAAGAGAAACTTCTCCTGGTCTTATAGAGGTCATCCCCCCTTCCCATCCCCTGGAAAGAGACAGAAAAGAGCTACTCCACTAGCCTGAAGTCGAGGTGCCATGAGACTCTGCGCAGATGCTTAGACCTCACCCAAGGCAACAGGGGCTACTAAGGACATGGTACTTAAATCTCTCCCTACCCAATAACTTGTGAGGGTGACCACTGCTTCATGGGTCACCAAGGAGAACATTACCTTGTTGATTCTTACCTTAAATGCACTCCCTTCCCCATTTGCTAACCCACTCTTGTCCTAGTTTTTCTTTCTTTCTCTTTCTTTCTTTCTTTCTTTCTTTCTTTCTTTCTTTCTTTCTTTCTTTCTTTCTTTCTTTCTTTCCATCCATCCATCCAGTCTGTCCATCCATCCATTCATCTATCCTTCCATCTGTCTGTCTGTCTATCTACCTATCTATCTTGAAGGGATACAGAGAATTCGTGAGAACTTGCCATTTTCCCATAATCTGTTCTCTGGCTCCTTCTGAGGTGTTCATATCATTTCTTTCATCATCCTACTATCTTCTCAGATCATCAACTTTGATATATATGTAACACCCTACCTCTGTCCATATCATCCTAATGCTCTAATAGAACTTGTGTGTATGTTACATACATATCAATTTCATGTGTCTAAATTTCAGAAGAATATGGAGAACAATGTAACTAAGAAATGGAGCTTTATACTTTTTCTGTAACAAGGCAGCGCTGCCTAGTTGAACACTTTAACAGTACTAGCCATCACTAAGCACCCACGGGTAAAATAAAGAAGACAAAATCACCATAGCCAAAGGGAAAGGAATTCTGGTCTCTTGGGCAACATTCCCTTCCAGATTCTTCAGGAGGTTGGACTGACCCCTGCAAGAGTCTATGCAACGACTCCGAGTCTATGTCAACCCCAGGTATGCTCGTGCTGAGTATGAATGATCTCCAGACCATCCTAATTGTATTTTAAGAAGTGGGTAACAGGGGCACCTGCGTGGCTCAGTCGGTTAGCATCCAACTTTGGCTCAGGTCGTGATCTCAAAGTTCATGGGTTCAAGCCCCATGTTGGGCTCTGTGCTGACAGTTCAGAGCCTGGAGCCTGCTTCAGATTCTGTGTCTCGCTCTCTCTCTGCCCCCTCTGCCACTCACACTCTATCTGTCTGTCTCTCAGAAATGAACATTAAACAATTAAAAAAAAAAAAGAAGTGGGTAATAAAATCACATAAGCCAGGGTAAGGAATCAGACATCACAGATAAAGACATGGCTTTAGATTGACACCTCCTAAAACTGAGTGGGAGTCAGATTCGGCACAGACTTTAGACTAAGGCAACCTGCAGACCCAGAGAGCCACCTGTCACTCCCACCCTGAAGAGAAACTAGATGAAGCACAATGTAGTGGTGAGGAAACAAGGACCTTGGCTCTACCCTTTGCCAGCTGAGTGACTTTGGGCAAGTTACTTAAATTCCCAGTGTCTCAGTTTCCTCATCTGCAAAATGGAATTAATATCTGTATTTACGTTATCAAAGTTTTGTGAACACTGAGTAACATAAAAACATGCAGAATGCTTAGAATCATAGCAAGAACACAGGTTAGCAGTAACCACTCCATAATTAATGTTAGTTATTCTTTTTCCATAACTATCACCTCTAGATGGATCCTAAGACTTTAGGTGGGCTCCAGGGATGTAACGGGTGCCAACGTGGATGTCCCATGACTGGCTTTTCTGTCAGGGGCTGTACTAGGATCCAGGGAGGTGTGAGGAGCCCATTCAGAGCAAATGAGGCACTCACAGAAAGACCACAGCTGCTGACTGGTTAAGGGCACATAAAGAACTAAAGAAGTCAGAAACAAATAGAGAGTCTTGGCAGATAGGCCCTGCAAACATCACATCCACAGTGGCTGGCTCCGGAGGGCAGGGGCCCCGAGATGACAGGGAAAGAGCTCTGAACAATTTCCTAAGGCGGCAGGAGACTTTGGTTCAGTTGAATTAGGAAATGGCTTATTACAGTGTTGCCAGAACCTTCCACAGGCTGGCTGCCTCTGCCAGGCTACCGCCGCTCTCAAAATCCCCTTGTCACGGTTTCCATACCAATAATGAATTGCTAATTTCTGTGCTCTCTCAGACTGCAGTCCTGCATAATTTTCTCATTCTCTAATTGCTCTTCCCATTCGAACCTGTAGAATAATAGGATGGCTGCCACTGTGCTACCGGAATTGAAAAGTAAGGCAAGACTCCTCCATTGTAGAATTCACTCCAGTTTGGCCAGATGGTTGGAGGGGGCTGTCTGAAAGTACACTCGGGTAAGTAATAGCCTTCCTTGGGCTCCAGCGGTGGGACGTCTGAGCGACAAAGCTGACAGATGCTCTCCAGCTCAGGGAAACTTGGCTGGTCACAAGGGAAGCATGGAGAGACCGTCTGTAGCCATTCAAATCCCAATCTGTGTGTCCCTATGTCACCCCCAGGTATGCTCGTGCTGAGGGTCCCACAGTAAATTGGAAATATATGAAGCAAATCAAGGAGAACATTTTAATCCCTGTTCAAATAGTATTAACCAATCCATAAGTCAAATACAGAGCAAGACAATGAGGCAGCTCTGGCATGAATTACTCAAGATAAATACCTTCGAGGAAAACAAAACAAAATCCAAAGTCTATTATCAGGTAACAATTCACTGCTTTGAATTGGAAATGCCTTAGTTTACTATTTAAAAGCACAAATAATCAAGAATTTAATGTGTAAAGTATCATTATAATCATTTGTTCATCATGCCATACTCACATATTTACTGAAAAGAATGTGTGTATTTTTTCAATGTATTTCTGATACTGTTTGACAACATGCATTTGTAAGGGACAGATACACAAACAGATGGAAGGGAGTTTGCTCAGGCATAAAATATATGAATAAGTGAAACCTTCAAGGGATACCCAATCTTTATTTAAACTAAGAGATTTTCTTAATCCCCAACTATATATGCCTAAAATTCGGGTTAGCATTTTATCCAAAATCGACCAATTTCATTTCCAAAGCCATTTGTCGCTCCTTTTGCTAACAAAGGTAAAAGAAAAAGACAAATACTGAGGAAAGGACATGAAAAAAGATGAATTGGACAATCAGCCTCTGAAATTGACATCTCTAGGGTGTAGTGTTGGTTCACAGCTGGAACAGACCATCCAAACACCTTGAAATATCCCCATCTTTTCACCTTGGTACAGGTTCAAGACTACAGGGAAAGAGCATTTATCCATTTGGTATTTTAATCACAAGTGATAGCTTCAGATTGCTGAATAATTGAACAGATCCTCCATAACCATCAAAAAATTGGAATTTTTGGAAGGAGGGGCCAACGTGGTGGAGAAATCCCTATGTCCTGAGTCTCTCAAAGAAGTGCAGAAGCCAAAGGACTTTGAACACCAGAGCCTGGGAGGAAAAGAGACTGAATCTACTAGGAAGAAAATGGGAAAACTGGAAAAAAGATAGGTGGGTAACTGAACTGGGGTTGATAAAAAAGGCCGCGTGGGCACAGAGGGGAGGGACCCCCTTCTGCAGAGAGACAAAGGGAAGAGAAAGAGTGGCTAGGGAAGCGCAGGACTGTATCTGGATGGAGAGAGACCTCGGACTGAGACTGAGAGGGATCCAATCTCTAACTGCGGGGCTTTCTTTGGACTGGAGCCAGCTCCCTGTTCATGCACCTGGGGAGGAGGGGAGCCAGCCCTGGGTGCGGTAGGTTGGAGGTTCACTCCCCAGCTGGAGAAAGTGGTTCCCTCCCTTGAGGGCTGCACGATAGTACAGAACCTGCCTGCGTCAGCCACCTCCGGGCCCAGTAGCTGGGTCAAGGACACAGTCTGCAGGAGGAAAAGGCCGCCATCTCCCTGGAGTGCAGTGGGAAAAGACAAAGGCTGCCTGTATCCGCCACCCCGGGGGCTGGCGGCGCGGGCAGCGGCTCAGTCTGCAGAAGGTGGTCCTCCCTGAAGTGCTGGGGCACAGACACAGCCAGCCGAGACCATATATTGCCGCACAGAGAGGCACTTCCCCAGGGCCAGAGCACACAAAGTGGGACTTTGAATCCTAGCCAAGCGCAGGGTCAGGGGAGTGGGGGAGAGAGAAGGACCATCCCGTCTGTGCCCGCAGCACAGTGAGGACGACTCAAATTGAGTCCACCGGTCCGGCTCCGTGGAGGAGACTGGGGGAACACCATTCCCCCCAACCACCACCACCAAGGCAGGGCCTCAGGGATCACTCCCGCGGCCCATAGTAGAGATGGGTCCAGATAACACCAAACCACGCCCCTTTGCACTAGGTAACTGCGTATCTACCGGGGCACAGACCCTGTGGACAGCTCCTCCCGACAAGCAATGCATCATTACCTGGATTAACTTCTAGGTCAGTTCTGGAAATATATTCTCCCCCCAACCCCCATTTCTCCTCCTTATCTCTTCCCTCCCCTAGGCTGGTTACTCTGGTTATTGGTCTGTCTAAACAGACATATTTAATCCATTGTCTTGATACATGTTCTACACCTCCTTCTTTAAACTCCTTCCTCTCTCTCCGGAATAATCAAGCCATATAGTTTCTCTGTCTGGGTAACTTGATCTTGGTTCCGTTTTCCCCACCTCCTTCTTTATTTTCCTTTCTCTCTCACTGGATTAAGCCTTTTAGCCTCTCTGCATAATCAATGTTTATTTTTTCTCCCCGTCATTTCTTTCTTTGTATGTGCTATTCCATCAGCACCACCTCCACCCTCTTCTTTACTTGTCGTCAGTGTTTTTGGGTTTTGTTTGTTTGTTTTTTAGTCTTTAGTTTTTTGTTTTTGTTTATCTGTTTGTAGTATTTGTTTGTGTGTTTGTGTGTTTTTGTCTCCTGTTTGTCTGTTTTCTTTTACAGGGCTACTCCAAGGAACAAATCAAACCATACCTGGTGGAGGGTCCAAAATATCACTACGAGTAGGGTAATAAATTAACACAAGTCCCAACAACAGAGACCAAGTAACAATCCCCAAAAAACACCTCCTGAAAGGCCAGGCCCTGGACAGCGTATGACCCTCCTTTAATACAGCAGTGCTCACAGGTGCAGAGCACACAACAAGCTTTTAAAACACATAAGGGACAGAAAAATAACCAAAATGATGAAACAGAAGAATTCTGCTCAAAAGAAATTCCAGGAAGCAGCGACAGCTAAGAGATTCATCAAAACTGATTTAAGCAATATAACGGAACAAGAATTTAGAATAATAGTCATAAAGTTAATTTCTGGGCTTGAAAAAAGCATAGAGGACAGCAGAGAATCTATTGCTACAGAAAACAAGGGACTAAAAAATAGTCATGATGAATTAAAAAAATGCTATAAATGAGATGCAAAATAAAATGGAGACAGCCACAGCACAGATTTGAAGAGGCAGAGGGGAGAATAGGTGAATTAGAAGATAAAATTATGGAAAACTAGGAAGCTGAGAAAAAGAGAGATAAAAAATCCAGGAGTATGAGGGGAGAATTAGAGAACTAAGTGATGCAATCAAACGCAACAATATCCATATAATAGGAATTCCAGAAGAGGAAGAGAGAGAGAAAGGGGCTGAAGGTATACTTGAACAAATCATAGCTGAGAACTTCCCCTATCTGGGGAAGGAAACAGGCATTGAAATCCAAGAGGCACAGAGAACTCCCTTCAGATGTAACTTGAATCGATCTTCTGCATGACATATCATAGTGAAACTGGCAAAATACAAGGATAAAGAGAAAATTCTGAAAGCAGCTAGGGATAAACGGCCCTTAAAATACAAAGGTAGACACAGAAGGGTAGTAGCAGACCTATCTACTGAAACTTGGCAGGCCAGAAAGGAATGACAGGAAATCTTCACTGTGATGAACAGAAAAATATGCAGCCGAGAATCCTTTATTCAGCAAGGCTGTCATTCAGAATAGAAGGAGAGATAAAGGTCTTCCCAAACAAACAAAAACTGAAGGAATTCATCACCACTAAACCAGCCCTACAAGAAATCCTTAGGGGGATTCTTTGAGTGAAATGTTCCAAGGACCACAAAGTACCAGAGACATCACTACAAGCATGAAAACTACAGATATCACCATGACTCTAAACCCATAACTTTCAATAATAACACTGAATGTAAATGGACTCAATGCTCTAACCAAAAGACATAGGGTATCAAAATGGATAAAAAAACAAGACCCATCTATTTGCTGTCTACAAGAGACTCATTTTAGACCTGAAGACACCTTCAGACTGAAAGTGAGGGGATGCAGAACTAAATATCATGCTACTGGAAGTCAAAAGAAAAGCTGGAGTAACCATACTTATATCAGACAAACCAGACTTTAAATTAAAGGCTGTAGCAAGAGATGAAGAAGGGCATTATATAATACAGGGTCTATCCATCAGGAAGAGCTAACAATTATAAACGTCTATGCACCGAATTTGAAGGCCCCAAATATTTAAAACAATTAATCACAAACACAAGCAACCTTATTGATAAGAATGTAGTAATTGCAGGGGATTTTAATACTCCACTTACAACAATAGATAGATCATCTAGACAGAGAATCAATCAAGAAACAAGGGCACTGAATGATACAGTGGATCAGATGGACTTGACAGATATATTTAGAATTCTGCATCCCAGAGCAATGGAATATACTTTCTTCTTGAGTGCACATGGAACATTCTCCAAGATAGATCACATACTGGGTCACAAAACATCCCTTAATAATTATAAAAGAATGAGATCATACCATTCACACTTACAGATCACAATGCTATGAAACTTTAAATCAACCACAGGAAAAAGTCTGGAAAACCTCCAAAAGCATGGAGGTTAAAGAACACCCTACTAAAGAATGAATGGGTCGGGGCGCCTGGGTGGCGCAGTCGGTTAAGCGTCCGACTTCAGCCAGGTCACGATCTCGCAGTCCGTGAGTTCGAGCCCCGCGTCAGGCTCTGGGCTGATGGCTCAGAGCCTGGAGCCTGTTTCCGATTCTGTGTCTCCCTCTCTCTCTGCCCCTCCCCCGTTCATGCTCTGTCTCTCTCTGTCCCAAAAAATAAAAAAAAATTTAAAAAAAAAAAAAAAAAAAAAAAAAAAGAATGAATGGGTCACCCAGGCAATTAGAAAAGAAATTAAAAAAATATATGGAAACAAATGAAAATGAAAATACAACAATCCAAATGCTTTGGGAAGCAGCTAAGGCAGTCCTGAGAGGAAAATACATTGCAATCCAGGCCCATCTCAAGAAACAAGAAAAATCCCAAATACAAAATCTAACAGCACACCTAAAGGAACTAGAAGCAGAACAGTAAAGGCACCCCAAACCCAGCAGAAAAAGAGAAATAATAAAGATCAGAGCAGAAATAAACAATATAGAATCTAAAAAAACAGTAGAGAAGATGAATGAAACCATGAGTTGGTTTTTTCGAAAAACAAACAAAATTGATAAACCTCTAGGCAGGCCTCTCAAAAAGAAAAGGGAGATGACCCAAATAGATAAAATCATGAATGAAAATGGAATTATTACAACCAATCCCTCAGAAATACAAGCAATTATCAGGGAATACTACGAAAAATTATATGCCAACAAACTGGACAACCTGGAAGAAATGGACAAATTCCTAAGCACCATACACTTCCAAAACTCAAACAGGAAGAAATAGAAAATTTGGACATACCCATAACCAGTGAAGAAATTGAATCAGTTATTGAAAAACTCCCAACAAATAAGAGTCCAGGACCAGATGGCTTCCCAGGGGAATTCTACCAGCCATTTAAAGCAGAGATAATACCCATCCTTCTCAAGCTGTTCCAAAAAATAGAAAGGGAAGGAAAACTTCCAGACTCATTCTATGAAGCCAGCATTACTTTGATTCCCAAAACAGACAGAGACCCAGCAAAAAAAATAACTAAGCCAATATCCCTGATGAATATGGATGTAAAAATTCTCAACAAGATACTAGCAAATCGAATTCAACAGCATATAAAAAGAATTATTCACCATGATCAAGTGGGATTCATTCCTGGGCTGCAGGGCTGGTTCAACATTTGCAAATCAATCAATGTGATACATCACATTAACAAAAGAAAAGATAAGAACCATATGATCCTGTCAATCAATGCAGGAAAAGCATTTGACAAAATTTAGCATCCTTTCTTAATAAAAAGCCTCGAGAAAGTCAGGATAGAAGGAACATAAACATCATAAAAGCCATTTATGAAAAGCCCACAGTTAATTATTATCCTCAATGGGGAAAACTGAGAGCTTTCCCCCTGAGATCAGGAACACAACAGGGATGTCCACTCTCACCGCTGTTGTTTAACAGTGTTGGAAGTTCTAGCCTCAGCAGTCAGACAACAAAAGGAAATCAAAGGCATCAAAATTGGCAAAGATGAAGTCAAGCTTTCACTTTTTGCAGATGACATGATACTTTACATGGAAAACCCGAAAGACTCCACCAAAAGTCTGCTAGAACTGATACATTAATTCAGCAAAGTCGTGGGATACAAAATTCATGTACAGAAATCAGTTGCATTTTTATACACCAATAATGAAGCAACAGAAAGACAAATAAAGAAACTGATCCCATTCACAATTGCACCAAGAATCATAAAATACCTAGGAATAAACCTAACCAAAGATGTAAAAGATCTGTATGCTGAAATCTATAGAAAGCTTATGAAGGAAATTGAAAAAGATACAAAGAAATGGAAAAACATTCCATGCTCATGGATTGGAATAATAAAATTGTTAAAATGTCACTACTACCCAAAGCTATCTACACATTCAATGCAATCCCAATCAAAATTGCACCAGCATTTTTCTCGAAGCTAGAACAAGCAATCCTAAAATTTGTATGGAACCACAAAAGACCCCAAACAGCCAAAGTAATATTGAAGAAGAAGACCAAAGCGGGAGGCATCACAATCCCAGACTTTAGCCTCTACTACAAAGCTGTAAGCATCAAGACAGCATGGTATTGGCACAAAAACAGACACATACACCAATGGAATAGAATAGAGACTCCAGAACTGGGCCCGCAAACGTATGGCCAACTCATCTTTGACAAAGCAGGAAAGAACATCCAATGGAAAAAAGACAGTCTCTTTAACAAATGGTGCTGGGAGAACTGGACAGCAACATGCAGAAGAATGAAACTAGACCACTTTCTTACACAATTCACAAAAATAAACTCAAAATGGATAAAGCACCTGAATGTGAGTCAGGAAACGATCAAAACCCTAGAGGAAAAAGCAGGAAAAAACCTCTCTGACCTCAGCCACAGCATTTTCTGGCTCCACACATCTCCAAAGGCAAGGGAATTAAAAGCAAAAATGAACTACTGGGACCTCATGAAGATAAAAGGCTTCTACACTGCAAAGGAAACAATCAACAAAACTAAAAAGCAACCTACAGAATGGGAAGAGATACTTGCAAATGACATATCAGACAAAGAGTTAGTACCCAAAATCTATAAAGAGCTCACCAAACTCCACACCCGAAAAACAAATAACCCAGTGAAGAAATGGGCAGAAAACATGAATAGACACTTCTCTAAAGAAGACATCCAGATGGCCAACAGGCACATGAAAAGATGCTCAGCGTCTCTCCTCATCAGGGATATACAAATCAAAACCACACTGAGATATCACCTCACGCCGGTCAGAGTGGCTAAAATGAACAAATCAGGAGACTATAGATGCTGGGGAGGATGTAGAGAAACGGGAACCCTCTTGCACTGTTGGTGGGAATGCAAACTGATGCAGCCACTCTGGAAAACAGTGTGGAGGTTCCTCAAAAAATTAAAAATACATGTACCCTATGACCCAGCAATAGCATGGCTAAGAATTTACCCAAGGGATACAGGAGTGCTGATGCATAGGGGCAATTGTACCCCAATGTTGATAGCAGCACTTTCAACAATAGCCAAATTATGGAAAGAGCCTAAATGTCCATCCACTGACAAATGGATAAAGAAGATGTGGTTCATATATACAATGGAATACTACGTGGCAATGAGAAAGAATGAAATCTGGCCATTTATAGCAACATGGATGGAACTGGAGAGTGTTATGCTAAGTGAAATAAGTCAGGCAGAGAAAGACATATACCATATGTTTTCACTCATATGTGGATCCTGAGAAACTTAACAGAAGACCATGGTGGGAGGGAAAGGGGGGAAAAAGTTACAGAGAGGGAGGGAGGCAAACCATAAGAGACTCTTAAATACTGAGAACAAACTGAGGGTTGATGGGTGGTGGGGAAGAGGAAAGTAGGTGATGGGCATTAAGGAGGGCACCTGTTGTGCTGATCACTGGGTTTTGTATGGAAACCAATTTGACAATAAAGTGTATTAAAAAAAAATGGGATTTTTGATCTTATTTTCCCAACATGTAAAATTTCCTTCTCATTACATTTTTATTCATAATCACTTAGCTTCTCTGATAACAGATTTCTGGTTTGGTTTTGTTTTTCATAGAAATGCCCATTTTCTTCCTATAATTTGTACCACAGCCATTTTACTTTCTCTCTCTATGCCTGGTGATAAATTAAACAATAATATTTAAACTGTTATCAATGCCTCCCCCCGATCTCCTTTCTAATTTCCCCATGTATCTTTACCTTAGATTTTTCTATTGTTTTCTGACAACAAAGAATTCTTTTCAAAATTACTGGATACTAAACTGAATTTTTTTAATACTACAACATAGTTAGTAATATTTCAATGTATCACTCATTAACCCAAGGTAGAAAGACATCTATTAAGACACTATGTCTTTTTTATCCTATGGAAGTGTGCGTGGAAAGTAAGAAGGTATTTTATTTAGCACCTTATTGGCTCGGTTTACTCTTGTGTATTTATTTTTATTCTATTTACTTGAACTAAAAAAAAACAAAAAACAAAAACAAGAAAAATAACCACACAGTTTACCCATGTCTGTCACCTTTTAACTCCTGCTTCTGGCAACCAGCAGTGGGTCCATGTCTGTGAGATTGGGTATGGATGGATGGATTTTAACATTCCATGTAGAAGAGAGATCACAGTGTTATCTTATTTGAGGGCTTACTCTAAATAGCACATGGCTATAAACTCAGTGATGGTGGGGAAGAGAGCATGAGATTTCTCTGCTTTTATTCACTGATGTATCCTGGCACATGGCAAGTGATCGATACCCACTTTTGAGCTATGAATACATAAATGAATGAATGAAGGGGTGCTAAGTACTTCACATGGATTATCTATATCCCTGAATCTTGTAAGAATCCTACACGGCACTATGATCATCCTCATTTTACATGAGGAAACCGAGGCTCAGCAAAATTAACTTACCCACAGTATTGCAGCCAGCAAATGGTGCTGGGGGCCCTCAAACCAAGTTGTCTGATTCCAGAACCAAAGCTCTGAGCCACTCTTTGCAGTCAAACCCCTATGCTCTGAACCACTGTCCACACTGAATCTATCTTTTCCTCACACCTGTGCTGACCTGTTGCATAGGATGTCTCAGACTAAACAAGGGACTGCTTATGTGTAAAACTGGAACCACAGTGACCCGTGTTCTACCAGCTCTTCTGTCAGCAGATGGCCCCTTCCACCTGTCCCTGGGCTGATGCCTCAGGGGCCCGCTCACAGGGGCTGGTATCTGAGCTCATAGAGCCTTCCATGCCTCTTACCACGGCTTCCACCGTGGCTTCAGAGGACCTGTGCTCTCACCTGTTGACTTCTCCATGGCAGGGGACCTGCCCTTCCTCTTACTACCCGCAGTGCTACGTGAGCCAGGCTATAACTTTGAAATTTTGCCGAAGTTTCAAGAATGATAAGAGAGGAATAGCATCCAATCACTGAACAGACAAGCCCCATCTTTGGGTCTCTCATCCTGCTGCCTCTTTTACTCCTAACTGAGCAGCTTCCTTTTGGCTGGGTGAGCTCCCCTCCCCTTCCCCCACCCTTAAATCAAGACCCCTCCATGGCTCAGAGTCAGGGTCAGATAGTCGCTGCAAGGAGGGAATGATTTGCCTTCCCTGTCTACAGCCTGCTTTCCAAGTCATGTCTTGCCCTAGATGATGAGCAGTGCATGTTTTCAATCCTTTCAGGAGGAACTTCATCACCAGTCTGACCCTAAGGGCCTAAGCTGGAAGCCCTACAAGAGACCAGCATCAGCACATTCTAGAGTTTGGGTTATTTAGTCTCAAGAACAATCTGTGAGATCCATCTCTCAGGTGAGACACAAATGGTCTAGTCCAGGCAGGGCCACAGACACAGGTCAATGCCTTTTCTAGTCCCCTCAGCTCGAATCTCCTCATGGTCTACAAAAGTCTCTCAGAGCTGTTAAAAGTTCCTTGAGGGCAGAGTGCTCCTGTCTCCCCTGCACCTTGCTCTGCTTCTAGCACATAGTTCTCTGCAGATGGTGGTCGTGGGAGCCGAATGCCAATCCTCTCCCTCCTTCCTCTGACGCACTCTCACCTCTGAGCCCTGGACAAGTAATACCTTTCCGCCATAGAATATCTGTGGATTCAGCAGCCTGGAGCTAGAAAATCAACCTGAACATTTTAAGTGCTGGAAAGAAAAAGTCTTTTCTTCATGTTGCCCTGGGGTAGGTACCAGGCATACCCTGGGGTTCTGGACACGAGGGACAGGACAAGATGTAGAAAAGACAGGGTTGAGAGAGCTCAGTTGTAATGTTCTTTACCTGGTCTGTGTTGACAAGACAAATAAAGACTCTCAGACAGTATTACCCAAAGATGTGACAGAAGCATATTCAGAAGCAGACAGGTCCAGGCTGAAACTCTTGAGTTTTCTGCCAGTTAGTTCATTTGAGGATGCCCAGGGACCTACTCTCACTGTGCAAAGGGAAGAGAACAGTGTGGTCAACATCCCTGCACTGCATGTAAATTCCTTAATCCATGTGGCATCTGTAGACACCAGGCAAAAAGTAAATCACAAGGGAGGACGGTCAAGGAGTTTGCCCTTGGCAAGAAAATGGTTGTTTAGAATATTAACTATGGAGTACAAGTGCCCCTATGCATCAGCACTCCTGTATCCCTTGGGTAAGTTCCTAGCAGTGCTATTGCTGGGTCTAGGGTAGATCTATTTTTATTTTTGGGGGGGAGGAAGTTATGGAGAGGGAGGGAGGCAAACCATAAGAGACTCTTAAATACTGAGAACAAACTGAGGGTTGATGGGGGTGAGGGAAAGGGGAAAGTGGGTGATGGCATTGAGGGGGGCACCTGTTGGGATGAGCACTGGGTGTTGCATGGATACCAATTTGACAATAAATTATATTTAATATAAAAAAAGAATATTAACTATGGAGATGTAGCCAACTTGAGAATCTTCTAGATATATTTAGTTTTATGAGCCTCCACTGACTCAAGAATCATAAGAGGGTATTATGGGTTAAACTACATCCCTCTCCCACAGATTTGTATGTTGAAGACCTACTCTTAGTACCTGAGCCTGTGACCTTATCTAGAGATACGGTCTTGACTGAGGTAGATGAGGTCATTAGGGTAAGCTCTAGTCCAATATGACTGATGTCCTCCTAAAAACACACACATACAGAGAAGACAATGTGAAGAGATATATAGGGAGGCAATGGCCATCTACAGGCCAAAGGGAGAGGCCTGGGATAGATCCTTCCCTTACAGCCCTCACAAAGAACCGACCCTGAGGACACAATGATTTGGAACCCCTGGCTCCAGATCTGTAAGACCATACGTTTGTGGTGTTTGAGCCAGCCAGTCTGTAACACCTTGTCATGGCAGTCCTAGCGATCTAACACAAAGGGCACCAGGGCATGGACGGTCTGTATCATTACCTGCTGTTAACAATGCTGGTGCTTAGATGTTCACTTTAAGGGCTGTGACTTTCTTTTTTATTTTTAATTTATTGTTTTAAGTGTGTATTTATTTTCGAGAGACAGAGAACGCGAGCAGGGGAGGGGCAGAGGGAGGGGGATACAGAGGATCTGAAGCAGACTCCGTGCTGACAGCAGCGAGCCCGATGCAGGGCTCACAATCACGACCTGTGAGATCATGACCTGAGCCGAAGTCCGACGCTCAAGTGACTGAGCCACCCAGGTGCCCCAAGGGCTGTGACTTTTCTTATCACACCACCAGTTAGGGACGTCTCCTGGATCCTAGGGCATGAGGATTGTTTACATCTAGGACACAACTGGAAAAGGCCAATAAACCATACACATGCACAGTTCATAACTAATCACACCAGAGACAGTCTTTTCCAGATCTTTCACCCCATCTCTAATGAAAACTCAACACTAACATAACTGTTTGGATTGGCCACTCAATTTGCGTGCTGCCTTGGCCAGTAAATGTCATCCTTCAAGAGGCTCCTGCAGTCCGAGCCAACCAGACAGTTGAGGCAACGTGCTGGCTGAGAGTATGGTTGCGGTCACCTGGGTTGAGTATGGGTGAAGGGCATGTTGCTGGTCCAAGGCTATGGTCCACGCTGGCCTCTGACCCTCCTGGAATGTCAGCTCTAGGAGAATGCCCACCACGGCACTTATTTTTGTGAAAAACATGAAAGTAGAATTAGGAAAAGGGGTGACCAGACGTGTTTGCTGACACAGGGAAGGATGCCTTGGACAGAAGGAAGCTGCAAAAGCAAGAGACAGTACTGATAGGATTAAGGGTATGCAAGGAAAGATTGGCCTTTTAAGGATATTTGCCATTTATTGAGGCTTCCAATGTGATAGACCTCATCCTATGGGCTTTATACCCACCACAACAGCCTCATAAAAGCCCCGTAAAATATATATTATTTTGCAGATGTGAAAACTGGAATACACATGGATTAAATGGTTTGCCTAAGAACACAGAGCAGGTAAGCGAGATTAACCCATAAATGTCTGTTCATTATGCTATACTACTTCCCTTGGAATAAAAAATACTCTGTTCCTTTTTCCGGAGATTGTAAGAAAGAAAGTAGGACAAGATGGGGAGTGTCTTGAACAATGTTATCTTTGCTCCTCCAGACCTATCCCCATCTCCCTTCATCACCCCTGCCCTGTGGCAAGGAGTGTGGCCTCTGTGTATTGTTTCCATGGGCATCTTTGCCTGGTGGCTTCCGGCTGAGGTAAGCCAGGGGCAGTCAACTGCAGGAGGTCAGAAGACAGGAGAAGAGTGACAGTGGGGGTGTACTTCCTTGCCATTTCTCACTACTGGGGGGCCCCCAGGTTGGCTTTGTCCTAGACCATAGGCCAGAGTTCCCATCAGGTGGCCTCCTTCCTAGAGTCCCCACTCTGGGCTCCAGTTAACATTCCCTTCTGTGCCCAGTCCTGGAGGACTGCACCACCCATTGATTTTTCTTTAAACCCTGACCATCCTTCTATCAAATAAAAATCCCTTTATCAAATTTTCCTTACAATATCCAGCCTATGTATGTATGTGTGCCATTTTCCCCTGCTGGGACCCTGATTGGTACAGCAACACAGCAAGCTTTAGACACAAAAGAGGAAATGTTGTTAGTGAAGTGGGCATCCCTGAGAGAGGAGGCTGAAGGGGCAGCAGGATCCCTGGCAAGGAGAGAACATGGGGACAGGTCCTGTGGGAAGAGGAACAGTTACACCAGAATGGGGGTCATGCTGAATGGTGTTACGGACCCTTTCCAGGCAACGTGGCAAGGATTTGAAGCAGAACTAATCTTTCCGACATCTGAGCACGGAGTCTGAGAAAAGAAATAGAATACCATGTACCAAGAGTCTGGCATGAGTAAGAGGAAAAAGATGAGGTCCTGGAAGCCGAGCCCCCCCCCACCCAGTCTAGCAGAGGAGACAGGTGTGAGAGGGAACACCAGCAGCCCAGCAAGTCGAGCTTTTCTAACAGAGCTCTGCCCACAACCCAGCAGGTGACTGAAAGGCATGCAGCCTGGTGGGTCCTCTAGTCTTGGGTGCCTTCTCTCCTGCTTGTGGGTCTCTCATAACCACGTCTGCACAGACGGCCTGGGAAGAGACTCTGGACCCTGTGCCTCAGTCACTCAGACCCTGAGGTTCTGAATTGTGGTGTGAGGAGAGGCACATGTGTGCCAAGTTTTAGTGGAGTCTCCACTGGGCATTGGTGGTGACTTTGGGGTACTGTTAGATACTGTTTTTGCTAAGCACTTGGGATCTCATTAATCCTGCCCTGACAATCAACATTTATCTCTCTGAGATCCCAGAGGGATAGATAAATATGGGGAAATGCCT
This sequence comes from Neofelis nebulosa, assembly GCF_028018385.1. Lineage (NCBI taxonomy): Eukaryota > Metazoa > Chordata > Mammalia > Carnivora > Felidae > Neofelis > Neofelis nebulosa. The sequence continues at coordinate 127,053,976 of NC_080782.1, forward strand.
GGCAAGAATAAAATGCAGCAAATATAACAAAACAATGTATTATTAGCTGTGGTTTTGCCTCCAACTCCAAAATAGAGAACTCTAGCAAGCTGGTAACCTTTTTCCTCAGCTAGTTAGGCCTAAAGAACGGTAGGCCAAAAGTTGATCCAATACAAACCCATCACCAAGAGGAATGTAATTAGAGAGAAGTTATAAGAGAAGAAAGGGTTCTGGGTCCCAGTACTTAGTGCTGAGTTATCCTGGATCTCAGCTGAGGGAGATGTCCCAGGCCAGCTGCTAACAAGAAAAACAGGAGCAACCGGAAAGAAACAGATACTGTCTGATCAGCTGGAGGAAGGGGACTCGTGTCTGCTTGCCCCACCCCACCCCTGCCACAGGAAGGGAAGCAGCCAAAAAGAGAATGGCACCTGTGTACCAACCATTTAATTCACAGAATCTACAATAGAATCTACATTAGTATTCTTCCTCCTTGGTAGGACCCAAGAGGAGGCTGAGGAAGAGGGGAGAAGGGGGTTGGAGAGGTTCCCCTCACAAAGGCTCATGCCCTTCCTCTGCCCTGTGACCACCCGACCCTCCTGCAGATAGCAACTAGACTGAACAAAATACCAAGACACCATAGTCCACAGGCATCTGAGACTAGAGAGTATACAAAAGTCAGGCAGCTTCTGGAGGAGACGTGATGCTCAGAACAAAGCGATGAGACTGTGTGAGGGTGAGATTTTTATGGGGTTTTGGGCCCAAGGGCAGGCTGAAATCTGCAGTCTGAGGAGTGGCCCAAACTCCAGGAGAGACCCAATAACCTTCCTGGTGTGAAAAACAAGAGGACTGAGTCTGGGGCAACCACAGCTGCTGGAAAGTGAGGGGGAACCCATGAAGGAGAGAGCCGGGGGGGAGAACCCCAAATTCAGCGTGTAAACTCTGCCAGAGTGTCTGGCCAAGCCCTGAATGCTACACACACACACACACACACACACACACACACACACACACACACACACACGACAGACTCCAGAAATGCCGTAAGCTGCCCAAGAGACAGGGCTTGCCGTGTGAGCCCAACCAGGTGCGCTGTCTGCTGGGAAAACAAAAACAACAAACCTCTCCTTAGGACATAAGATAATCCTGAGTCTCCTAAACGTGACATTCGCAAGGCCCAAGACGCAGTTCAAAACTACTCCTTATGTGAACAGCTTGAGGCCCACACCTCCTTCTCCAGGTCAGATGGTGAGGAGCAGTTCTCCAAGTGAAGGTCCTTGGAACCCTGTCAGGGTCCATGAGGCCAGAACTATTTTTATAATGATGTTATTTGTCTTCTTATTTCTCAGTGTCTTAGACATGTACGAAGGAGTTTTTCAGAAGCTATATGACATGTGATGTCAAGACCTATTGAATGTAAAAGTAGATATGAGAATCCAGCTTTTATTAAAGCCAAACGTTGAAGAGGTTTGCAAAATATGTGAGACAGTATCACATTTTTTACTAACTTCTTTCTAATTTTGAAAATTCAGATATTTTTTTGTTACAACTATGGGATTTTGTTATTTTAACTTTTTATGGTTCACTTATTTTTGTGAGAGTTAAGAGTGTACGAGCAGGGGAGGGGCAGAGAGAGAGGGAGACACAGAATCCGAAGCAGGCTCCAGGCTCTGAGCTGTCAGCACAGAGCCAGATGTGGGGATCGAACTCAAGAACAGCGAGATCAAGACCTGAGCTGAAGTTGGAGGCTTAACAATGTAGCCACCCAGGCATTCTAGGCTTTTGTTATTTTAAACAAACTGATAAATGAAAATCTAAATCTCTTAGTTCTGAACCAAGGCATTGATAACCCATCCCTGCCACCACCAGCACTGCCTGCTCGAGGGCTCACAGCTGAACCCCTCCTGAGGGACTCCCATGGGCAGAGGAAGCTGACTGTCCAACGTCGTACCTTCTGTCCAAGGGCAGCCTGTATCTGACAATGGGGCGGTCTGACATACAGAGGCCGGAAGCGCCCTCCAACTGTGGGAGCTCCTCGTGGGGTCAGCTGGGGCCCACACTGCATCTACATCCAAGCTCACTTTTGCCCTCTGCCCAATCCTCTTGGCCTTCCAGCTCCCAGGAAGCCTCCCTAAAAAACACAGATCTCCATTTCAGAGTGCCCCTGACATGCCGGGGCCAACTGAACCTACCACTAATGGGAAAAGGACTAACCTGGTCTGGAGCCTCCATGGGCTCTGTCTCTGATGGCAGAGTGGCAGTTCTTCTGACGGCCAGACCTCCTTTCCTTTAGGGCACGCCTGAACAAGCCTGAGGCTCCAGCCTCTAGTCCTGGGCATGCGGATGGTCCGTGGTGTGCCGAGTCCTACAGGGAGGCTCTGGGGCAATGATCGGAGTGAATCATCCTAACTGCGGTACTGGATCTGGCCCACGCTGGCTTACAAGCGCTGCTTGTTACAGTTTTACGACTTTTCCAAGCTGGTTGTTAAACAGAGCCATGTTAAAATTAAATCGTGTATGTTTACGATTAGATAAATTACATTAAAAGCAAAGGTAATATGTATTCAAAACTTTGATTACTTTGCTACATTTTATTATCTAGGCTCTTAAGGTTTTTACGTCTGTTGTATCTGTATGGTTTACCATTATATAGTATTTTCACCTACAGACACAGTAGATGTAAATAACCTTAAGACTTTAGAAAGTAGTAAAATTTAGCAGAATAATCAGGAAAAAAGCAAGGCCAGATGGCCAGGAGACCAAAGGGTTGTAAAGCTCTGAGAGCAAACAGCCAAGAAGGGGTTGGATTGGTATCTTCCATTTTAGATCAGAAGTTACCCACGGTACTTCCTCTCACCTGGGAGACCACCAGAAGCTTCTTCATCCCTCCTAACTATGCCTTCCCCACTAGCGTGCATGAAATTATGATCTCTTCTTTAACCACTTGGTCCTGTCTATTCATATCTTGTAACTCCGACTCTGTGCTGGGCATTGGAATAGGGAAACAGACATGTCCTTGCCTTTGGGAAGTTCAAGTCTAATCGAGACATGTACACAAATCATAAAATGTAGTGACACACGCACATATAAGTAACAAGAGAGTCTCAGAAACGTTTATTGAACGAACTAGAAGCATAGAATGACTGATGGTATATTCAGGAAAACTTCACAAGACAGGACATATGAGTGATGTTTCTCCAGAATAGCAGATCCTCCTGGTGGGCAAAGGTGCCAGTTGGAAAGAACATTATGTGAAAAGGCACAGAGGTAATTTAGGATGTAGCTTTTTATTGCTGGTCATGGGGACTGTGCAGAGCTGTGCATACTCTCCACTGGACCGGACCCTAAAGACCACATGTCGTCCCATCAGCTTTAGGTCTGCAGGCACCAGAGACCAGATGGTTTATATAACAACGACAGCCCTAAGGCCAAGCTCACAGGCTATTGTAATCTCCCAAGCTAATTGGATACTATTCCTATATTCATATGCTCCCACAGCTTTGTATGATGATTCAGAGGTTTTATGATTAATGTCATATTAGAAGCACCCCCCCTGCCACCGGGGAACTGACTCCCCTGAAAATCTTCCAAAGACAGGACTTATTTTATTCCTTGCCTGGGATGGTTAAGACAGAGTTGTTGGATGGAAAGGGTCGAGGGGTCATCAGGTGACCCGTATCCTTTGCTGTCTGGCTCTAGAATCAAGTCCAGGATTGGTCCACTGACCCTCAGTTTGGAATAAATGGTTTGGATGGATTGGAATCCTGGCGAAGTTCCTAGATGCTCAAGCAGTCTGCATTACAAGCTGTTCAATTGCCCATGTGGCAAAAGAGGTTATTGTAGCATTGAAATCAGAATACAGCACAGGTCCCTCCAGATCTGTGTAGCCACAGCTTCCAACTTTCTCTCCTGTATCAAGAGGCTTCAATGAGCAGCCAGGAGCCATGAAGGGACAGCACACTGCAGCCAAATGAGGATGTGCTGTCTTACCTGTCATATCGACAGGGAAGACTGACAGGTTCCAAGCTGGCAAGCCATAAGCCTTTCAGATATATCACATCATAATGAACTTGTTTGCATTCTGCTTCCCTGGTAAGACTGCCAGCTCCCTGAGGGCACAGATTGGGTCTGGTTCATCTCTGAGTCCCAAGAGTTTGTTAGGTGGATGGAAGGATGGATGGATAGATCATCAATCTTGTCCAACAGGAATTTACACTGAAAAATGTTAAGTAATTTAGAAAATGTTTATTAAACACTTAACTACATTCAAGGTAGTTTTCTTCGTTCTTTATGGATTATCTTATTTAATCTTCATAGCACTCTTATGAGATATGTGTTATTGGTATCCCTTTTACAAAGGAGGAAACTCCTCCTTAGAAAAGAGGAGCCATTTCCTAAAGATCACATAGCTAATCAGAGGAAGAGCAAAGGCTCAGATCTATTCTGTCTGATTTCAGAGCCTCGCTTCTCGAACACAACTAAGTCATGGCAGTAACCTAGGGCCATATGTGATGAAGGGAGGCAGGGAATGAAACAGGTTGGGGTAGTGACACATGCTTCCAGGGGAGGTGGGATGGCAAGTGAAGTCTACAGGATGGTTATGATCTCGAGAACTACAGAGGGGATTTAAGAATGTTCTAGATGGGAAGACAGGGTAAGCAGAAGGTTGTTGAGACCGTGACAGTCTGTGTCTGTCAGTGAGAAGGTGGCTATGGCCCCAATTCAACCTTCCTTCTTTGCCTTTGCTCCAGGGCTTGTCCACTGAGCCGAACAAAGATGCCAGTCTTGGGCCTTGCACTACTTAACCCAAGGGAGTAAACCAGGAATGACCACATGGATGCCAGGCAATATGGGACTTATTTCCACATAGGTAGCTGCCTGCTGCCCCTTCCCTGTGGTTCAGCCAACATTGCTTGAGGCTGCCATGGGGGCTACTACTGGCTCTGCGAGAGGCAAAAACATTAGGGTGGATCAAAGGTATATTTGCAATTATGCAGGAAGCCAAGGGGAACTGCAGCGTTCAAAGTTCCGTTAGCAAGAGGACAAGGGGGTACTTAGAGCATGTCACAGCACAAAACAAAGTCTTTCTGTTATGTTTGACAATGGAGCACAGAGTGTTCCCCGTTTCGGATCATGAGGTCAGGATGTCAAACGGATCATCAGTGTGAATGTTGAAGACTCTGAAGGAGCAAAGAGAATCAATAGATAAAATCGGGATCCACACGCCAGACAATGTGTCAGGCGCTCCCTATGTGTCACCTAATTAAATTCTTAGAACTCTTGTATTAGGATATGGATTCAGAAAGGTTATATGACTTACGGAAAATTATCTAGCTTTTAAGTCGTTGTATCATTTTTGAAAGGCAATTCTGTCAGGCTCCAAATGCTTTGCCTGACAAGTCCCCTTCTACAAAAATATCCCACCGATTCTCTTCCTGGGGATAGAGCATGATTGCACAGGACTCATAGTTGGGACATCTGGTTTCTACTGGAGTACATCATACTCTTCACTTCTTTCCTTTGAAACACCAAGTTCTCAAATATTCCTCTAACTGGGATGAATTCTATGCAACAATGACAAGATCGTCCCGCAGCAATGAGTTGCGAGAATGATCATTTTCTCCTACGTGTCTCTCATTTACAAAACATAGATACCATCAATTTCTAATGCAGTGAATAGTTACGCTTAATTATTTTTAACATCATTTCCTACTAATGTGTTTAGGGGAAGTGATTATTGGAGTTGTGATTGAAGCACAAGAAATGCTATTTGGGAGACAGATGGTCCCTGTCAACCCAAGAGGTCCATCCATCAATAGGAAAGTGAAGCCTTCGCCCAGGTGGGACAGCCGGTGTGTGAAACCCCACGTTAGTGTGTGTGCATGCACATGCGCATGCACACATGTGGTTGTAGAGGCTGCTGGCTAGGACTCTCCGGGTGGATACAGGACTCCTACAAAGAGTTTCAAGATTCATTAAAATAGTGTGCAGCGTAAAGTAAGAAGCTCCATAGATCTCTGGGTGAAGAAGTTTCCCTTTAGTGACTTTCCACATCCCATGATCATTCAGAACTCCTCTGGAAGAATACGGGGAGTTGGTAGAAACCTGGCAATTAACCTTTTACCAATTACCAATGTTAATTCCTGTTACTGGGAGCAGAAATGGAAGTTGGAGGAGGACGAGTAAATGGCCAAACTCATGCCTCTCTCTCCTCCCTCATTCACTGCTGTCCTCTCCCACCTCCCTACCTACAGTGTGGCGGCCCTGTGCGCAAGGATCCTTGCTTCCATCTCCACTTGGTCTTGCTGCCTTCCTCTGCCAAATCCTCAGAGCCTCTTTTCCCTCTTACCCATTAGAAAATCTCTCCTTTCATTGAAATTCCATTGCTTTTAAGAAACCTATGCTGGCCTTGACCCAAATTCTAGCATCTGGTACCCTCTTTCCAAACAAAATCATCCGGAAAAAGAAAGAAATGAAAGTAAGCATAAACAAGCATCGTCTTCAGCATGAATTGTAAAATTATAAATCACGACCACTCGGAACGTCAAACATTTTTAGAACAGTAGGCACGGCATGTTGCCAGATGACTGAAGTTCATGCAATGCCTCTCTATCCAAATACAAACGTAATTAGTGATAATAATGGCTTATTGAGAGTCTATTACATACCAGGCATAAGCTTGGATTTGGAAATAAAATGAAGAATGAGATATGGTCTCTTTCCTGTAGAAGCTCTCTGTACAGAGGAACTGATGGACAAACAAAATGAGAAATGACAAGATGACAGGGACCTACAGTCACCCGTGGCAGAACCAACAGAGGAGGGACTATCTGAATACTGAGAAAAGAGGGCAGGAAGAGGTGACTCGTTGCCTACATTTGCAAGAAGGAGCAGAAATGTGGAGGGTGGGTTGAACACAATGGGGAAGAACTTGCCAGGCAGAGGGAGGAGCAGAAACACAGCTGTGGAAATGTTAAGGAGCTAAAGCATGCTTGGAGGACACAAGTTCAGCGTGAGCAGAGCATGGTAGGGGGAGAGGGCACAGGAAGAGTGGCATAAAATGAGGTGGGGAGAGCAGTGGGAGGCCTGGGTTTGAAGGTCCCATATGACATGGGAAGGCTTTTATCTTACACCTAGTGGGAAACTGCTAGGGGTTTTCAGGAGGCGAGTGGTGAGACCAAATCCTTTTATGGAAAGTTCATTCAGGCTGAGGAGTAGGGGCGAGGAAGTCAGGGTGGGCACAGGGGCCTGGAGATGTGGCAGCGGGGGAAGAAAAACCAATCAGGATACTATGGTCAAGGTCCAGGCAAGAAAGGAACTCAGACCCCAGCAGGGGAGGGATGTCTGTGCCTCCTCGGAGGGCACAAAGCAACCTTTCAGCTAACACTTAGAGCACTTCAACAGTGTCCAAGGAACAACACGTGAAAATGTCAAGAGACAGTGTCTGATCTTTTCTGACACACTGAATCCCGTGAAACACTAAGAGCAAATTTTGCGTTTGGCCTTATTTCCCTGTTTGCAGATCACTGTTGTCTGCAATTGTAAGAAGTACACTAAGAAATCCACGCCATGGTTTCCACCTGTAACAGTTCAACATTTTATGATGGATCCACTTTCATTTTGAAACAAGGTGATTCGTTTGTGTGCATAAATCACCTGAATAGAGAGCCCCAGCGAGTCTCATTGGAAAACAGCTCTGTACGCCCAACAGCAGCTTAATATTCCTTCAGTAAAAGGTCTCTCACTCTCCTAGGGAAACCATTTCAAAAACTGTCAGCCTCCTCCTCGAGAGCTTTCTCTTGGTTTCTGAAGCAGACTGTGGGCCAGCAGTGCCCTCTCCTGGCACCTTGGAGGTACAGCTTGACACTCCCTTTTTTAGGCACCGAGGAGGTCTTCGTATAGAAAGAAGCCATTGTTGAGATTAATTCTCTCTACTCAGAGACCTAAATTAAGTTATTTAGGGCCAAGAGTTGTGGCTGAAGTAGGGATCAAAGAGAAGGCAGTTTTTCCATGGGCAGTGTGAAAGAGACAGGAGACATATCAAACAAATCAAAAGAAACAAAAAGCCTACATTTGTGGTCCAAAGCTGAGTTCAGGTGCCTGCATTGTTTCCTATCTGCCATGTGACTCTGGACAGGTCGTTTTCTTTTTGTTAATCTCACAAGACCCTTATGAGCACTAGATGCAAGAATGGATCTAAAAGCCTCTGCACATGGGAACTATGTCAGTGATATGTCATATACAAATTTGAAACTTCCCTAAAGGAGTGTAAATGATATAAATGGGGGGGGGGTGAATCTGCTTGCAAATATCAAGGACCTTAACCAAAATTGACTAATCCTTTGACCCAACAATTACACTTTTAGAATTTATCCGAAAGACAAGTGAAGTGTGGAAAAGTTCAATGTACAAAGATGTTCACTATGGTGTTAAGTCTAATTCAGGTAAGAAATCCAAATGTCCAAAAAACTAAGGAAATGGTTTGATAAACTCAGTATATCCATACCATGTGTTTACACTTACCACTGAAAATCAAGGTTTATAAAAAGTTTTCATTAGATTAAGGTATTTATGACGTTAAAAAGAACAGGCTATGTATCGTGTTAAATATAATATCAGGGATGTAAATACAAAAAATAAAAAACTTTGAAATGAAAAAATGATGACATCAAGTGTTAGTAAGGAGGTAAAAGGGTACTTTCATACACTGCGGATACAAGTGAATATTTGTAAAGTCAACCTGGACAGCCTTTTAGATAGATTTGTTAAACAAAAAGTGTACATATGATTTCATTCTTGAGTGATTACCCCAGGGGGGAAAAAAAATTGCATGTGAACACAAGAAATGCACATAAGGATATTTATCAACACATTTTTTTTTTAATTTTTTTTTTTTCAACGTTTTTTATTTATTTTTGGGACAGAGACAGAGCATGAACGGGGGAGGGGCAGAGAGAGAGGGAGACAAAGAATCGGAAACAGGCTCCAGGCTCTGAGCCATCAGCCCAGAGCCTGACGCGGGGCTCGAACTCACGGACCGCGAGATCGTGACCTGGCTGAAGTCAGACGCTTAACCGACTGCGCCACCCAGGCGCCCCAACACATTTTTTATAAGAGTGAAAAACTGGAAAAAACTTGGATGTTCACCCACGGGGAAATGATCAAATGAGTTACGACAGGTGTGTCTGGATAGACAAGGTGGGGGCAAACAACAGTGCAATCTTGATGCCTTAAGGAAATAGAAACGGCTTCTCTCTCACTGACACTGTATGCCTGACACACTTTTGCTGCGGATTCAGCTCTGTGGCACCCTGAGATCCAGGTAGAGCCATGTGGTAGCTGCTAGCTACATGTGGCCACTAAGCACTGGGGACGTGGCTGGTTGGAACAGATATACACTGTAAGTGTAAATTACACACTGTATTTCAAAGGCTGAGGATTAAAAATGTCAAATATCTCAATTGATTTCAATCTTGATTGCATGTTGAAATGAGAACATTTACATATACTGGGTAAAAAAAATTTATTATCAAGTTAATTTTACTTGATTTTTAAATTTTTTTTTTTTTAATTTTTTTTTTTCAACGTTTTCCATTCATCCCTGGGACAGAGAGAGACAGAGCATGAATGGGGGAGGGGCAGAGAGAGAGGGAGACACAGAATCGGAAACAGGCTCCAGGCTCCGAGCCACCAGCCCAGAGCCTGACGCGGGGCTCGAACCCACAGACCGCGAGATCGTGACCTGGCTGAAGTCGGACGCTCAACCGACTGCGCCACCCAGGCGCCCCTTGATTTTTAAATTTAAAAAAAATGTGGCTTCTACAACATTTAAAATTATAGACCAGCTTTTACTACATTTTTATTGGACAGAGCTGGTCTAAAACATCCCTAGTTCCCAAGGCAAAGGAAGAGAGGTGGTGAGGCTCTCCTTGGCTCTTAAAAAGCTTTTACATGGAAGTGACACGTGGGAATTTGGTTTAAATGCCCTTGCTCAAAGGAAATGCTGGCACACCTGAGTTGAATCAAGCGGGGAACTACAATGCTGTCAGGTCCCCAGAAAAGAGAGACAACTAAGATATTGGGAAACGGCCCTCCACGGACCATGCTGTGAAACACCTTGCAGGGGTTAAAATACTGGGGTACGTGAGCTGACATACAGAGTCCAAGAAATATTGCTGAGTACAAAGCAGGTTGTTTAACCATGCACACTATATCATACCGTTTATAAAACACACACACCCACATGGGCAGAACAAAACTGCATACTTTATGAGGGCATATATCATTCAGGTAACTACGCATAGAAAAACGTCTGGAAGGATCCATACCAAACTTAAACCAACGGTCACCTCTTCAGGGGGAAGGGTAGCATTACCTGTAATGTTTGAATATTTAGACCTCAGGAATGTGCTCCTCTGTGGGTTGGAGGTCTTCTGTTTGCCCCTCCAGATTGTCCCTCTACCCTTGTCCACCTGTCCGTCCTGTGCTCGGGGAGGCTGACCGCCCTGAGGGGTAACCACTCTCCCTGGTTTCCAGGGGCCTCCAGCAGGGAGAGTGAAGATCAAGGACAAGTATACACACCCATCCCATGCTGTCCCATCACACACTCTTCCTGACCAGGGGCCCTCCCCATGCAGCTCGCTAGCTGGCTGTCTTGGGTCTGAGCATTGTTTCTCCCTCGCCCCACCCTTAGGCTGTGAATGGCAGTGGCAATGGCAGCCCAGGTTACCGGACCCCTGGGGTCCCCGGCACCCTCACATCCTGCCCATGCCCTCACCAACAGTAACTTTGCTAAGTTCTCTTCAGCTGACACAATTTAAATGTGTCCTCTGCTTTTGTCCTTCTTTTGTCTTTTTGCTGGGTTTGGAATACAATGTGTTACTTAAAAAATCAGAAATAAATACAAATCACAGAAGAAAACAGAACCTGGACGGAATTATGACAACAATGTTGCATTTGTTTTGGCGATAGGATTGTTCACGAGCTACTTTCTGTGCTGCTGCACTTCGCTGTAGTTACTTTCTCTATAACAAACGTTGCCTTCGTAATTCACTTTCTAATTAAAAGTACAAAATGGACAACACCAGTAAACAAAAAAAAAAAGGTTACTCTAAAACTCAATTTATTCAGAACTTGCTGACCTTTGTTTATGGAACTGGGGCTAACAGGGAGTAGGTCCTTTCTTATCTGGCAGAGAACACCCTGCCTCCTTGATAATATCCAGGAGAAAAATCACGACTAGCATTTACTGAATGCTCATGACAGGGTAAGCACGGTCTTGTTCCCTGCTGCGGGTGACCTTCCTGTGACCCACGGCTAACAGCGCCACTGTTTTCTCTCGCGCGGAGGCAGGACCGCTTTCCGGCTCCCGAGCTGACTCCCATTACATGCCGCCCCACAAAGGCAGACTGGAGCATCACCGTGTGGGAGTTCTGAGTCCATTCCCATGGCCAAGGCATTCCGAGTGTGGCACACTGCTCTGAGACACGCCTGCTAAGTCCCGCACTGAGACATTCCTTGGGACACCACGGGGAGATCTTCCAAGGGCCACCTTCATAAGAATCCCCTCCCCCCGCTTCTCTGGGGCCAGGGCACTCACCGCCCACTGGTAACACTTCATTTTTTTTTTCATTCATTCAAATGTCTCCTGGGGCCCCGCACCCTTCCATGTGCAGTAAGACAGAGAAATGAGGCAGGTCTTGGATAGGAATCGCTCCCCGCTTTAAACCAGTGTGGGTCATTCTTGAATCACAATATCAGCAGTATAGCAGGGTAGCAGAGGAGAAAGATGAACAACCAAGGGGAGCTAAGTACTTGACTTAACTGACCTCTCCCCAGGAAGGTCTTCCCTGGGCCAGGGGCAATGTGAGCATTTGTGTGCCCCCTCAAGGAGCAAATGATAATGTCTGGAGAAGCCCTGTGTTAGGACAAAGGACAGACATTGCCGTTTAGTCTCCTTGGAGCAGTAGGGGGCCTTAGAAGGAATGTCAGCTGCCTAAGACACACAGCCTGGCCTCATGCACATGCTTGCTCCTCTGGGAAGGGGACAGGGACTGCTTCAGGTGAGATCATTTGATAAAAAGCAGGCTTCCCCTTCCACCTAAGGAAGCCCATTTCAGGTGCACCATTATTTATGGAGAGTTCTGGTTAGCGGAAGATCCGATTGGCCCCCAAAGCATATGGATTTGATTAGAACTTTCCTGTTACCTTAATTGCGCAAATCTCAACTAAGCAATTCAGGATCTGCTTGGATTGAGGGCACTTTCGCAAGGAGGAGCCTCAGCAAGCATTGCCTGCTTGGACAGTTACATCTGGGACCTGAGCTCAAATCCAGACCCTCCCGCCCACTGGCTGTGGAGCCATAGGAAACCAGTGAAGCTGTCTTTTGTGTGCAACGGACATAACAGCCTCCCTCCTGGTGGTAGCCGAGTACACAAAGCAGAGCCTCAATATACACGAGAAGATGTCATTATTAGTGGTGAGAGGGGTATCAATAATTAATCAGCCACAGCATGTCTCGTGAAATGATTTCCTCATTTGTATCTTGCAGTTCTGCCCCCTCAGACTATTTTCGAAGCTTCTGCCACAGAGCGTGGCTTCCGAGGATGTTTATTTTTTTAATTAAAAAAGTTATTTATATTTTATGGTAAATACACTGAACATAAAATTTACCACTTTAGGCCATTTTTAAAGGGAAGGACTCAGTGGCAGAAGCCCATTCACAGTACCAGGCAACCATTGCCACAGTCGACTTCCAGAATGTGTTCATCATCCTAGACAGAAACTCTGTACCCGTGAAAGATTAGGTCCTCCTTTTCCCCTCCCCCCAGTCCCCAGTAATCTCTATTCTACTTCCTTTCTCTTTGACTATTCTAGGTACCTCATATGAGTGGTATCATATAATACTTGTCCTGTTGTGTCTGGCTTATTTCACTGAGCACTGGGTTTTCAAGGTTCACAATCCATGTTGGAGCGTTCCAGGATGTTATAAGTCAGGTCAGCGTAAGTGGATTCTACTGCGTTTTTTGTGCCAGAAGCTAAAGATAAAGCAGTGAAGCTGCCTGACTTGACCCTGTCCCCGCCTCACACCCCACCAGAGCTTAATGTGGCCTCACCCCTATGGTCCATCATCATAGAGGGGGCGGAGGCAGGACACAAGCCCTATTCTGATTACAATCTAGATTCACCACACTCAGCCATGCTGCCTACTAAGTGCCAGACCTTGGTGGTATTTTCTATCTACTCCTCATTCATTGCTTTGGGCTTTAGAGTCAGACAGATGTGAATATGGTTTGAATCTCTAGCTCTGCCACCTGCTGGCCCATCTTCAAATAAACACACGAAAAATATTTGGCACAGTGTCTAGAATATGGTAAGCACTCATCAATATTAGCTGTGCTTTTATTCATTCATCCAATGCCCATTTTCCAGATGTAACTTCGCAGGCTCCATAAGGACAGCAACCAGGCTTGTCTTATTGTCATGACACCTGGCAGTCAGTGTTTACTGAAGGAGAGAGCACAGCCGAGGCCCCAGAGCTGGGCTGTGACTTTGGAGTCTGAACTCGCTCCATGACTGCTCACTGTTTCTCCAGGAAGCTCCAGCCACCCCATGGCAGGGATGGGATGGGGAGAGGGGAGATCAACAGGTCAACAAACAACGGCCGTGGAATGTGATGCTAGTCACTTCTTTTGACACGGGCAATAAAGATGCTGCCTCAGAACTTAGATGAGAAAGAATTCACGGCACTTGACTTTGGTCCCTGCTTTGATATTGATGAACGAATCAATTGATGAGGCCTTCACCTCAGTGCTGCACGTAACTCAAGCTCTGCCTTAAGAGAGGAGTAACTTCTGCCATGGTAAGATCAGAAGAAGGAGAAGTGTGAACCAACCCAGGAGGTCCAGGAAGGGGTCAAGGTAGGGAGGCGCAGAGAGAAGGTATCTGATCATCACTTACCAGCTCTGCCTCAGCTGTGGTTCTGCTGTGTAGCTCTTGGATCCCACATTTCAGTGTCTCAGTTTCCTCACCTGTAAGAAGGGACATAACATTTCTCTTTTTTTTTTTTTATTTTTTTTTTAACGTTTATTTATTTTTGAGACAGAGAGAGACAGAGCATGAATGGGGGAGGGTCAGAGAGAGAGAGGGAGACACAGAATCTGAAACAGGCTCCGGGCTCTGAGCTGTCAGCACAGAGCCCGACGCGGGGCTCGAACTCACGGACCGCGAGATCATGACCTGAGCCGAAGTCGGCCGCTTAAACCGACTGAGCCACGCAGGCGCCCCGTAACATTTCTCTTTCTGCCATTCTATATATGTTTTACTCCAATTCTATCAAGCCTGAGGGCTACCTCCTAGATTTGAAGGCAGAAGATTGAAAAGTGGTTGACAAATGGAATGGTGAAGACACACAAATTTTATCTGAGAAGTATTCAACGATTGCCTGGAGTGTATCCGGCACTGTGCCAGCCCCACGGAGGCTAATAAGTTATTGCCCCTGCCCTTAAGGACACACTGCTCTGCAGTTTTCATTTCATTGTATTTAATGTTTATTTATTTTTGAGAGAGAGAGAGAGAGAGAGAGAGAGAGAGAGAGAGAGAGAGAGAGAGAGAGAGAGACAGAATCCAAAGCAAGCTCCAGGCTCCAAGCTGTCAGCATAGAACCCAATACGGGAATCAAACCCATGAACCATGAGTTCACGGCCTGAGCTGAAGTCGGACGCTTAACTGACCAAGCCACCCAGACGCCCCATTCAGGAGTTTTCATTTTCAAATGAAAAAATACAGTAACAAAATAAATAAAATTTAAAAAATGAAATGAAAACGCTAACAGCAGAGGTGACTGTGTGACTCCCACATCCTCCCCACAAACTGCCTCCGGGAAAGATAATGAATGTCACTCTGGAGTCACGGCTGAAAATTTTAAAGAACCAACTAACCCAGTAAAGAAGTTTGGGATATGCTGTCAAGCAGCTGAACTTTCTTTGCCCTTTCACGAAAAGGATTTATTTCCACAAAAAAAGTCATGATGATATAATGGATGACAATTAGGAGCATTAAGATCTGCCACTTAGAGAGCGATAGTGCCCTGAGAGCATCAGATGTGCACTTTGCAGAGAGAGCTTTGAGACAAGAGCAGGGGACTCAGGCCGGACAGGGCGGCCCGCTGCAGGACGCAGGTGCCCTCCCACTTGACTCCACGGGAGTGTCACGGGACGCTCAGACCAGGCACATCAGGTCCAGCCTTTCCACCTACAAAACCTCCCTTTACTGACATGGAGTAGGCAGTAAGACCACTGAAAGGAGATGAGCCAATGGAAAGAGAAAACGAGTTTGGTGTCAGAAAACATGCACATTCTGATGCGACCCTGATCATTAGATGTGTGCCTTTGAGCAAGTCAGGTAACCATCTGTAGTGTTTCTGTAGACTGCGCAGCTTATCAACAGCAGAATTTTAGTGCTCACAGTGCTGGAGGCCGAAAGTCTGAGATCAGAGCTCCTGAGGGCTTGAGTGAGGGCCCTCCTCCAGGTGACAGACATCTTGCTATGTCCTTATGTGGTGGGAGTTCTCTGGAGCCTTATTTAGAAGGGCACTAATCTCATTCATGAGGGCTCCACCCTTACACCTATCACCTCCCAGAGGCCCCACCTCCTGACACCATGATCCTTGGGTGTTACGGTTTCAACATATCAATTTCAGCAGGACACAAATATTCAGACCATAGCAAAAATGTTTACGTGGCCTGTCTGTTTTCATCATCTTACTTTAATCTTTCTTTATCCTTGAATATTAAAGTGTGTCTTTTGTGAGCAGCAAACAGCTTTTGAAAAATTTCTCCCCTGTCTGACAATCTTCGTCATTTAATTGGGATGTTGAGTTTACACATCATGTGATTGCTGACACATTTGGGCTTAAATCTACTATCTTTCTATGAGTTTGTACTTATCCCATCTATTCTATACTCTTGTTTTCTAATCCTCATTTCTTTTGGAGATATCTATTTTTTATCTTATTTTTTCTCCTGTATTTGCTTGTTAGTTACATATGCTTTTGCTATCCTTCTACTTGTCCTAAATATTAAAATATAGCATAATATTTCCTTATAAAGTGGTATTTTTTTAATGTTTATTTATTTGAGAGAGAAAGAGAGCATGAGCAGGGGAGGGGCAGAAAGAGAGAGGGAGAGAGAGACTCCCAAGCAGGCCCCACGCTGCCAGCACAGAGCCCAACATGACCTCTATTCCACGAACTGCAAGATCATAACCTGAGCCTAAATTAAGGGTCAGACGCTCAACTGAGTGAGCCACCCAGGTGCCCCTAAAGTGGTATTTTTTATACTTCCTGGATAATGCAAAGTAATTAGAGAATTTTAACTCCATTTTAACTGTCCTGCCTATTGGATATTGTTGTTATTTTAATATAGTTTTAGAATATTTTTCTATAATACATATAAAAATAAAATACTGTATCTTAACACATATATGTGGATATGTGTGTGTGTGTGCATACTCAAACATATTTAAATCTCATAAAACCATATTATTATTGATTAATGCAAACATTTTTAGATTTAACCACATTTTACCTCTCATCTTCCAGTCACTATTATCTCTCCTAGAGTTAACCATTGCTGATTTCATTCACTGTAAATCCATGCTTGTTTTTTTTTTTAACTTCATGATTTTTATGGACTTAATACATATGCTTTTTTATGTCTGGCTTCTTTTACTCAATATTATTCATAGAGATTTTTTTAATGCTCTTGCAACTAATTTTAAACTGCTTATCCCTATGCTGTATAACATTCCATAGTGTGAATATATCACAATTCATTTGTCCTTCCTTTTTTTTTCTGGGCACTTGTCCAGACCCTTTTCCTTTGATTTTTTTTTTAATGTTTTTTATTTATTTTTGGGACAGAGAGAGACAGAGCATGAACGGGGGAGGGGCAGAGAGAGAGGGAGACACACAATCCGAAACAGGCTCCACGCTCCATCAGCCCAGAGCCGGACGCGGGGCTCGAACTCACGGACCGCGAGATCGTGACCTGGCTGAAGTCGGACGCTTAACCGACTGCGCCACCCAGGCGCCCCTTTCCTTTGATTTTTAAAATGAGTTTTACTGAGAACAAACTGAGGGTTGATAGGGGGTGGGAGGGCGGGTGATGGGTATTGAGGAGGGCACCTTTTGGGATGAGCACTGGGTGTTGTGTGGAAACCAATTTGACAATAAATTTCATATATTAAAAAAAAAGAAAATAAATAAAAAGACGACAAAAAAAATAAAAATAAAATGAGTTTTATTATGATGTACTTAGGTAGTGATTTTCTTTGTATTTACCTTACTTTGTGTGTGGAGAGCTTCTGGGTGGGATATGTGGTTTGGTTTCTTCCATCAGTTTTGGAAAATTCTCAGCGACTGACGTTTCAAATACTGCCTCTGATCCATTCTTTCCCATCTCAGTTTCTGGGACTCAAATGATATGTTTCCTGTGCTCTTTCCTCTGTCTAGCATTATTATTGTCTTTCTCTGCTTCAGTCTTGGTATCTTCTTCTGATCTTTATTCTGCTTTATTAACTCTCTGTTTAACTTTATCAAATCCTTATTTCAGTTATTTTATTTTCAGTTCTAGAATTTCTATTATATTCTTTTTATGTTTTATAATTATTTACTCTAAATCTCCATTTGTTTTTTTATCTCTGAATCATGGCCCTGCTAAAATCCCCATCTGATAACTCCCCTATCTGGATCTCCCATCAGTCTGTTTCTATTGTCTGGTTGACTTTTTTCTTTTTTGGTCCTATTTTATATTCTTTTATGGCTGATTAATTTTGACCATGAGGCTTGTATTTAGACAGCGTAGATATCATTTGAGGCTCTGGAGGATGTAGGCTTCTCCAGAGAGGATTCCTTATTATTTCTGGCAGGCAGTGAGCTGGGGCAGCTCACCTTAATGCAGTTATGGATTGAACTTCATCCTTTGTGAAGGGAGGCCTAATCCAGTATGAAATCTTTGGGGGAGGGGGTCAAAATGGAAACTCTGGGATATTTACCAGCCAGCCCCCCACCCCTCAGCAAGCTCTGAAATCCAATTTTCCCTCAATTGCAGGAGACTGATAAAATCCCTGCTCAGGCTCTTACCCTCTCTTCTGCTGCTATCTGCTCATCTTTTAGTCTTTGTCACAAATTTCCAATCTCCAAATTTTTTGGTGGGGGGAGGGCAGTGAGCTTTGCAAATGCTGGGCACCCCTTTCTGGCTTCCTATGTCTCAGAAACCTTGAATCTGCTAGTTTTAATGGTTTCTCTAACTCTCTAACACTTTCAGACACATTATTCTTCCAGTATTTTTTTTTCAGCCTTTCTAAGTGTGGGAAAAGGATCAATCTGAAATAACCTACTTTGATATTTCCAGAGGCAGAAATTCACTACTATATGCTTTTATCTTTGCCAAATTGACAGATTAATTGGTACCTCATTATTATCCTATCCCCATATCTAAGATTAGCACCGCAACAGTGGAGGAATCCACCTTCAAGTGATTGGAAAATTAAATCACTGTGTTTAAAAGTGACCAGAGGTCGTTTTTATATCTGAAAGTAGCGCAACAGTGATGAGACCTACCCTTGATTTAACCAATGTGTAGGGGGGAAAACGACTACCCACTAAGCAGGTTTGAAAAGGCAGTAGCTGGGAAAGAGTTGTTTCATGATCATACCCTGCTAAATTATGCTCATTCAATAAAATGCTTACAATGAGTACAACAATGAGAATCACAAAAACACCACAATTAATATTTTGACAAAATATTCTGCCACTTATGCATTTATTAATTCAACAAATAATGATTGGACACCTAACACATGCCAAACTCTGCAAAGTACTCAGAATGGAGTTGTATATGACGAGGAGCTGGTAGTCTTTCCTACACAGTTTGAATTAAGAACTATGGCTCTGGAGGGGCGCCTGGGTTGGTCAGTCAGTTGAGTGTCTGACTCTTGATTTTGGCTCAGAACATCATCTCATGGTCATGGGATTGAGCCCCGCATCCGGCTCCACACTGAATGCGGAGTCTGCTTAAGATGGTCCCTCTCCCTCTCCCTCTCCCTCCTTTCCCTGCTTGCGCACACTCTAATTAAAAAAATAAATAAGCAAACAAAAAAATAACAAATTCTGGTTCTGCAGTCAAAAAAGATGTAATTTTATGTTCTCAGGGACAAGAGAGAAATTAATGTAATTTAAGTAACAAAGAATGTAATTAATGTTATACAATACTATAGTATTACTATACAAGAAGATGAACTTATGCTATCACTGACTGAATGATTCATCCTCCCTGTGCTAGATTATCTCTAATGTTTTTTTCACTGAGTTCTCATAGTTTGTGTTCTATGACCCTATAAAATCTATGGATGGTGGTGACTGAGTACGCATTTTTAGGTTCAACAAGTTCTTAACACCCTGAGACACTAGAGGGCAGGAAGACCACACCGAGAAAACAAAAAAAAAACAACAACAACAAAAAAACACATCCCCTTGTTGGATGATAGCATGGTGAGAAAAGGCTCTTGCTAGCCTGCATACTTTCTTCCTGCCTAGGAGGATCCTGCCCTGACCAGCCGGCATGGATCTTCCTCAGCACTTGTATCTCTGACATAGGTCAATTGCATCACCGTTTTCCGGCTCTCAATCCTCTTTGCAAAGACTATCTTCAGGATGGAAATTCACAACTCTTGACTAGAAATAAGATGTAATATTTGAAATTGGGACTATCCTGGGAAATTTCCGACGCGAGGATGTTACAGCCAAAGCCTCTCGAGTCTCTAAGATTAGCACTACAACAGCAGAAGAGTCCACCTTCACTATGAACCTTCTGGTTCATAGAAGTTCACTCGTTTATTGAGTCAGAGCGGAGAAAAGCAAACTTGCATATTGTGTACCTAATACTTGTTTGTGTGAAAGCGATGGAGACGGGGCACAGGATAAAAGCATTTGGGGGATGACCTCACATCTGCTGTGCTGGCAGCAGGCACCCCGGTGATCACAGAGCCGAGGCTGGAAACTTGCGTGTGAGTGTGCAGAAAGAAATCAGAAAACAGAGGCAGAATGGTTCTGTAAAGTGGTAACAGTGAAAAACCGTTCCTTGTCGGGGCGCCTGGGTGGCGCAGTCGGTTAAGCGTCCGACTTCAGCCAGGTCACGATCTCACGGTCCGGTCCGTGAGTTCGAGCCCCGCGTCAGGCTCTGAGCTGATGGCTCAGAGCCTGGAGCCTGTTTCCAATTCTGTGTCTCCCTCTCTCTCTGTCCCTCCCCCGTTCATGCTCTGTCTCTCTCTGTCCCAAAAAATAAAATAAACGTTGAAAAAAAAATTTAAAAAAAAAAAAAAAAAAAAACCGTTCCTTGTCAATTCAAAGAACAGGAAGTACAGGGACAGACTTCAAAGAAAGCAGGAAGGATTTTTATTTAAAACCAAGGGAAATATTCTCTGATTCTGAGGTATAAGTTACCATGGGCAGAGCCTTACGCTATCGATCAACAGGACACAAGACTAGGGAGGGCCCTGTGACTGCGCACGCCCCAACTGTTCAGTGTATAGTTAAGTAGACTGGGACCCAGTGAGAGGTGGTCTTACACAAACTCTCACAGTGAGCCTCCGACAAGGTCACTCCTATTGCAAGTCTTGGTCCAAGATGTTGATTCCTTAGACTGAAGGTCCAGGCTTAGGGAATAGGTGATTTGGGGTTGACCAACTGGTATCCAATTATTGTTGGCATGGTTCCCAGAATGTGTTGAAGTGGTCCACTCAAAGCTAGGATTAGCCAGTTCTAGCTGGCCATGACTGTGAGACTTGGAAAACCATCATGTTCCCAGAAAATACTTTCAGACAAGAGTCTCTGCTCAGTTGGTCAGTTCCTTTTCTTGGGTATTCCAATCCTTCCATTGCCCAAAAGGTTCAGTGGTCATTGGGAGAGGCTGATGGGCTTATGTGACCACATATCTAACTCTCTGCTTTATTAAAGGACTAATAACTATTTTATCCAACCTGATGTTCCTACCTTTCATCTAACCCAAGAGAATCTGATTTTTGCCCTCTTTTATTAGTGAAGATGAGCTTGTCAATTAGTTGAGATCACTCAGAGGGAAACGGAACGGAACTCATGTATACCTTATACTCATTATGAACCAGATAGTCAGAATGCTACTTTGAGCATAGGGCTATATTCGATTCTCAAAACAACCTTGTTAGGAAGAGATTTTCATTCCCATTTTACAGACGCAGAAACCGAGGTTCAGAAATGTTAAGAAATTGGTCAAGGGTCAAGGAAATTCTAAGCTGCAAAGTCAAAATTCACAACATGGTGGGTCTCATTCTAAAATACATTTTCCCTCCGATATAAGGAGAACCTTGATTAAGTAACTTAGGTACCAGAATATAGGGCGCCCAAACCATGGCAGAGAGAAACAGGAACGAAGGGGTTCCCAGATAGAAAGAGGATCTCTTCAAGTTGGCTGAAGGCTGAGCCCAGGGCCTATGACACAAAGTTAGGAGGACAGGGATGTGCTTTTAAAGTAGAGGCGGCCAATTTAATAATGTCAGACATTAATGTTGCATGACGCTTTGTGCTTTATGAAGCACTTTTATGTGCATTATCTCACTTGTGTCCCACTGCAATTCTGCAAAACAGGAGGAAATGATATTGCTACTGTGAGGTGATGTTTGAATAGATTGTTATGTAATTTGACATAGTTGAATAATTTTTCAGAAGGAAGGAAGGAAGAAGCGCCAGGTCTGTTGTACAGTCTCTCCATGTTCCACAAGGGAAAATTTGGCCTCACGAGGGTCAGTTTCACTGCTATAACAGGAGCCAAGGCATTGGTGAAAAAGAGAGGGATCTTGACTGTCCGCCTTGCAGAAGAAACACCACTTTGGACATCGCCCACAGGACCCTCTCTTTTGCCAAGGTGTGTGGGCCCTGGGTGTAGTACAGACATGAAGCCTCCTGCATGTGTCATTCTCATTCATTTATTCATTCAGTTACCCATCCGCAAATGGGCATGGAGCACCTACTAATTGTCTGGCATTATGTTAAGCTTATAAAGAAAATGGCGGGTCAAAACCAGATGTTGTCCCTGCCTCACCCACCTGGGACTTTACCCTTCCTGCCTATCTGTTAAGTGTGTACTGATCTCTAACTGGGGTTTTAACTTTGATTCCCCCAATTACTAATCAAGTACCTTTTCATGTGGGCATCCACTAAAATGCCTTGTGTGAAGGGATGAAATGAACAGGTCTGTATTACTGTTTAAGGTCTCTCTGGCTCCAGTATCGAGAATGGACTGAAGGGAATCTGCCAGAACGCTGGTCCAGCAGCCCAACCCTAACAGGAAGGCAGCTCGGGTCAGGGGCAGAGATAAGGCACCAGACTCTACAAGGAATTTAGGAGATAAAATTGAGAGCAGGGTCTTCAAATTCCTGAACATCTGCAGGACTTGAAAAGAAGAAATTAGAATTTCTGGAATTGGAAATCTTGGAATGTCTGAAATCACAGGTTTTTCTTAAAATACTTCCAACATTCTTTATACTCCTTAATCACTCTTATGGTTATCTGAAAAAATCTGTTGGGTACTTAAGAATAAGTAAGAAGAATAGGAAATCTTAAATTTCATGTCTTTACAAAGAACAGTAGCTTGTATCAATATTCCAACACTGGAAAAATGCCAGCAAATGTTATAAGATAGTATTCCAATAATGTAGCATTCAGATCTCCTACCAAGATTAATGATGCTACACAGAATCACATGTCAAAATTGCCAATTTAAGAACTTAATTTGTTTGTAAAACTCATTATTTCTTGGAACATCATCGGATTTGTATAAAGCATACTATGTGCATAAGCGTATTAATGCTCATTTCATTTGTAGGGATGACTCACCATTAGCAGCAGACAGAGCCAGGGACACCACTTATAAACACGGCAACAGCTACAAGAGAAACAGATTAGATTGTGATCATCTGGGTTCCCAGAAATGTCCTCCTTAACCTTTCTCCTTGTCAGCTTCTGCTCTTGCTTGAAGCTTGAAGTCACTGGCTTCTTTCCAGCCAGCACCATCTCTGTTACGTGATAAGCTTTACATCTCAAAGGAGATTTGTAATACTTATTTCCTATTTTCCTGACTTCTTGATCAATTTTTCTCAGAATTGGGGATTCAGAAGACTGCAAATTCCCTGAGAAATGTTGTTACAAAATTCCAGAATGCAAGCATGGGGCTTGAGGTAGACTGACATGTTCAACACTCTGGCTGAGAGATGGCTGATAAATCTCAAGCCTGTTTATATCTGTGTTCTCTCCATCCTTCAGACTGGTTAGTCATCATGAAGACAGTGAGGTAAATAAATAACCCTACCCTATTATACACAATCAGAACAAAATTTCACAACAATGAACTCTTAATCCTCTTTGAAAAAGTAATACACCTTTAGAAAGAACATGGAACAAACCAAAATACAAATATTCCCCCAAATCTAGGGCTTTTCCCATGGGACCATTGAACCCTGGACTTGGGAAGGAGAGAAGATGGGTCAGATAGAGATACGAACATGATTCCTGTAGGATAATTTTCTCTTAGACATATTACCAGATTATTCATTGATTTCAACCCCGAAACAAAATATTTTGCTCAGTCAATAGCTACTCCTAAAGATCAGGTGGTTATCAAGGATGTCGAGAAAGGGGAATCCTTTTGCATAGTTGGTGGGAACGCTAACTGGTGCGGCCACTGTGGAAAATCATATGGAGTTCCTCAAAAAATTAAAAATAGAACTACCCTAGGACCCAGCAACTGCACTACTAGGATTTATTCAAAGGATACAAAAATGCTGACTTAAAGGGGCACATGCACCCCCATGTTTATAGCAGCACTATCAACAACAGCCAAAGTATGGAAAGAGCCCAAATGTCCATCAACTGATGAATGGATAAAGAAGATGTGGGATATACGTGTATACAACGGAATACCACTCGGCAATCAAAAAGAATGAAATCTTGTCATTTGCCAACAACATGGGTGGAACTAGAGGGTATTATGCTAAGTGAAAGAAGTCAGTCAGAGAAAGGTACATGTAATATGATTTCACTCCTATGTGGAGTTTGAGAACTCCAGATGAACATAGGGGAAGGGAAGGAAAAATGAGATAAAAACAGAGAGGGAGGCAAACAATAAGAGATTCTTAAATACAGAGAACAAATGGGGCTGCGGGGGGAGGGGGCTGCATTAAATGGGTGATGGGCATTGATGAGGGCACTTGTTGGGATGAGCACTGGGTGTCACATGTACGAGATGAATCACTGGGTTCTACTCCTGAAGCCAAGACTACACAGTATATTAACTAACTTGAAATCAAACCAAAACAATCAATAAAAACTAACACTAAAAATATAATAAAACCATCTTAAGTTTTGAAAAGATTAGGTGGTTGAAAGTTTGAAAGCATGGCTAAGGGTGTCATAGTGAAGTATGCATGGTTTTTTAAAAATTTATTTATTTATTTATTTATTTTTTTATTATTTATTTATTTATTTATTTATTTTTGTAAGTGAGCAGTCGAGGGGGAGAGAGAGAGAGACAGAGACTCTTAGGCAGGCTCCACGCCCAGCACGGAGCCTGACTCGGGGCTCGATCGCAAGAGCCTGAGATCATGACCTGAGCCGAAACCAAGGGTCAGACACTTCACCTATTGAGCCACCCAGGCACCCTGAAGTATATACATAGTTTACAAGATCAAGATAAAAAGTATTAATACAGAAATAAGATAAATCCATTGAGATTTTTTTTTTTTTAATTTTTTTTTTCAACATTTTTTATTTATTTTTGGGACAGAGAGAGACAGAGCATGAACGGGGGAGGGGCAGAGAGAGAGGGAGACACAGAATCGGAAACAGGCTCCAGGCTCCGAGCCATCAGCCCAGAGCCTGACGCGGGGCTCGAACTCACGGACCGCGAGATCGTGACCTGGCTGAAGTCGGACGCTTAACCGACTGCACCACCCAGGCGCCCCGAGATTTTTTTTTTAAAAACCTAATTTGATTCTCTCCACTAGCAATAAACAAGATGTGTTAGATCTTAGATCCCTAAGATGCGTTAGAAATTCAGGGCAGAGATGAAAGCAGAGATAGAATAGTCTGTCTACTGGCTTATGGCCGTGGCCACTGGCAACATTTCTAACAGCAGTGTTTTCTCCAGAACTGTGACATGTATACTTACCTAGGAACGTATAGCAACTTACAGTGCTGAAATCTACACCTGGGCCAGGAAGACACTTGGCTGTTTGCCACTAAGTAATCAAGACCCCTCTGGGCATTTGGCATGGTCCCTTTTGTTCTGGTGCATTTGTCATAGCTTTCCCCACAGGGAATTATTTCTCAGGGTGTGTAGGAACGGGAAAACTGGGAAGAAAATGAAGATTGCAGAGAGAAGAATACAATGTGCTAGAAGAATCTTAAAAACCCAGAGCTATTTATAGATCTTGAAATAAATGGCCTTCCTTTGATTGGAAGAGGCACTTCTAAAAGAACTTAAAAAAAAAAATAGGACAAGAGATTGGTGGTAAAGGGGGAAAAATTATCTAAGACCTGTCTGTCTGGTATAATTTTTTCTTAGAAAAAAAAATCAGAATTGCCACATTATCACATGTACCCAAAGGGAGAAAAAGAAGTTATTTGAAGAGGTGGCAGGTCTTCCAAAAAGGTTTCTTTTTCTTTCTTTTTGGAGGCTACAGATAAAAATCAAGAAACTGACTGAAAATTGGAGAAAAAACGTTTGGCTTCCTGGTGTATTTTAGGGACGAAGTTTATTTTGCAAAGGCATTGTGGTTAAAAAAGTCAGATACGAGGCCAGCGTATTCTCAGAAGACATTACATGCCAGGAGAACTGGAAAATATTTGCACAATTGTATTCACTCATTTTTTAAGTATAAATTACTTACTTGACTCCAGTTCAAGCTCATTGTGAGAAATCAGTTCAATTAAACAAAAATACAGAATAACAGAAACAGGCAATGAGGAGGACTTGGAGCCAGATCTTAATCGACTTCATGGCTAGTGGGCATAAAACAGGTTATCAAAATCTGCCAATCACCCAGGAAATTTAAAGTCATCAAGAGTATTTTAGAGCAGGGATTATCAGCCATGGTTGCCCACTGAAAAGCTTGAAGAACTCATAAAAATGTTTGATGCCTGGTTTGCAGCAACTTTAATTTGATTGGTCTGGGGTCAAGACTTTTATTTACTTTTTTTTTTTTCAACTTTTTTTTTTATTTTTTTTTATTTTTTTTTATTTTTGGGACAGAGAGAGACAGAGCATGAATGGGGGAGGGGCAGAGAGAGAGGGAGACACAGAATCGGAAACAGGCTCCAGGCTCCGAGCCATCAGCCCAGAGCCTGACGCGGGGCTCGAACTCACGGACCGCGAGATCGTGACCTGGCTGAAGTCGGACGCTTAACCGACTGCGCCACCCAGGCACCCCTGGGGTCAAGACTTTTAAATGATCCCCAGATAATTCTGATAGTCAGCCAAGACCAAAAGCCACTGACTAAGAAGCTAATTAGGGCATCAGACTCCTAGTACCTTTGTGTCTGTTCATTATCTCCTGGGAATCTGAAATCTGCGCTCTTCCCCTGGGCCCAAGTTGGGCCAGACAGGGAAGACTTGCTATGAATGGGGATGTCTCTTCTCCCTGCTGGGCCCTGACCGCTCTTTCCCTTTCTGTCAGTTTAAAACTGTGACTCTGTTGCTCCTTGTTCACCAGTGTTTTCCCTTCATCTGGGAGATCAAATGTTTTGCTCGATCCGAGCAGTTGGTGGTGCAAACTCTGTAATTATACGTGTAGTTCTTCCTCTTTTCTTCTGCTTTTCCTTCTTCTTCGTTTCGTTTTGCTTTTGTCTAGACCTTGATTTAAAAATTTTGTGAGGGGCGCCTGGATGGCTCCATCAGTTAAGCGTCTGCCTCACGATTTCTGCTCGGGTCACGATCTCACGGTTCCTGAGAACAAGCCCCGTGCCAGGCTCTGCACTGAGAACACGGAGCCTGCTCGGGATTCTCTCTCTCCCTCTCTTTCTCTCTGCCCCTTCCCTGCTCACTCTGAAATAAATAAATAAACAAACAAAATTTTGTGACTCTCAGATGGGCATAAAACAAATGGAACTGTGGCTTTTGCTTCCCAGTCTACAGAGCTGGCTCCATCCAAGGGCATGTTTCATATACTAAAACCTCTTTTTGAAAACCATTTATGTCTTCTGGCTGGACGTTGCCCTGCGACTCACCGTGGCTGCGGCTGCCAGGCTTCCACCTGAGCTTTAGGCAACCCCGGAACTGTTAACACGTGGCTGTCACAGAGCAATTACTCTTCGACACAGGCGTTTAGCCAGAGCTCCTACAACGGCCCTGCTCCGGGATTTCACACTGCTCCATTAATGAAGATGCAGAGTGTGGCATCCTTAGAAGACACATTCGCCAGCTGGACAACCAATGCAGATACAGTGTATCTGCTTTCGGGCTCTCTGTTCGCATTAAGAGCCCAGGGTCAGCTTGACCTGAAGCAGAACACAGGCAATCGGCCCCACAGGAAAGAATGGCTACGGTTCCTTTCCCGTGAATTTCAATCTCTTGCCACCACCTGCAACTCAACCTCGGCCAGGCCTCCACACACAGCGGGAGGGCCGAGGACAAGGGGTGGGGTCTTCTGAGCTCCCACATTCACCACCCCGGGCTGCTGCTTCTTTCTCCTTCCTTTTCTCCCTCCTGCCAAGTGTCACCCTCTCCTGCCAGGCTGTGTGTGGGGCAGGGGTGGGGAGAAGGCCGCGTGCCCTACGAGCACCAGGCAGGGCAAGTGTGTTTGCTTCTTGATCCTAAGACAAGGAAACCAAATCTCCGGGGCTGCACAATTGAGATTTTTGTGGATTGGACAAAATGAGGAGTAGCATTTGGCTACCGCTGGTCCAGGGCACAGCTGGCTGCGTCTGCCTTGGCTTGGCCTCCAGCCCTGACCTGCCATTAGGCAGAACCCCTGAAGCCTGTCACTCTGGTGGATCAGCCCACTGGAGTCCCGTTTGGGCCCTTTTAAGGCTCAACAGTGTAGAGCCCACCTCCCTGCCTTTTCCACAGGAGCCAGCCATGAGGGAAACGATCAAGGTCAGCATCAGCTGCTGCTACCACCAGCCCAGGGCACCCCAAACGCAAGACGATACACGTTAAAGCAAACAAATCCCCTTTGCCATGCCCTTGGGTTGGTTTTGAGCTGACTACTCATTAGCCATCTAGCCTCTGGAGCAGTGGTTGTCCAAGTTCCCAACTCACTTGGGGAACTTGTTATAAATGCAAATCCTCAGGTCTCACCTAGACCTATTAAATCAGCAAACTCTGGGGGTCTCCTGGGTGGCTCAGTCAGTTGAGTATCCAACTTTGACTCAGGTCATGATCTTGCGGCTTGTGGGTTCGAGCCCCACATCAGGCTCTGTGCTGACAGCTCGGAGCCTGGAGCCTGCTTCTGATTCTGTGTCTCCCTGTCTCTGACCCTAACCCACTTGCATTCTGTCTCTCTCACAAATAAATAAACATTAAAAAAAATTAAATCAGCAAACTCTGGATGGGTGATTCTGAGAGCCCCTGTTTAGGGGTACTGTGTCAATGTGGTTGGGAAGTGACGGGCTTACGGACTCTTGAGCAAATGACCCAAGCTTACCAAGCTTCTGTTTTCTCATCTACACAACGGGAGTATGAAAGTTCTGCCCTCACTGGGTTGCTTTGATGTTTACGTGGAGTGAAGCATGTCCATGGCTTAGCAGGTAAAATCCCAATTAACACGAACCCTGGCTTTGATCCTGTGTCACCTTGAATGCCAGCTTTGTTGTTGCCTCTTGTGTTTCTGTCATGGAGTTGCCCTGAAAGCCACATTCAGGGAATGGACCTCACTGCCACCCTGCCTCTGGATGTGTGTCCTACCCTTCTGTACTGTTCCTGTTGCTGTTAGGTGTTTCTCTATCCTGGGCAAGCCCTCTAATGGACAGAAGAATGTCCCAGGGTTTTCCTTTTCTTGAGAAAGGCTCGCAGGGGAAATAGCAGGGTGGATTTTCAACAAGACAAGCCTAGGGGCTCTGGCTAAAAATCACAGGGACATTGGTTCCTAACGGTGCCCCTGACAGAACCCGGTAAAGGAGGTGAGATGCTCAAGGGCAGCATAATAAAACCAGCAACAGTACCTACGGACCTACGGGTGAGGACTGCCTATGACAGGACAGATGCTTAGAGATGGGGACAGGGCTTAGGTGACACCCAGCTTGGGGTGGGAAGAAGGCAGAAGAGCTTTTCCAGGAGAACTCTCAGTCCTCAGAGCTCGATGGCTGGTGGGGACACCAAACAGAAACTTGTGGTGTCATAGAGGCTCCCGGGTTTCCAGGATCAAGTGTGTTTGAATTGTGAATCTTAGCTCAGCCACCCACTAGACAAGGTCTGAGTCATGGGGCATGCCATTTCTCTGAGATTTTATTTTCTTCTTCACAAAACAGACAGAAAGAGGATTCCATTAAATAAATCATTGGGGCGCCTGGGTGGCTTGATCGGTTAAGCTCTGACTTCGGCTCAGGTCATGATCTCACAGTTTGTGGGTTTGAGCCCTGTGCGGGAGCCTGGAACCTGCTTCAGATTCTGTGTCTCCCTCTCACTCTGCCCACCCCCCCCCCCCACCATGCACTGTGTCTCTCATCCAAGAATCAACATAAAAAATTTTTTTTTTTAATCATGTGAGAGCACTGTGCAGATTAAGAGCACACGCGCAGGGTCAGGCGTGGGTGTTATCAGGGGCAGCCGGATGTGGAATCTCAGAGAGGCCTGAAGTTTGGCTTGGCCACATAGCAACTGTGTGACCTCAAATGGGACCTCTTCCAGCCTCAGTTTTCCCATGTGTGAAGCGCGGACAATTTTACACGCCTCCCACACAAAGTCACCGTGGGACTTACAGCCAGGGGGCCCGAAGACCCCAGGGCAGATGAGACACACGCGTGTCGTTGCCTCCCTTTCTCCACAGATGAGCTATTGTAAGGGACCGGAAAGGCTGCATCTCTGGGGGCTCTCTTCATGCTTATCACTCCTGAGCCTGTGGAGTCAACTCTACCCAATGCTCAGCTGTCGGGCTCATCTCGCATCTGTTTTGAGATTCCTGGGGTTGAAAGGACAAAGACTCCTTTCCTCTGCCTGGCCTTCCCTCCACTGACAGTTTTTGTGAACAGTCCCTAGGCTTGCCAACAAAAGGCTATATGGGGGTTCCCCGGCAAAAGGGGCCCCCTTAGCCATAGCATGTCCCATGAGCTGAGTCACGGGCATATTTAGCAGGTGACCATCATAGTATTCTTAAAGCCTCTCCCCCCGGCTCACATGTGAAGCCTGTATCAGCTGCCGCACCTGGGGCGTTCACAGGAGGAGACGGACAGTCCCCCTTCACGGAGTCAACAGACCCCACGCTGTCCCCTAGAGAACAGCCTCCTGTATGTCTGGATCGCACGTAGCCATCTATGATTGTTTCCTTGTGAGCTGGGGGTCCTCTATCGACCTCGACATGCTCCCGCACAAAGCAGCCGTCAAAACCTCTCACACAGCTCTTCCGCTCACAACCCGTTTTACCAGATGTTCCTCAGGAAGCTAATGCCCCCGACCCACAAGATGACACAGTTCCTTCACACTGTAGCCCTGGTTTCGTTAGTTTCTGGGTTTTGCCCTCCTCCTACAGTGACTGCTTTCTTTTCTTTCCAAACTCACCCAGGCCCCCATCTGGGCTTGGTTTCGGCCTCAAGGCCCAACTCAGCACTTCTGTTTGCTTTTGTTTTAGCTACTGTGAGTAACAGCAAGCAAAGTATCGTTATGTTTAGCTTCTTGTTGTCTGGCATTTCCTTCCGTTTCCAGTGGCTCACCTCCCCTGGAGCAGGTTCCCTCTCTCAATTCCACTGGTAACGTTTACTTTTAGTAACTGAGTCCAGGAGTTCACGCTCCAGACTGTAGGTGATCGCACGACCATCCAGGAATCCAATGTTCTTCATCCCCCAGCCTGTCATCCTGTCTCTTCCCAAACCACGTTTCTGTGACCCAGGGCTGTTCTAGCAAATTGCCCTTGTGACAGTGACTAAAAGGATTTCTAATTCCAGCATGTGGTCTGGGGGGGGGTGGGGGGCGGGGAGTGGGGAGCAGGGTTCCTCCATAACATCAAGCAATTCTCAGACACCAGCTGGGTAGTTTACAATTCCACAAAATTATGACACTATCCACCCTGAGAGAGCATGAGATCCCACAGGAGAAAAGCCCAGTCCTATCAGACCACCGCTCTCCCACCTCAGATGCCAGGCTCAGGCCCGGGTCCTTACCTGTGGCTCAGAATGCCTGGCTACAAATAACACGTTCCAATGACCTCCTCCTTGAGTTGAATTAATTTGCTAGATCCCTGGTTTATGTTAAAAGGGTGTAACTCAGGAACAGTCAGGTAGAGGACAAGCACAGGGCAAGGTGTGTGGGTGGGGGGACAGGGTGGGGAAGGGTGGAGCTTCCACGCTCTCTGGGAGCGCGCCACCCTTCCAGAATCTCCACCCGTTCCCCACCCTGAATCTCTCCAAACCCGGTCTGTTCCCCACCACCTACCTCCCAGTTTTTATGGCGGTTTCATTCCATAGGCCCGATTGATTACATCAATGACCAATGGAGATGGCTTCCACCTGGTTGCCAGGAGAAGCAACCTGTGATTGGAGGTTTGGAACTCTCAGTCCTACCTACAGACTTCTGGGGAAAGGGCAAGGCTGGAGATCCTTAATCTCAGGTGCAGGCCAAAAGTCACCTCATTAACCTAAGGAAAGACACCATCATCACTCTCATTACTTAGCAAATGCCAAGGTTTTTAGGAGCTCTGTGGCAGGAACAGTGGACAAGGACCTAATATATATTTCTTATTATAAATCACAATATCACTTTCACTGAAAGCGAATGCTACTCTATTTGGTTTCACTGTTCCCTTGTGGGTATGCCTTCACCTCTTGGGGGAGATTATACTCTTTTTAGGGCAGGTGCTACGTCCTTTACAGCCCCAGGGAGAGGGTTAGGAATATGGTAGGAATGCAATTACTACCATGTTTGAGGGAATTAAGGGAAATAAAGAGCTTGCTCCGCAGTCAGGGTGCAGTGAACTAATACAAGCACTGGGGGGCAGTGGAGGACCGAGCTGTGAGCTTGGTCCGGCCTCTGGGAGGTAACCCAGGGGTTGGGGGAGTGGGAGGGAGTACAGGTAGCAGTGGGCCCCTGACAGCACAGCCAGGGAGGGTGGCCCGGGAGGAGGCTCTCCCATGAGATTTGGAGGAGGGGTAAACAGGAGGAGAGGAAATGACCCACAGCCAAGCCTTCCAATTTTCCCACCATCATCACCCCTGAAGTCCTGGGACTGACTGGGGAGCCCACAAGTCAGGGGAGGGGGGCGGACATTTCTTCCAAATGAGCATGCCCCCTTGGTTCCAGACACAGTGCTCATACAGTGGGGTCCTGTCCTTCAGGGCAGCCGGCCTAACCCTGGCCCACAGCCCAGCCAGAGTCATTGAGCGGAGAGACCACACTGTCTAAGGCTTCAGGAAGCCAAGAAAAATACCCCAAAGCAGAGGGATCCATGGGCTCAACCAAGCCAACACCACCAAGTGCCAGTATTTCCCAGGAAATATGCCAAAATGCCTTTATCCCTGATGGCGTTGCCAGCCAGTAGAGCCGGCCTGTCCTACCACAGGCGCCTGCACCCTGCTCTGAGCTCACACAATCAGAGTCCTTCCGCTGGTGATGGGAACCCACTTCAGAGAAACCTTTCACCACGGTGGTGGGGGGGGGGGGGGCGGTGGGCAACCGGGATACACAGGGCAGATGGGGGTTGAAGCACAGCGAGGGTTTCGGTACTCTCCAGTAGCTGCGTGTACTGTAGGCCTTGACCTTGGCTGGAGCGCTAAGTTCCGACTGTGTTTAAGGCAAGGATTTTCTTTTTTTCAACATTTTTTTTTTTTTTTTTTTTTTTTTATTTTTGGGACAGAGAGAGACAGAGCATGAACGGGGGAGGGGCAGAGAGAGAGGGAGACACAGAATCGGAAACAGGCTCCAGGCTCCGAGCCATCAGCCCAGAGCCTGACGCGGGGCTCGAACTCACGGACCGCGAGATCGTGACCTGGCTGAAGTCGGACGCTTAACCGACTGCGCCACCCAGGCGCCCCAAGGCAAGGATTTTCAAGGTCAGAACTTTTCAGCAGAGAAGCTTTGATGACAGTTGTGGCTGTCAGGCAGGCGTTGGAGTTAGAACACACAGTGGACTGGCTTGGCCCCGGTGGCTCAGCCCAGCGGGGTTTCTTGCCTGCAGTGTCTGAAAGGATGTGCTGGGGAACTACCCTCTGCGTGACAGCTGCAGTGAATTCTGATTTATGGCTGCTGTGCCTCCCTCTGCCACCTGGGGCTAGGAGCTTTTGGAAAGGCTTTCTGGCAGCCAGTGCAGGTCATTCCATTCCTGGTGCTCCCTGGCCCGCTGGGGCACTGTGCACCCTCCCTCTGCTGGCCGCGTGGAGGGGAGAAGGCGGTCCACCTGCCTGGCCTGCCTCCCGGGAGCCTGGCGGAGCTGCCCCCCGCCTGGCGGTTCCCAACCCCCCTCTGCCTGCAGCAAGGCCGGGGCTCGCTGCGCGCCTGCTCCAGCTCCTGCGCTCTGGGGAGCCAGCCTTGTAAAGCCTCCCCTGCTACACCCTGTCCCTGCCCCCTTGCCCGGCAGTGTTCCTTTGGCCCTGTCTGCACTCTCTCTTTCTCACACGTGACCAATATTTCGTGCCATCTCCTCTCTCAGGCTGTAAAGCCCCTGCACTATAGGATGATCGTTCCTTCTCCTTATTAAATTAACAAATGTTTATTGACTAACCACCATGGGCCAGGCACTGAGCTAAGTGCTAAGGAGCAGGAGAGCCATGGTCTTGACCCTTGTGGGGCTAACAGCCGAGCAAATAAGCAAGTACACAGCAAACAAACAAATAGGTTACAGAGAGTGTAACACGGTCCCCGAAGAAAGCAGAGCTTATGTGACTGGAAGGGGATGGAAACTTCTTTCAGCACATGGACAGGAAGTGACGGTCCCGTTGAGGCCTTGAAGGAAGAAAGTGCCTGAGGCTCAGAGTCCTGTGTGTCTGTCAGCTGGCTGCTGTCCCCTTCTAGGCACACCCCAGGAGAAGCTGGCCCAGGGGCTCCGCAAGTGCAAGGCCCTCTGGTAAAGTAGTCTTGATTTTCTAGAAACTGATGGACACCTGGTGTGAGAGCACAGTGATTCGGGGGTAGCGGTAAGATATGCAACAGTGAACCTGACATGTCTTAGAGGAGTTCCTAATTTCCTACCAAACTGCACGTGGCATGGTCTTCCCCTTTGGTAAGGAAGAAACCCACTCTTACATAGCCCAGGTCCCAAACCTTGGGGCGATCCCTAACCCTCTCTCAAACGCTAGAGCCAGCTACCAAGCAGCTCCAAGGTTCTAGACGCTGGCCACCTCTGCTCACCTCCACCACGGCCATCCTATTCCAGCCCTGTAGGACGATGCCTACCGGGTCTCCAGCTTCCCCTCCCACCCCTCACCCCCGGAAATCAAGTCAGCATTGGCACCGTTCTGCACAAACCCTCTCAGAGCTGCCAGCTCTGGGAGATTCAGACTGTAGTGTAATGTGGTTAACACTTATGCACTACACAGTGCTGTAATTACCCATGAGAACTGTCATGCTCCTGAACTCTTACTTCCATTCCTTCCCATCCACTCTGCTCCTGCGGCCACCCTGCTTTCCTGAAACAGGCTGAGCACACTCCCACCTCAGGGCCTTTGCACTTGCTCCTTTCTCTGCTGGAGCACTTCCTGCCCCCGCTCCCCACACCAGATACTGACACGGCTCCCTCTCTTAAAGCTCTCTAATGCCTCTGCTGAAACATCAATTTATTATGGACACTCCATCTCCTCCTTTTCCCAGCTGCCCCCAACATCCACCCCAGGAGCTTGTTTTTGTTCCCTCCATGACATTTTTGGTCTAATACATTTGTTATTTATTTTCTTGCTTGTTGTCTATGTCTCCCCACTCGTTGGAAAAAAGAGCTTTGTCTTGTTCACTGTTGTATCTCCAGCACAGAACACATTGCTTGGCCTGTGGCAGACATTCAAAAAATATTTGCTGAAAAAATATATGCAAAATATAGATAGCTCCAGACCATGGAGAACATCCTAGACCATGTTAGATGATGTGGATTTTCTTCTAAAAGCAGTAAGAAGCCATTGGAAAGGTTTAAGCAGTGGAAGAAGTGATCTGCTTTCTATTTAGAGTTTACTATGAATGTGGTGTGGAGAATGACCAGAAGCAGGGGGCCAGAGAAAGAGGTGGTGGAAAAGCCCAGTAAAGAGGCCAGTGGCTTGGACCAGGATGGTGTCAGTGGATATGAAGCGAAGGCTGTAAGCAAAGTAACTGGCAGATCAGCTGGGAAAAAGCCAGTGTCCAGGTCCAGAAGGTCTCCTCATATGGTCCTGGTCCTACGTGATTCGCCATCAGCAGCCTGAATGCCAAGGACAGCCCCTCTGCGTGGGCTCTTGGGCAGAAGGAGGAGGACTAGACTCTGAGCTCATCTTCTGCAGATGGGAGTTTGAGCTGAGCCACCCACACTTCTCCCCTTATGCCCAACAATGAGCATCTTCACAGCAAGGGCTATGCTGTTCCTCTGTATCTCTCTCCCCCAGCCCAATGCTCACACATGCATATGCCTGAAGGGATTCAGTACTGTTGCAGGTTGGTGTCTCTGAGAGCAGATGCCAAAACAGACTGGAAGACAAGAGGTTTATTGGGGTCAACACCTGTGCAAGGAAAGGAAGGAAGCAGCAGTGAACAGCAAGAGAAGTCCATTATGATGTAAGCCCCATCAAGCCTGGCCAACCTGGTGGGGAGTTGGCGAGCAATTATCACCCACTCCAAATTGGGCCCAAATGGCCAGGCCTTGCGCCACTGAATATAGGCCGTTTAGGAAGGGCATACCCCCGGGTGAGACGGCACTCTGCAGTTGAGGCAGATTCTGAAGGAGCTGATAACAGGAGGCATTTGCTGCCAGCATTTCAGCTGGATCCCTTCCTTTAAGGGATCTCTGTATCTGCCATGGAGAGGATATAACTGTGGGCTGTTAGGCCAAGACCCAGGGCCCCTCCCTCTGCAGTGAGAACTGGCTCTCAGGAAGAGTTTCTGCAACAGCTTGGCTCTTTCTAGGCCTCTCGGCTGACTGACCCGCCTGACCTCATGAATAAGCCACTGGCCATGTATCAGAGCATCTCTTCAGACTCCAGGGAGGGCTTCTAGACCGGGGTGGATATTTTGAAATTAATTTAGTGGACCATTTTAGAGTTATTTCAGCATCTGTGGTATCATGGAAAGATCCAGGCTCCGTGGTCAGGTACTCCAGCATTCCAATACTGCATCTACTACACGCCGACCCCGTGACCCCAAGCAAGTTAACAAGCCTTCTGGGAGTATTTTCCTTCTTCTGTAAAACGTGTGGAATGATGCTCAAAAGCCAGGCACTTGAGGTTAAGGGCTGTGTCTTACTAGCCTTGTCTTCTCATTGGCCTGTAGGTGTCCCTTGCATGAACGTCACTCACTGTGGTATGCGTGCCCTGTCTTATGCAGTGGTAAGTGCTGGGGGTGAGGGGCTGCTGTTCACACCGACAGAGGTATGAGTGGGAGTTACCCACTTCTGCTGCCGGAGGCTCCTCCATCTGACTGCCACTTCACCCCACCATGCAGGGTTCATGGCTGGAAACTTAGCCCCAGCCCAGAGACTTGCCCAGAGCTGGTGCCTGCCACCCACTGGCTGCCATGATGGAAATCTGCGATAACTCAACAGGGCCTCGATGGCACCCCAAAAGCTCGCGACATTCTCTGGGAATGAGTCCCAATTTTACCCCGACCTCAGCCCATCTTTCAGGAATCTCATTGGTACAGCACGCAGCATGCTGGCCCCAGCTAGACTCTAAAGTTGTTCATGAGTAAAGCATCTGCCATAGTTTGCTGGCTTACTGGGATTTCACGTCACCCTGGTAAAGCTCTCCCGAGCTCCTTCCTGTCAGCTCTCTTCCACCGACAGATATTTGTGTTTTCTTTAGGTTGTGCGAGGAAAAGACTGCCATCCCACAGGGCAAGTGCCACAGCTATCGGTAAGACGCAAAGAATCTAGGTTTATCCACCTCAGCAAATTGCCCCTTGGTTTTTCAGAGCAGAGCCCTTAATTTTACTCCATAGAGTGTGGTGTAGTGGGATAAGCACCTGCTATGGATCTAGCAAGACCTGAGTTTAACTCCAGTATGGTCGTGAGCAAGTCAGCTCGACTTCAGAGGGTTTCCATTCCTTTATCAGTAACACTTCCCTTGCAGGTGGGTTGAGGGCTTAGAAAAGTAATTGCCTAAGAGATAGCAGCTGCTCAACAGCATGCACTTGTCATTTCCTTCTGCCAAGAGGAAGGAACAACCCGTGAGCAGTGCTGGTGTCTGTCTTACATAATGCCATGTGATTTGTACTCGATGTGAAGTGATGCATCTGGCATCTGGTGCACTAGATCATGACCAAGCAGGTCAACAGGACAGCAGGTGCCTGGAAGGGTGAAGGGCTGTGGTGTGGCCCTGAGAGGGACTGTCCTACACAATAGAGCCTCTGAATAGTGAAGCCAAAGACAGAGGGTTGTGCTGTTCTCCCACCACTGCCATCCACGTTTACGGTATCCTCTATACAGGTCAGACCAGGAATATGGCTCAGACCCTGCTCTGCCCGCTACGTGCAGGAGAGGCTGGCATGCACTACAAACACTGAAACAGGGAGATATCTCCAGGCAGGAAGAAGGAAAAGATTCAGAGCTCATAAACTTACATGTCGAAATGGAAGACTTTAAAGGCGGGAGCCATTACTGTCTGGTGGCTGTTGAGTACCTAACACATAAGAGGTATTCAATATGCACCACATTAGCAAAATGAAGCATAAAAATCATGCGATCATCTCAATAGATGCGCAAAAAGCATTTGACAAAATTCAGCATCCATTTGTGATAAAAGCTCTCAATAAAGAGGTATGGAAGAAACACAATTCAACACAATAAAAGCCATATATGACAAACCCATGGCTAACATCATACTGAATACTGACAAACTAAAAGTTTTTCCTCTAAGATCAGGAACAAGACAAAGCTGCCAACTCTCACCACTTTTATTCAATATAGTATCAGAAATACTAGCCACAGCATTAGCAAAAAAAAAAAAAAATCAAAAGACATCAAAAATGGAAAGAAGTAAAACAGTCATTCAAGGTGACATGACACCATATACAGAAAACCCTAAACACACTAACAAAAAGCTTTACGACTAATAAATGAATTCAGTAAAGTTGCAGCATCAAAAATCAA
Organism: Neofelis nebulosa; assembly: GCF_028018385.1. Taxonomy (NCBI): domain Eukaryota; kingdom Metazoa; phylum Chordata; class Mammalia; order Carnivora; family Felidae; genus Neofelis; species Neofelis nebulosa. The sequence continues at coordinate 127,092,442 of NC_080782.1, forward strand.
TGTACAGAAATCTGTTGTGTTTCTATATATGAATAATGACCTATCAGAAAGAGGAATCAAGAAAACAATCCCATTTAAAATCGCATCAAAAAGAATAAAATATATAGGAATACATTTAACCATGTAGATGAAAGAGCTATACACTGAAAACTGTAAGACACTGATGGAAGAAATTGAAGAAGACCCAAATAAGGGGAAAGATAAAATGTAAAGATAAAATTAATGTTCATGGATTGGATGGAAGAATGTTGCCAAAATGTCCATACTACCCAAAGCAATTCACAGATTCAGGGCAATTTCTATCAAATTTCCAATGGCATTTTTTAATAAAAAGAGAAAATAAGAATCATAAAATTTGTATGGAACCACAAGACTCTGAATTGCCAAAACAATACTGAGAAAGAGGAACAAAGCTGGAGGTACTATGCTCCCTGATTTCAAACTCTATTACAAAGCGGTAGTCATGAAGACAGTATGGTACTAACAAAAATACACAGACACATAGATCAATGGAATAGGCTAGAAAGCCAAGAAATAGGCCCACACATGTATGGTCAATTAATTTATGGCAAAGGAACCAAAAATATCCAATGGGAAAAAGTCTCTTCAACAAATGGTGTTGGGAAAACTAGACAGCTACATGCACAAAAATAAAATGGAACCACTCTCTTAACACCACATGCAAGAATTAACTCAAAATGAATTAAAGGCTTGAACGGAACACCTAAAACCATAAGACTCCTAGAAGAAAACATAGGTGCTAAGCTCCTTGACAGCAGTCTTAGTGATATATATATATTTTGGAATTTGCACCCAAAGCAAAGGCAACAAATGAAAACTAAAAAAAGAAAAAAGAAAACAAACAAACAAAAAAAATACATCAAACGAAAAAGCTTCTGCACAGCAAAGAGAACCATCAACAAAATGAAATGAAAAGGCAACCTACGAAATGGGTGAAAATATCTGCAAATCATATATTTCATAAGGGGTTGATTCCCAAAATAAATAAATAAATCCATACAACTCAAAAGCAAAACAACACTCCAATGAAACAATGGGCAGAGGCTCTGAATAGACGTTTTTCCAAAGAAGACATCCAGACGGCTGACACACACATGAAAAGATGCTCAACATTACAAGCCATCAGGGAAATGCAAGTCAAAACCACAATGAAATATCACCTCACACCTACCAGATTGGCTACTGTCAAAAAGGTAAGAAATAGCAAGTGTTGGTGAGAATGTGGAGAAATGGAATTTCTCCTCGTACACTGCAGGTGGGAATGTAAATTAGTGTAGCCAGTATGGAAACCAGTATAGACATTTCTCATTAAAAATGGAACTACCATATGATCCAACAATGCCACCTCTGGGCAATTATCTGAAGAAAACAAAAATGGTAGTTTGAAAAGATATACGTGACCCTGTGTTCATTGTGGCATTATTTACAATAGCCAAATTATGGAAACAACTTGGGTGTTCACCAGTGGATAAAGAAGATGTGGTGTGCACACGCACAGATACGCACACACAGAGGAATGTCACTCAACCATAAAAAAGAATGAAATCTTACCATTTTCAGCAACATGGATGGACCTAGAGTATATTACGCTAAGTGAAATAAGTCAGAGACAGTCAACTGTCATATGATTTCATGTCTACATAGAATTTAAATAACAAAACACCAAAAAACAAGGTCATATATACAGAGAACAGATGGGTGGTTGCCAGAGGTGAACGGTGGAGGTGGGCCTAAGTGAAGGTGGTCAAAAGTTACGAACTTCCAGTTATAAATAAATATGTCATGGGGATATGATGTACAGCATGATTACCATAGTTAATAATAATGTACTGCACATTAGCAAGTTGCTAAAAGAGTACATCTTACAAGTTCTCATCACACACACAAATTTGGTAATCATGTATAGTGACGGATGTTAACAAGACTCACTACTTACTAGACAGATGTTAACTAGACTTACTCCTTTCACAATACACACGAATATTGAATCATTATATTGTATACCTGAAACTAATGTAATTTGCATGTCAATGATACCTTAATTAAAAATAAGTAAATAAAAAATATGGATTTCATGACCCCCAAAATAATAATGATAAACAAATTAGACATTAGTGGTGAATATCAAGAAAGAGGTTTCAAAAAAGAGAGATTTTTAAAATTGGGAAAATGGAAGCATGTATCAGATTATATATATTTTACGGTCTTGTTGGAAAGCATTTTAGTTAGATTGAGACTTTCTTGGGGAGTACCCAGGGGGGACTCAATCACATCAAGGAATAAAAATTGGGAAATGACTGTTTCAGAAGGAATGGTTTTAAAAATGCAATCATTTGATCTACAGAGGGGAAAACTAACATGTAATGTCAAAAAAAGCCCCAATAATTTTCTTGTGTTATATAATTTCTCTCTTAACCAATTAAAGTAATAACTGTACTTAGTTTCAAAGGACAATTAAAAAAAAAAAACTGTCTCAAGAAGCCTGTTAAAGGAGGAATATATTACCTGGCAGGTAGAACACATTAGCCAGCCCCAGGTACTGACAGTTACCCACGAAGTCACTCACACACACACCAGGAAGCCACCTCAAGGTTCTGTGGATTCAGAAGCCAGGCTGAGTGTTTCCAGGGACTAAAGGTTGGCTGGGAGGGAGCAAAGATGGCAGAGGCCTAGCACACGGGGCTCACCTGGCAAGGTTTTCCTGGCGCAGAGAGGAAACATAAACTTTAGGCTAGAGCCTGGGAAAAGAGGCCTCTGGCAAATGACAGCTGACCCTTGAACAAGGTGGGAGGTTAGGGGCGCTGACCCCCATGCAGTCAAAAGTCTCCGTGTAACTTCTGACTCCCCCCTCAGACTAACTACTGATAACCTACTGTTGACCTGAAGCCTTACAGATAACGTCAGCAATCAGTCAACACATATTTCCTATGTTATATGTATTATAGACTATATTCTTGCAATAAAGTCAGCTAGAGAAAAGAAAATGCTAGTAAGAAAATCATAAAACACACCTAAGATCCTGCCTATAAAAAATCTGCAGACAAACGGACCTGCACAGTTCAACCCCATGTTGTTCGAGGGTAAACTGTATATGCTTCTTGTTTATCAAGGCAGGGCCTTGACCCATTTGCGACCCACCTGCCCACCTCCCTGGGAGAGCTGCAGAGGGTGGAGGCAGTAGGAGGAGAAGAGGTTTGACAAAATGCTACTTTCTATTCTTTCTTTCCTAAGATGGACTCAAGGTGATATTCTCAAAGGGATGATGCCAGTTTATCCTTTGAAATTGCAGGGTCCTATTGCTAAAATGCTATCTTTTATTCAAGCCAGAGATGCCTGGGGCCACAGGAAATGTCTCTGTGTATTTTCAGCGTGGTCTTGTGATTTCTGGCAGTGTCATGGGTCCGGGCAAGCCGCCTTTTAGGACAATGACCCTTCAAATGTCAACAAGCCACTCTCCTTGGAGAGATTAGAGAGGAAGACGGTCAGTCCGGGCATGGCATTTGAAACACCCTTTGCCAATACTGCTAAGCTTTTTGAATGCTCTTATTAAACTATTAAAATTTGCTTAGTCACCCAGGTGTGCACAATTCATCTGTACTTTTTCGTCAAATATCTGCTCTCTTAGGTAAATTGTATTCAGTCTCATCCACTTCAGGAGAGTGCTTCCTTAGCCGTCTAATGGTGGAATAACAGCACCCAACTCACAGAATGAGGACTGGGTGAGGCAGTGTTTCTAGAAATCCGGAATCCAGGGGTCTAAGTCTCTGTAGCCATAATGCTACATGACCTTTGACATTTTGTGTAACTTTCCTGGCTCATTTTTCTCAAAGGCAAAATTGCAATGATAATTCAAAGGGGTGCCATTTAATTTTATTTCATTTTTTAAAGCTTGTGTTTATGTTGTGTTTTCAAGCTCCCTCATGTTATGGGAAATAAAACATTAAAACATTAAAATGAAAATCACAGGGTGTCTGGGTGGCTCAGTCGGTTGGGCATCCGACTTCAGCTCGGGTCATGATCTCACAGTTCGTGGGTTTGAGCCCCACGTCGGGCTCTGTGCTGGCAGCTCAGAGCCCGGAGCCTGCTTCGGATTCTGGGTCTCTCTCTCTCTCTCTGCCTCTCCCCTGCTCATGCTCTGTCTCCCTCAAAAATAAATATTTAAAAAATTTTAAAAATAAAATAAAATAAGATAAATGAGAATCACAAAGGTAATAGTTCTAAAACCTAACTAAATAGGAAATGGCAACTAGGAGGGTATAGACCGTCCTTGGTGATGCTTCCTCATTGCTCATTTGGATTCGGCCCACACCAGTTCAGCATGTAATAAGATGAGGCCCTTAAAAAGTCATACTGAATCTCATCATTTCTGTCCATGTACAAATTCCATGCTGGCTCGGGGTAATTTCTGCGGGGTAATTTCTGTGAAGTGACTGTGCCTTTCTCATAATTTATGTTCTCTTTTCACTCTGTGGGGGCTGGACACAGATGCCTGCAGGAGTGTGAGTTTGATTAAGCCGTTGTGGGTTCTACCTGTGTGAGTGGCTCTGCACCATTCCTGGCTGGTCTGGTGCTTCCAAACCCCACTGGGCAGAAGGGCTGAAGGTGGATAGTTCTCAGTCTGTGCACCAAAAAGGGTGTGATGGCTGAGCTAGCAACCCCAGGAACCAAACAAAGGAAAGTGTGGCACTACATTCCCTTAGCCAGAGCAAACACTTCTATATTGCTCCAAGGGACACCCTGGACCTAAGCAAACTTGGGAAATTCAAAGGCTGATCCCTAGGGTCAGTGTAATGGGTCTCAAGGCTGCTGGAGAATTTCCTGATCTAGGAAGCTTGAGGGTGAGATGGAAGGAGGTGTGTGTGTGTGTGTGTGTGTGTGTGTGTGTGTGTGTGTGCATGCTGGCGAGGCAGAAATAGAAAGGTCTGCCATTGCTAAGAATCCATACTCCTTTTGGAATAGGTTGCCTGTGCCTGTGATGTAATGAGGCATATGTCCCAGAAGACTTAAGTCAGCAACCTCTTCCGGGGAGCACCAGGACTGGTTAGTTGTTTGACTTCCAGACATTTTGGGGGGGGAGTGGTGGGGCAGGCCTCTTCTGGCTTTGGAGTTAAGCCTCTCTGGGTAGCTTACCTCACTACCAAGACTCTCTGATCTCCAATTCTGGGCCCGGGAAAGGATGGTCGTCAATGGCTCACAATTCTATTCAAGTCACTAGAGGATGCTGAGCACTTAGCTCCACGTCAGGCATCCTGCGTCAGAAATGGAGGACAGTGGTGAACAAGATGGTGGTTCCAATTTCAAGGAAGTTACAAAACAATAATAGCTTCCCATGTGCTAGCCATATCCCAAGCTCTGTCCTAAGCCCTTGATACTTAATCTTTACCACACCTGTATGTAGTGGAGGTACTCATTTTATCCCTGTTTTACAGATGAGAACACTGAGTCACAGAAGATCAGTTAACTTACCTAAAATAACACAGCTAGTCTGTTGCAGAGCCAGGGTTTGAACCCCGGCAGTCTGACTCTAGAGTTGATGCTTCAACTATGACCGTTTGCTACGTTAGACCATCGAGGGGAGGTCTGCAGAAGGCGCATGTATGTTAAGTGCTGTGGCATTGAGCACAGACGTGGTGAGAGCAGAGGAAATCATCGTGGGGAGATGAGGCAACCAGACATTACTTCCCAGAGGAGGTGAGGTCTAAGCCGAGATCGAAGGTGGGGCTCCTTGCTAGGCAAGATGGATGGGCACAGGGGCTCGGGGCCAGAGAAAAGGAAATGCAAAAGTCTCATGGTGAGAGAGAGCATAGCTTGTTTAAAGAATAGAAGGAATTCAGGCTGGTAGAATCACAGATTGCATGGCAGGAAACATTCAGAATGAGGTAGGAGAGCCTTATTCACTCACTCAGCAAACATTCATTGAGCACCTGCTGCGTGTCAGGCATTGAGGCAAGACAACACGGATTGATACAAATAAGGTGATGCCCTCCCGGAGCTGATTGTCTAAAACCTGACATGATGCCTCCTCATCTCACCAGCGAAAAAACTTAATTAAACTTGGAAAGAAGGCAAAAGGTGAGTAGCATGTTCTCTCAATATCGACCACCGCACTGTGTAACAGACTCACACCAAGATTGTTGCAGTGTCTAGAGCAACGTGCCTGTGTTTGACGTTGCTATTTACAGGTAGTTACGAAATCACTGTTGGTGAAGTTAAATGCCCCATGTAGGTATCTATCAGGTAGAAAACATAACCTCAAAGGTGACAGTTTTACTGACCTATAGCATGTTAACAAATTTTATCTGTCTCAGTGTGTTGCTTTTCTATCGTTGCCATAGCAAATAACTACTGACTCAGTGGCTTAAGAGGACACCAATGTATCATTTTACAGCTTGAAAGGTCAAAAGTTCAAAGCAGGTGCCACCACACTGAAACCGATTTGTATGTAGACTGCATTGCCTTCTGGAGGCTCAAGGGCAGAATCCTTTTCCTGCTCATTCCAGTTGTTGGAAGAATACACCTTTTCAGGTGTAGAACAGAGGCCCTTGCGTTCTTGCCAACTGTAAAGTGAGGGCCATTTGTAGCTGACCGAGGCCTCTGTTTCTTAGCCTGTGGCCCTCTTCCTCAGTCTCAGTGAGAAAGAATGAACTATGGCCCTTTGTAGCAACGTGGATGGAACTGGAGAGTGTGATGCTAAGTGAAATAAGCCATACAGAGAAAGACAGATACCATATTTTTCACTCTTATGAGGATCCTGAGACACTTAACAGAAACCCATGGGGGAGGGGAAGGAAAAAAAAAAAAAAGAGGTTAGAGTGGGAGAGAGCCAAAGCATAAGAGACTCTTAAAAACTGAGAACAAACTGAGGGTTGATGGGGGGTGGGAGGGAGGGGAGGGTGGGTGATGGGTATTGAAGAGGGCATTTTTTGGGATGAGCACTGGATGTTGTATGGAAACCAATTTGACAATAAATTTCATATATTGAAAAAAATAAAAAAGAAAAAAAGAAAAAAAAAGAAAAGAAAAAAAAAAAGTGAGCAACAGGGGTTCCTTCTCACATCACATCATCCCCCACCTACATTTCTGTCACCCTCTTCCCCTTTTAAAGACTTGTAATTAAACTGCGCCTCCCCAGATAATCCAGGATTATCTCCCATCTCAAGATCCTTAATCTAAATCACAGCTTCAAAATCTCTTTTGTCAGGTAAAAATCACATGAATATGCGTTCTGAGGATCTGAGTGTTGACATCTTTGGGGAACCCTGTTTCAGCCTACCACATTATAATGACTACCATTATTTAAGAATGCCCCCCCTTTTTTTGTAAACTATGTAACCCCGCTCCTCAAAATGCCATTTTAACTATCTTTACCAATCTTACTAGTTCCCTTATGGATGAGTCAGTAAACCTGTAACACGTTTATTCTACATTTGTACATTTTTAACTTTTTGAAAACTGTAGTAATTAAACCCATCAGTTCTGGAGGCTTTGATAAGATTGCCAAGTGGTCTAACCTGCCAGGGTCCATTTAACTGTGATGCACGGGGAGCAGACCTCATGGGCTGTCCAGCATAGCATGCTATTTTGGCTCCTGGGATGGAGTGCAAATGATAAACATGGTAATAAACGTTATCTTCCCTAACTCTCTGTCTCTGAAATCGAATTCTAAGTTGTTCTTTTTAATTTCTGCTCCTTGACCAACTTTAGTCCTCGTTCTGATTAGTGCATGGCTGGGACGTTATTGGCCATTGTTGACTACAATGACCAGGGCCCCAGCTTTCTGGGCTGATCATTTGGTGATTTCTCCTGAAATGGTGGCATCTATTCTCTGTTGGGTAAGAAACCGGTTTGTTAGTCTTTTCTGTTTGTCCGTTTGGCAACTTGTGACCTCAAATTAATTAGGAAAATATTTTATTCTTCCTGGAATGAAGAACAGCCCTTTGAGATCTGGAACGGTGAATTTTTCTATTTCTCTCTGTTCATGGCCGGTAACTATGTAAAGCTACTAGGTCTCTGAAGGGTTGTGCGTAATTAAGAAAAGCTTTACTTTTCATTGCGATATATTTCCCTTTTCCTGAAGTATTAATTAATTAGATTACAATGTCTCACAAATGAAAGTAATTAATTGCTTTATAGAGATTTTAAGCACTTAAATAAATTACATATATTCCTAGAATTACCCTCCAAATAAACTAAGCTTCTGATATTTTAAATGGATTGGCTTACCAAAATCCTTTCTTATAGAAAATACTAGCTAAGAAGCATTTTTATAAGAATCAAAATTCAAGTAATCAAGATGAATCCTTAAGCAAATCATGCTGATTTAATCTTTTGGCTTAACAATAGTTATACATATTTTCTCTGGTTTTATCAGTATGAGGTATAATATAACAATTATTAAAAGCAAGGTTTGGTATATTTTTAATGAATAAGCTAGTTAATCTGAACTTCCTAAGTTTTTGTTTGTTTGTTTGTTTGTTTTTGAGAGAGAGAGAAAGAGTAGGGGAGAGGAGCAGAGAGAGAGAGAGAGAGAGAGAGAGAGAGAGAGAATCTTAAGCCGCCTCCATGCCCAGCTCAAAGCACAACAAAAGTGGGCTGGATGCCATGACCATGCGATACTGACTGTGAGATGACCTGAGTCGAAATCAAGAGTTGGAAGCTTAAATGACTGAGCCACCCAGTTAACCATGAGCTTCCTAAACCTTTTATGTTAATTTACTGGTTAGATAAGCTAATATTATACCTACATAATATTGAGGATTGTGAAATATGTAAAAATTTTAAGTACATTGAACAGTAATTCTAAAAAACCTTTATAAAATAACTTTTTTAATGTTTTTTTTTAATTTTTTTTTTAACTTTTTAATTTATTTTTGAGAGAGAGAGAGACAGAGCATGAACGGGGGAGGGTCAGAGAGAGAGGGAGACACAGAATCTGAAACAGGCTCCAGGCTCTGAGCAGTCAGCACAGAGCCCAACACGGGGCTCGAACTCACATACCGCGAGATGGTGACCTGAGCTGAAGTCGGACGCTTAACCGACTGAGCCACCCAGGCGCCCCCATTTAATGTTTATTTTTAATGCGGGGGGAGGGTGGGGTGGGCAGAGCACAAGCAGGGAAGGGGCAGAGAGAGAGGGAGACACAGAATCCGAAGCAGGCTCCAGGCTCTGAGCCGTAAGCACAGAGCCTGACACAGGGCTTGAACTCACAAATCGTGAGATCATGACTTGAGCTGAAGTTAGATGCTCAACCAACTGAACCACCCAGGCGCCCCTAAAAAACCTTTTATATCAACAGCAACTGTGATTGTAGTGTGTCCATTTGAACATAATTTCCGACATCCTTAGTTAACCTTACAACCATAGACTGTTAAATTGAGTAAATTAATGAATAATTTTTGGATACCCAGGTAATTTCTAAACAAAATAAAATACAGAAATCTTGGTTATTTAGTAAAGTCTTCATATATAAAAATATATACTTTTGCCTCCTATTTTCATGGTATGGAGTAGCTATATCTTTGGGTGCTGTTAATGGACGCGTTCCTTTTGCCACTTTGAGAACATGTAAGAGGCATGTGAGTAACCAAGGGGGTCGTATTACATGTTCTTGTGAGATTTCTGGGCTGTGTTGATAGGTGGTTCTCAATTCCCTACCTAGCTTTCATTTCTCTGAGATAAAATTGAGTTGCTTTGGTTAAAAGTTTTAATCAATATGAATGATTAACACTATATACCGGGAGTAATGACAAAGTAATGAGTACTTAAAGCTAACAGGATGTATCTCTTAAGGCAAAGAGGGATAGGTTTGGCTTAAAGCATCCGGGCGTTCCCGAATGTGGAAAAGACAAAACTTGGATACGGAAAGTTGTAGAAGGTTCATATAAATTAGACATTATTCACCTTGGCTTAGAATATCTGCAAATGAGTCTGGTGTCATCAAAGGGGTGTGCTAAAATTTTGGAAAAGTGTGCACATGGCTGATGGGCTTATTCCTAAGCTAAGTTTAACAAAAGAGGTAGGGGAGCTGCGGAATCCTTACTGCCAAAGCTGATATTAATTTCAAACTAGAATTTGATTTCTCTCTGTTAAAATGATAAATTGATCTTAGAACACGTAGCCTGCTTTTACAAGGGAGAGAACAAGGTTATTCACTATCTTCTGTGTTATCTGTCTGGATAGCAAGGCTCCTAAGTCCAGAATAATTTTCTGTGCTTTGCACTTACTTCATCATCATCACCTTGATTTTCAAGGAGCCAAGGTTTCACAAAACCGTGTCACCTTCTTCCAGAATTTACTTAAAATATTCTATTGCCACTTTGATTAATAGGTAACCAAGCTACTGTTTCTATCTTAATCAAGCTTCCAGATTTCCTCTCCTAACTCTTGATTTTGCCATCAGAGAACCAGACCATCATTTAGGGAAAAGATTGATTATTTCTTTTACACCCAAATATCTTTGCGATGTCCCAAAGTTCCCATGGGAACTCACAAAGATTTCTTCTTTAATATTACATATAAAAAATTGCTAAAAATAATTAGGATTGTTTCTGCACATTTCTTAATTAGTTCCACACTGTTGTACAAGCTAAATGACAACAAATGATGTGTCAAAGCACCAAAGAGTTTTGTACAGGTAAAACGTTATTGATATTAATGTGGCATAAGTTACCCGTATTATAGAAGGGAAAGCGAAGTCCCAAAGATTTGCCAATGCTCTCACTGTCTACAATATGTTATTGCCTGAGAGGGAACATTAATTTTCAAGGAAACAGTTATGTATTATATCCCAACAGAGAATTTAACTCTCCTCTTTTTTGATATTATTATCTGCTGCACAAAATGAACCACAGATACATAGTCTCGTCTACCTCTGGTTTTCACTCTCCTCTGACATGTTCCTGAAGGCCTGCAGGCTAGAATCTGTATCTTTGATAAAGAAAAACTCACAGTCTTGAGGAAAGGACTGTATTGGATACCAATAACTATTGATGCGTCAAGACTAGGCTTACGGGTAAAAGCTCCAACGTGTAAAGCTGACATTATCTAGACAACTGTCAGACTGTATTAGGGGACTGGTCAGAACTTCTAACATTCTGTTTAGTTCACAAGTAGACAATTTTATACAAGGAGCTGCTGACCCAAGATCCAGTGGAATAAATTTAATGACATAGGACTGAATTCACTGATGAGGGAAAACCAGACTGAAATTTAAATTGTAGTTATTTACTTCGGCATACGTTAATTTTTTAACGTTCTATTTATCATAATGTATGAGAGGAGATTTTTACTCTTCCTTTTTAATCTCTCTCAGTGTAGTAGACGATGCTTTAGGAAACTGAAAAGAGGACACTTTTTTAATGTTTATTTGTTTTGAAAGAGAAACAGAGATAGCAAGAGCAAGCATGAGCCGGGGAGGGGCAGAGAGAGAGGGGGAGAAAGAGTCCCAACTAGGCTCTGAATGTCAGTGCAGAGCCCAATGGGGGGCTCAATCCCACAAACTGTGAGATCATGACCTGAGCTAAAAACAAGAGTAGGACGCTTAACCAATTGAGCCACCCAGGCGCCCCTGAAAGAGGGCACTTGTAATGATATCTGCTTGTTACTGTCACCTCTGAATTCAGAGACGAGGATGTTTATTGAGATGCTTTACTTTGCACAGCAATATAGTTATTTGCGTAGGTTCAGTGAGGATTTGGCCTCCTTTTTACCAAGATATAATTTGACAAATTAGCTGTGCAACTAAGGCCAGATCTGGAGTGTCATGTTGAAAATGAACCTCACTTAATCAAGTGTGACAAGCTCACCTTTACAAAGGTATATTTAACATGTGGCGTCAATGTTTACAAAGCTCTCCCAGGAAACCTGGCCTGAGACATGTTCTATGCCATACAGGCTCCCAGCCTCCCAGAGGTAAGGAAAGTCACTTCCTGGAGTACCAGTGATCATAATAAAACATGGGCAATCTTGAAGAATTCACCAAAATTTACTAGCACTTCATGTGAGATCTGTCTGGTGGAGTTTCTTGGACCTTGGTTTCTTGCGTCAGAATAGAAGTCCAAATCATTAAGACTTTTAAACAGCCCAACCTGAGATTCTTTAATAAAATTTCCAGACAGAAGTTAATTCTCTGGCTTTAGTGAGGCCTCAGTACCTCTGGCTCAAGGAAGATTATATGGTTAAGCAACACTGCTTACTTCACCTTTGTAAAACAATCAAGCTAAAACATGAGACCAGCCTTTGGGGTGGTCAAGAATGATCTCTGGATATTAATTATAGTAAAAAAAGGGGGGAAAATTAGAAAAGATCTTTTAAAATTTGGAAAAATAGGCAAAGAGAGGGCAGCATGTCTATTTATGGTTATAAAGGAAAATTGTTTCATAGGCTTATTTGAGAATTTAACTAAATTTCCAGGGAAATATACCTGTATTTGGCTGTGCCATTAAGGGATGAGACCCAGTGAAGTTACATGTACCATGCAGATTTCTCTAAGGTGACAAAGATTACCCTACATGTTAGGCTTCACTGCTCTACAGAATATTCCAGTTTTATGTTTGACTCAGAAAATTTATTTCAGAATGCCTTTATCCAGTAGATGAGATCACCCTGTTCTTCAAAACGCTCTTTTTTTTTGAGAGAGAGAGAGAGAGAGAGCTGGAGAGGGACAGAAGGAGAGGAAGAGGAAGAGAGAGAATCCCAAGCAAGCTCCACACCCAGTGCAAAGCCTGATGTGGGGCTTGATCTCATGACCTCAAGACTAAGAGATCATGACCTGAGCTGAAATCAAGAACCAGATGCTCAAGGCACCCCTCAAAATGCTCTTTGAACTACCTTTATCATATTACTGGTTTCCTCATTATTTAGTTGGTAACTTTTGACACATATACATTCTATATCATTAAAGAGTCATGCTTTTCATTGTGTGAAAATTATGATTGTACATACATTACCTCACAAGATGGAGAATGGGGTGGAAACAGCCTCTCTTTCCTTCCCAGTTCCAGAAGGTGCCATCGCCTTGGCTTCTGACTGAACGACTCTTCCCCCTCTCGCTCTGTTCCCCTCCTCACTCGCCAGGAGCTGTGCAGTGGCTGTGGTCAACCTTTTTCTGAGCCTCTTGTTAACTGCCTCAGAGTCTTAGGCCTGCATTACAATTCCTGTCTCACTTCTCTGGGAGTAAATCAGTGCTTGCTCTAAGCTGTTCCAGACACAGCTAGAAAGGCATAGGGAAGGAGACGTTTTTGCCATATTACCCACTCCTGACAGGGCTGTTTATTTATTTATTTATCTATCCAATGATTTATTTATTTATTCAGGGTTGATTTATTATTTATTATTCAGTATCCATTCATCAAGTCCTCAGAAACTAGCATCAGAACCACGGGGCGGGGGGGGGGGGGCGGGGAGGGGCGCCTGGGTGGCTCAGTCAGTTGGGCATCCGACTTCGGCTCAGGTCATGATCTCACAGTCCATGAGTTCAAGCCCCATGTCTGGTTCTGTGCTGACAGCTCAGAGCCTGGAGCCTGCTTCGGATTCTGTGTCTCGCTCTCTCTCTGCCCCTCCCCTGCTCATGCTCTGTCTCTCTCTGTCTCAAAAATAAATAAAAACATTAAAAAAAAAAATTTTTTTAAAAAAGAACCACAGTGGGTGGTTTATTGATATAATTAGGTGAACCCTTAAAAGCTGACATTTAAGTGACTGTATATCATGGAATAATTGATAATGCAAATACCTTTTGTGTGTGTGTGTGTGTGTGTACAATATGCAGCTACGTGTGTAACAAACTCCAAATTTTCTGCAGTTGAGTGCATAAATTTATTATCCTTGCAGAATCCAGTCTGTGATGGAGGCATCATTCAGGAACCCAGGCTACAGATTGTCTGCCATCTTCAATGTGTGACTACTTCCAAAGTTGCGCTGGGTATTGGTATTCAGCTGGTGGCTGCTGGAGAGAGATATGAGGATTGGGTGAGAGGTTTTCAGGGGTCAGGCTCGAAAAGGTATCTTCCACTACATCCCCTAGGACAGAACTCAGTGACAGAGTCACAGTGACCTGCAAGGCAGGCGGGGTTGCAGGCCAGCTGTGTTCCTAGACGGAGAGAGAAATGGTCTTGGTAATAGCTACCGAGTCCTTACCACAGCTTCTGGAAGTCAGAATCCCGGAGTCCTTTCAGCCCTCGCTGATGCTGACTTTGGAGGTCCCTAGAAGGGGGGTGTGAGGTCGTGTCTATTGAAAACCTCATTTCACTCACTTGAGCTACTGGCTCAGGAACAAGTGTTATATTAGTACAATCGTGAAAGTGACTATTTCTTGTCCACAGATCCCGGGGGCAGACAGAGTCCTTTTCCTTCTTCTTCTTTATCCTCACAGATAGGAAGCTTTCAGTGTTATTCCCAGAATTTCATTCAGTAGGGAGTGGGAAACAGTTGTCAGCCCCGGTGTGGGGATTGAGAGGATCCAGGTAAGCTTCTGGAAGGTGACTGGAGGCCACCATCATTGGCTTCACCTGCAGGACCCGGTAGGTGATTCAGCACGTGAAAAACACCTGGAACTACAGGGTTTCAGAGTCTCTAGCTTACCCCTTCAGCATTCTTTTTTTGTTGTTGTTTATTATTTTTGAGAGAGACAGAGCTTGAGTGGGGGAGGGGCAGAGAGAGAGGGAGACACAGAATCCGAAGCAGGCTCCAGGCTCTGAACTGACAGCACAGAGCCCAATGCGAGCGAGGCTCAAACCGATGAACCGTGAGGTAATGACCTGAGCCAAAGTGGGACGCTTAACCGACTGAGCCACCCAGGCGTACCCATCCCTGTTCCGCATTTTTAGCTTCAGAGAGGTTAAGCCATTTTCCCTAAACACGGGACTAATTCAAGGTAGAACGTAAACAATGCCAAGTTCTGCCAGGCAGCACTCCATCAAGCAGTGAATGATTCCCCTTTCACTTTAATGCAAAAGACAACAAAAGTGTTGAGTCAGAAGTCTGTGTAGATCTAGTTTTTCCTGAATTGAATTTTCTGGTTAACTCTATTTGAGTCAGATAGCCTTTCTACTTCAACCTGTGCGGCTGAATAGTCTCCTAACGCATACCGGCTGGCTTGCCGGCCTTCCTAAGCAGTGTTTCAAAACAGGCCTACAACGTTGCCTTAATGTTGTCTCGTAGGGCCAATTACTATTCACAAGTAGGGAAGGGGATGACACTTTTCAGTCACCCACAGCTCAATCATGGTGACTTGAATAAACTGTGAGAACCTGTTTTCAGTTATTTTGTCCCTTTAACCACCTCTCAATTTCAGACTTCAGGTCACGGGATGGAGTGCTTCCTCGCCGTTCTAGACCAAGTGTTCTTGCTGCTAGCTGAGGGCACCGTGGATGTGAGCCCACCTTCATCTCCACCATTTCACCACCCTCACTTAGGGAAGAGGCCTAGATAGGTATGTAAGAACATCTCAAAAATAACAGAGTTCACTTTGTGCGTTGTTTTTGAAGAGTAGCTATCAAACAAGAACCATGCTAATTTTGGGTCCCACACTCGCATTGCATGATGACCATGTAAGGAAGCTTTACGTCATAAATCCACTCAAGGACTGTATATACTAAATAAGGATTAAAGCTTTTTCTTTTGGTTACTGCTTCTCGCTATTTTATCTCTCTCTCTTTTTTTTAACATTCATTTATTTTTGAAACAGAGAGTAGAAGTGGGGGAAGGGCAGAGAGAGAGGGAGACACAGAATCCAAAACAGGCTCCAGGCTCTGAGCTGTCAGCACAGAGCCTGATGCGGGGCTCAAACCCACGAGCCGTGAGATGGTGACCGGAGCCGAAGTCGGATGCTTAACTGACTGAGCCACCCAAGATCCCCTACATTCCTCTCTTCTTAAAATTACATTATCTTATCATTTAAAGAGCCTGCAGGCATGCTTCCTTCTAGCCATGGAGACACTGAGCCCTGGAAATTTGAGGCCATGTTCACAAGGTCACAGACAGCACCTGTGGCTACCCGGTTCTCCTGACTCAAGTTCTGTCTCCGCATTTGGAATTAAAGTTTGCACAAAGTTGTCCATTTTCAACTGAAACCTTAGAATGTGTCCTCCCTCTTTCCCTGGCACTGCAACAATAATCATCGGTCAAGCAAAAATCCCACGGCCATATAATTGAGGACTGGGATACTCTGATGGAATTTCCCCTTCAGACGTGGGGAGGGTGCCAGAAAAGAGAGACCTGGTGCCTTGTTTGGGCCAGGCAGCCCTACTGGGCCGTATTACTTTGTTTTCACAACATTGTAAGAGAAGTCATCGTCCCCACCATACAGATGAGGAAATGGCACCTCTGAATTACTGTCTTTCCCCATATCATGAAATTGGCATATGGAGAAACCAAACTAGAACCTGGCCTATCTGGCCACATCCTGAAGGATGACTCCTCCTGCCCTTTCAAGACAACAGAAGGTCCTATTTACATCCCAGTTCCCATTAGTCCTGGAGTCCAGGTTCCTCACAGAGAGCATCTCCTAATAGTGACTCTCTCCCACCCTGACCATGAGGCTCCCCTCAGATAGAATGCTCCCTGAGGTGCCCCAGATCCTTTTGCTGCCTAAAGAAAGATACGGGCAGTTTTTCAGGTGCCCAAGAAGGCAGAGGATATTCACCCAAACCTGACATCAGTGTGCGTACTCTCGTAAGAAATTGCTTTGCAGAGACCAGCTAGTAACCTGGGGATGTGTGGGAGTCTTGGAATTCATACAGACCACTGCTTCTATCCATTATCATTCAAAAAACATCTTATGAAAATATTTTGCATGCACAGAAATAACTCACCATCCAGTTTTTAACATTCAAGTTAGCCTTTTGTCATGTTTATTTCTGAGTTTGCTTTTTAAAAATTGTTTTAAGTTTTTTTAATTATTTTGAGAAAGAGAGAGAGCATGCACACAAGAGGGAGAGGGGCAGAGAGAGAGAGAGAGAGACAGAATCCCAAGCAGCCTCCACATCATAAGAGCACAGGGGCTGAAACTCAAGAACCCGCAAGTACATGACCTGAGCTGAGTTCAAGAGTCAGGTGCTTAACTGACTGTGCCACCCAGGTGCCCCCTGATTTTTCTTTTTTAAAGGAAGATCTGAAATTGAGGTTTATTCTGTTATCCATGTTTTTATATTATTACTACATAGATAAATATCCACACGTGGCCTCGTTTTGTCTTTTAAAAATTCACACAGTTTTTATCTTTTGCAACTTTCCTTTTGCAGTGGACATTGGTTCCTAGATACTCTCATGGTGATATATTTGTCTGGAGTTCATGCGAGTCCACTGTAGGACAGCATCTCAATGTATGAATATACTGCAATTTATCGATCCATCCCTCTTCTGAAAGATATTAAAGTTATTTTGAATTATATTTGCAATTATAAATGGTAATGGTTAATTTCATACATCAGGCTGACTGGGCCATGGGGTACCCAGACATTGGCTCAAACATCACTCTGAGTATTTCTGTGGGTGTTTGAGGATGAAATTAACATTTAAATCAGTAGAATGAAGGCAGACGGCCTCCCTAATTCGGGTGGGCCTCACCCAATCAGTTGAAGGCCTGGAGAGAACGACACGACAGACCTACTCACCCCGAAATAAAAGAGGATTCCTCCTGCCTGGCTGCCTTTGACCTGGGACAGCCCCCTTTTCCCGTCTTCAGACTCAAACTGAAGTATCACCTCTCCCTCAGTCACGAACCTGTTAATCTTTGAACTGACACTACACCACTGGGTCTCCTGGGTCTCCTGCTTTTTAAAAATTGTTTTAAGTTGGGGCACCTGGGTGGCTCAGTCGGTTAAGCGGCCGACTTCAGTTCAGGTCATGATCTCGCGGTCCGTGAGTTCGAGCCCCGCGTCGGGCTCTGTGCTGACTGTTCAGAGCCTGGAGCCTGTTTCGGATTCTGTGTCTCCCTCTCGCTGACCCTCCCCTGTTCATGCTCTCTCTCTGTCTCAAAAATAAATAAAACGTTAAAAAAAAAAATTAAAAAAAAAAAAAATAAAAATTGTTTTAAGTTTTTTAAATTATTTTGAGAAAGAGAGAGAGCATGCACACAAGTCACACTGCCAAGTCTCGGCGGCCTCCACAGTCACGGACGCCAATTCCTTCTGATAAATGTCTTTCCATATATACACACTTCCTACTGGTTCCATTTCTCTACAGAACCCTGACTAATACACAAAGCTGGGCCTTTTATGCAGGGCTTCTGTGCATGCATAGAGTGTAGACCTGAGAAAGGGCCTCCGAAACCATCTACCTCTATGATCTCAGGATTCCCTCCTTCATTCAAGCCACCATCCCTGCAAACAAGGCAGAATCTCCATTTCCTTTGTGATGCTTCACAACTTACTCTACTTAGGTCCGTCCTAGCCTTTCTGTAACAGCAGGGGCATCTTACACGGCAGGAGGTGGCCTCCTTCCTTCTCCAGCCCAAGTCTTCTCAGGTGACTGTTTCATTCTATCCAGGCGCTCCTTCCATTCCTCCAGCCCTCTCTTCCCCTTCCTTCCTCCCACCCTCAGCTGCTGACTTAGAGCAGGGCAGGCACTTTCTAGGTGTGGGAGACTCAAATAACCATTAACATAGATCCCCCACCCCCGCCCCCACCCCCACCTCCCTTGAGCAGCTCTGAGCTCAGGAGTCCATGCAAAAGGTAAACCAACTACTGTCAAACCCTCAAACTAAGGCCTTGCCTGCAAAAAGAGTGCCACGCCAGTTGCAGAGGGAGGCCCTGGGGAGGGTATCCAGCCAGGCAGGCTGCCAGGAAAGGGAGGGCCCACAGGCAGGAGTCCTGAGGGAGGAGTCCTGCAGCTAGGTCTGAGTGAAGTGTGCGGATTTCTCAGTTGCACCAAGGAGGAGAAGAAACAAAGACGTTCTAGTAGAGAGAAGAGCTGCAACAAAGCATGCGGCTGGCAAAAGGCTGAGCAGGATCAAGTCAAAATGAGCTGAATGAGGCTGGAGACGCAGGCCGGCTTCTACTGTCGATGATGCCAGTCGTAGGAGGAAGGATGGGGGAAGAAGTCAGAAGCTGGTATTATTTATTCGAGGGAAAGCTATATCTCCAATGCTATATGCTCCAATTATTAATGGCACCAGTTAGTTTCCAAAGCCTCTGATCATGATAGGTATTACCATAAAGAAAATTACTACGAATGCATGAGCAGTGACAATTACATTATAGATTTGGTCGTCTCCTAGTAGGGTGCCCGGTTGGCCAAGTTCGGCTCGAATTAGAAGGCTAAGGGCAGTTCCTACTATGCCCGCTCAGGCACGGAATAGGAGGTAGAGAGTGCCAGTGTCTCTGTGGTTAGTAGAAAATAATCAGCAGTTTATGAACATAGGTAAAATGGCAGAGTAAAAGTTAGACTGTAAATCTATGAACAGAGGTTCAAGCCCTCTTTTCACCAAGCCCGTGGTGAAATATCACATTGAATTGCAAATTCAAAGCTGCTGCCAGGACTTCTCCCGCCTTTTTTTCCCCAGCCTGTTGGAGAAGTCGATGAAAGTGAGTTGATTAGGGTATTTAGCTGTTAACAGCCCTCTGAGGGCTTCGAGGGGGGCCACGTGGGCCTCTCCCCCAGCCCTGGGCCACTCAGACACACAGGCCACCTGGTTGGTCTAGCTTGTGTTCACACAGCTGTTGTCTACCACGTATGACAAAACTGAAATAAGTTGTGTGATGTACATGTTCACATGGGTGAGATTCATAAACAAGAGAAACAAATTTAAGCCAGAAACCCTCTGAGGTTTTCCCTATTTGGGCTTCTAGACTTTCCTTAAGATCACCTTTCTTTTTATTTTTTTTAAAATTAAAAAAAATGTTTCTTTAATGTTTATTTTTGAGAGAGAGAGAGAGAGAGAGAGAGACAGAGTGTGAGCGGAGGAGGGTCAGAGAGAGAGAGGGAGACACAGAATCCGAAGCAGGCTCCAGGCTCCGAGCTGTCAGCACAGAGACCGACGTGGGGCTCAAACCCACAAACTGTGAGATCATGACCTGAGCCAAAGTCGGGCGCTTAACCGACTGAGCCACCCAGGCGCTCCTATAATTTTTTTCTGATGTTTGTTCATTTTTGAGAAAGAGAGAGTGAGCGGGGGAGGGGCAGAGACGGAGGAAGACACAGAACCTGAAGCAGGCTCCAGGCTGTGAGCTGTCAGCACAGAGCCCAACTCGGGACTTGAACTCACGATCCGTGAGATCCTGACCTGAGCCAAAGTTGGATGCTTAACTGACTGAGTCACCCAGGCACCCCAAGATCACATTTCTGATGGTCAGAACACAGCACTGAATCTGGCATGGGTTTGCTGCATCTGTGAGCAAATAGATGAGGAGGGGCTTGGCTAGGGTTGTGTGACCTCAGAGCTATAAAAGCTTCCTTTCCACAGGAAGGTCCTGGGGTCTCACTCACCTCATTGTCAGAGATACCAGCTTTCTTATTTTAGAAACACAGTTAGTTGATCCTACTCATTTAATAAGCTTTGTCCTGAACCAGAAAGGGAAAGAAAATCCATTTTGAGAATTTGCAATTTTATTTGGTTTTGCTGGCTCATTCTCCCAGGAAGGAGATTCCCCTATTTTAATCCCATCAAGCTGGGATTCAGCACAGCTTCCAAGGAACCGAGAGTTTCCCAGGGCATCCTATCTCACTGAACAATACTTGGTTACTACAGTGGAATTAATTTACTACAAGAGCTCATTTCTACCTGCTGTTAAAATCACCTCCATCCTGCCACGCCAAGTAACCAATACATTTTGTGGGCTCATTTGCTTTTTTTCCCCTGCGTACTTTCATCTGGTTGTTTCTCGTAGTAGAAAAATGGAGGAAGGTAAACATAAGATGTTAGTGAGAGCTGGCAGAACTACATTTCTCTCTGCATCTGTGTTCCCTTCACCACTGGTGGTGGCCTGTTTATGTGAGTTTGCCTGGATCACCCCACTGGATTCCCTCCTGGCTCAGAGCCAGCCGGCTATAGAAGGGCAAGGACCTTTTTTCTTTTTCTCTTGTCTCTCTGTACCCAGAGCTTCAAGTGTAAGAGGTACTTTTCTTCTTTTTTTTTAAATGTTTATTTCTTTTTGAGACCCAGAGAGAGAATGAGCAAGGGAGGAACAAAGAGAGAGGGAGACACAGAATCTGAAGCAGGTTCCAGGTTCTGAGCTGTCAGCACACAGCCTGACGCAGGGCCCGAGCTCACAAACCGAACGATGAGATCATGGCCTGAGCCAAAGTCAGAGGCTTAACTGACTGAGCCACCCAGGAACTACACAAGAGGTGATTCTACTCTTGCCTCTGGATGCTGGTCTGAGAACTCCCACCTGGAAGCTGAGTTTCGCTCCCAGTAGTTAGTTAAATAATGAACATTTTGTTGAACTTACTGGAAACATTGTAATAATTATAGAGGAAAGCACACTGGTTCTTGCTCTCTCCTTGCCTGCAGAGAAACAAATGAGAGTAAGTGAAATGTACGGAAAAGAATCTCCCACTCTCCAAAGACCAGCAGGGCTGGCGGACTCTTTTTTACTCGTTTTGAAGTTAAGAAAGAAAAAAAAAAAGCATAAAATGGGATTTTCAAGAGTCCGAACAACCAGCAGAAAGGCAAGATACCATCTTTATGACAAAGGAATGCCTGATAAGAACAGTGTTTATGATTTTTCTCTCGCCAGGATGTCTCTTTGCTCCTAGAGAACTTTCATGCAATTCTCCCAGTTTAAATGATATGTAATTCATTACACAAAGCTAAAAGAGTACAATATGTCTTTAGGGCACTGAATAGTTAAATGGACAATAACTGCCATTTTTGAGGGCCTACCATGTGTCAGGGTGCAGTATACTTTGAAGGCCATGGTCCAAGTCTAAGCTCTTCAGGGGAAAGGGCATGTTTTTCTCGTTGACTGCTACACTTAGAGCATTTAGCTCTGCTTCTGGCCCAGAGAGGTGCTCAGGAAGCTTGTGGAGAGCAGGAGGAAGAAAAGAGGCTGCCCGTGACCTTGTCTGGTTGCTTCATTTTCTCCTCAAGCCTACCTTTGCTCATATTCATGGTCTCCAAATTTATAGGGGCATTTTCTTTTTGCACCCCATCTCATCATTCCAATAAAACAATGCGTTAAGTGATAAGGGTCTTGTGTCTAAAGCCGCACACGTCAGTGGTAGGATTTGCTTCTGAGTGATTCTGTTGCCAAAAACCTGTGTGTTCTTCCCAGTGTCACAGCTGCCTCCCAACAAAAGATGACTGCCGTGTGGTTACAGGAGGCATCCCTGGACAGAGGAGGGCCCCAAAAGCAGATTGTGGAGGGAAGCAGGGCTGGGTGGCATCTGGGGCTCACCCTCACGGCAGTCCTTGCAGCTGACGAGGGCACAGGGCTAGGAACTGATATTTCAGGGAGAGGAAATGCTTGTGCAAAACGAAGAGAGACTTATTCCTTAACAAATACCCATGCCAGTTCCAGCATCACAGATGGGGGATTTCCTATACGTCTGATGCTTCCCAGGTTAGGCTGCAAGCACCAGCTGATAAGAGAATCCCTTCTATGATCTATGATGTTCAAGGTCAAGTCCAGGCATTGTAAACTGAGGCATCACGATGAAGAGGATGAGGCAGATCACTCAGTAGGAAGCTATACTGCCCACCTCTCTTTCCTGGTGCATCACATATCATGTAAAATGGGAGAATTGTATGAAATTTCTCTAGGAGCAAAGAGACATCATGGAGAGAGGGGAAAATCATAACATAAACACTATTATTATCTGGCATTCCTTGTCCTGAAGATGGTATCCTGCCTTTCTGCTGGCTGTTTGGACCCTTGAAAATCCTATTTTATGGCTTTTTTTCCCTTAACATCAAAATGAGCAAAAAAAAAAAAAATATCAGCCAGCCCTACAGGTGTTTGGACAGGAGGAGACTGGCAGGAGAATGCTAGAATGTTTGGGAAGCCTGTCTCAGAGTGTATGCTGTGTGGGGGAAGGTGGTGCTGGCAGAGAGGAGTTCAGTAAATTCCTGTAGAAGGGGCTGGACATGGCACCTTCTTTTCACCTACAAAGCTACCTGGATATTGGTCATGTTTGTGGTTTTCTTTTTTTTTTTTTTTTAATTTTTTTTAATGTTTATTTGTTTCTGAGACAGAGAAAGACAGAGCATGAGCATGGGAGGGGCAGGGAGAGAGTGAGACACAGAATCCGAAGCAGGCTCCAGGCTCTGAGCTGTCAGCACAGAGCCCGACGCGGGGCTCGAACTCAAAGACCGCAAGATCATGACCTGAGCTGCAGTCGGACGCTCAACCCGCTGAGCCACCCAGGCGCCCGTCTGTGGTTTTCAAATTTAGCTTCAAAATTCATGACAGAAAACTTAAAATGTTTGTGAAATAAAAGGTCCTTGCTAATGCAGGTACCTTTGACCTAAAGAAGGGCTGTGGTGCTCAGTTTACCCCTGCACAACCAGGTAATGAATGCATTTCCCCCGCGGACAGGTAGACCCCTCCCAGGGTCTTCACACAATGGTGATGTTCTTGATCTCGTTATGGGGCCAGCATCTCCACCTGCAGCAGACACTGGCTTTCAATGTCTGTGGCTTTAAGCCCAGAGGAAGGAGAAATTCTCAGAAGAAGAGACAGAGACTGAAGATGGCTTTGGCCTCTGGCCTCTTATCCCCTAGAAGTGATTTTTCTCCTAGCTGGCCAAGGATCTGTCCTGAAAGCTGGCCCTGACTGCCCAACGAGCTCTGTGTGCCCTTGAATCTGACCCCAAATTCCAATTTTCTCATGCCGCTCAGATTAGATGTCTCTTGTGGAGCTGACCTAGCCTTGGACTCCAGACCCCTCCCTCCTCCGTGCCCCGGCTTGGCCTCATTTCATACTCCTGAGCCTGACATTCAGTCCCACCCTGCTCCCACACACCTGCCCTCTATTCCTGGCACGGGGCTTTTCTTCCTCAGTGCTGACGGTGGCTGTGACTGCCTCTAACTGGACTGCTAAAGAGTGGAAGCTTCTTCCCACCTGGGGACTTCCGAGTTGCTTCCTTATCATGCCCAGAGTCCTGGAAGGGGACGTGGGGCAGCCTGTACCCTCCAGGTCGTGCTTTTGGCCTCACCCAGAGCTGAGAACAAACCAGTCTTCCCTACTGGTGCACAGAGTGCCGTGATCCTGTCCAAAAGTGGACCTGGAATTCTCTGCTTAGGAGGAAACCACATATGCACTTACTAAATGATTCAGAATGTGGCGTCTTTTTTTTTTTTATTTTTTTTATTTTTTAATATATGAAATTTACTGTCAAATTGGTTTCCATACAACACCCAGTGCTCATCCCAAAAGGTGCCCTCCTCAATACCCATCACCCACCCTGCCCTCCCTCCCACCCCCCATCAACCCTCAGTTTGTTCTCAGTTTTTAACAGTCTCTTATGCTTTGGCTCTCTCCCACTCTAACCTCTTTTTTTTTTTTTTTCCTTCCCCTCCCCCATGGGTTTCTGTTAAGTTTCTCAGGATCCACATAAGAGTGAAACCATATGGTATCTGTCTTTCTCTGTATGGCTTATTTCACTTAGCATCACACTCTCCAGTTCCATCCATGTTGCTACAAAAGGCCATATTTCATTCTTTCTCATTGCCACGTAGTACTCCATTGTGTATATAAACCACAATTTCTTTATCCATTCATCAGTTGATGGACATTTAGGCTCTTTCCATAATTTGGCTATTGTTGAGAGTGCTGCTATAAACATTGGGGTACAAGTGCCCCTATGCATCAGTACTCCTGTATCCCTTGGATAAATTCCTAGCAGTGCTATTGCTGGGTCATAGGGTAGGTCTATTTTTAATTTTCTGAGGAACCGCCACACTGCTTTCCAGAGCGGCTGCACCAATTTGCATTCCCACCAACAGTGCAAGAGGGTTCCCATTTCTCCACATCCTCTCCAGCATCTATAGTCTCCTGATTTGTTCATTTTAGCCACTCTGACCGGCGTGAGGTGGTATCTGAGTGTGGTTTTGATTTGTATTTCCCTGATAAGGAGCGACGTTGAACATCTTTTCATGTGCCTGTTGGCCATCCGGATGTCTTCTTTAGAGAAGTGTCTATTCATGTTTTCTGCCCATTTCTTCACTGGGTTATTTGTTTTTCGGGTGTGGAGTTTGATGAGCTCTTTATAGATTTTGGATACTAGCCCTTTGTCCGACGTGTCATTTGCAAATATCTTTTCCCATTCCGTTGGTTGCCTTTTAGTTTTGTTGGTTGTTTCCTTTGCTGTGCAGAAGCTTTTTATCTTCATAAGGTCCCAGTAATTCACTTTTGCTTTTAATTCCCTTGCCTTTGGGGATGTGCCAAGTAAGAGATTGCTACGGCTGAGGTCAGAGAGGTCTTTTCCTGCTTTCTCCTCTAAGGTTTTCATGGTTTCCTGTCTCACATTCAGGTCCTTTATCCATTTTGAGTTTATTTTTGTGAATGGTGTGAGAAAGTGGTCTAGTTTCAACCTTCTGCATGTTGCTGTCCAGTTCTCCCAGCACCATTTGTTAAAGAGACTGTCTTTTTTCCATTGGATGTTCTTTCCTGCTTTGTCAAAGATGAGTTGGCCATACATTTGTGGGTCTAGTTCTGGGGTTTCTATTCTATTCCATTGGTCTATGTGTCTGTTTTTATGCCAATACCATGCTGTCTTGATGATGACAGCTTTGTAGTAGAGGCTAAAGTCTGGGATTGTGATGCCTCCTGCTTTGGTCTTCTTCTTCAAAATGACTTTGGCTATTCGGGGCCTTTTGTGGTTCCATATGAATTTTAGGATTGCTTGTTCTAGCTTCGAGAAGAATGCTGGTGCAATTTTGATTGGGATTGCATTGAATGTGTAGATAGCTTTGGGTAGTATTGACATTTTGACAATATTTATTCTTCCAATCCATGAGCAGGGAATGTCTTTCCATTTCTTTATATCTTCTTCAATTACCTGCATAAGCCTTCTATAGTTTTCAGCATACAGATCTTTTACATCTTTGGTTAGATTTATTCCTAGGTATTTTATGCTTCTTGGTGCAATTGTGAATGGGATCAGTTTCTTTATTTGTCTTTCTGTTGCTTCATTGTTAGTGTATAAGAATGCAACTGATTTCTGCACATTGATTTTGTATCCTGCAACTTTGCTGAATTCATGTATCAGTTCTAGCAGACTTTTGGTGGAGTCTATCGGATTTTCCATGTATAATATCATGTCATCTGCAAAAAGTGAAAGCTTGACTTCATCTTTGCCAATTTTGATGCCTTTGATTTCCTTTTGTTGTCTGATTGCTGATGCTAGAACTTCCAGCACTATATTAAACAACAGCGGTGAGAGTGGGCATCCCTGTCGTGTTCCTGATCTCAGGGAAAAAGCTCTCAGTTTTTCCCCGTTGAGGATGATGTTAGCTGTGGGCTTTTCATAAATGGCTTTTATGATCTTTAAGTATGTTCCTTCTATCCCGATTTTCTCCAGGGTTTTTATTAAGAAACGGTGCTGGATTTTGTCAAAGGCCTTTTCTGCATCGATTGACAGGATCATATGGTTCTTCTCTTTTTTTTTTGTTAATGTGATGTATCACGTTGATCGATTTGCGAATGTTGAACCAGCCCTGCATCCCAGGAATGAATCCCACTTGATCATGGTGAATAATTCTTTTTATATGCTGTTGAATTCGATTTGCTAGTATCTTATTGAGAATTTTTGCATCCATATTCATCAGGGATATTGGCCTGTAGTTCTCTTTTTTTACTGGGTCTCTGTCTGGTTTAGGAATCAAAGTAATACTGGCTTCATAGAATGAGTCTGGAAGTTTTCCTTCCCTTTCTATTTCTTGGAATAGCTTGAGAAGGATAGGTATTCAGAATGTGGCGTCTTAACAGCATTGATCTATTGTGCCAAACCCTTCAATCTTTACTTTAAAAAACTGTTCACTAGTTCCTTTTATTTTTCTTCTCACCATCGTAGCCTCCCTTCCCCACCACCTCCCTACTGGGGATGTTGAAGTACATGTGGCTTTAAAAATTTTTTTTTAAATGTTTTATTATTGAGAGACAGAGCATGAGCACAGGAGGAACAGAGAGAGGGAGACACAGAATCTAAAGTAGGCTCCAGGCTCTGAGCTGTCAGCATAGAGCCCGACGCAGGGCTTGAACTCATAAACCATGAGACCATGACCCGAGCTGAAGTCGGACACTCAACCGACTGAGCCCCCCAGGTGCCCCCATGTGGCTCTTTATCAGAATGTGAATTCTCCAATAAGTCATGGTTTGTGGGTACCTAGGTTTTCTTCCCAAAGCAAGATCACTTCTCTGGGCCCTCTCTCCCAGAGCTCTGGATGTGTTTCCCTTTCCAAGAGCAGAAATACGAGCATATGTACATTTCTTAAAATCACTATGGTTTCAGCATACAGCATGGATCAGAAGAAGGCCAGGCTGGAGGATTAGAGACTTGTGAAGAGTTAATTTAAGAGTCCTGATAAGGGATATTCAGGATATCTATTATCCCAGAACATTTGCAATGACTTAGTTGAGCCTAAGTAGTTTTAGACAAAAGATGACACAGAGCAGTCTGACTATCCCCCACTGTCTACTCCCCTAGCACCCAAGTCTTGAATCTTATTATTATTGTATAATAAAGACATCCACCAACTACACGGTGGAGGGAATCAAAGAGAGAATCTGCCTGTCCACTAGGGCTTGTGTATGCCATTGAGGCTTGTCACCTGCTGGAAAATGGGTCCCTGAAACCTGACCAGATTAATACCCCCTCAGAGGGCAATCAACGGAGTTTGGGAGAAACATTGATTGAATTCCATCCTCTAAAGGAAGCAGAAATTATTAGTCGATTTCTGAGAGCCCATTCACTGGTATCCTCCCTTGACTTCCTTCAAGGGCGATTAATAGAGATTCAAGACCCAACCTGGGAATCCAAGGGGAGATACAGTCAAGCAGGAAAGGGAAATTTTCTGAAGGGAGAAAGGAGGTTTGAGTCTTCACTGAGAGGAATGTTATGTAATAAGAGCCTCAGAGACATCATGAGATATTGGGACATAACATATCCCTGCAACAGTGGGTGATAGCATTTTCGGTTATCAATTAAGAGACACCAGTGTCAGAGATCCAGTAGTACATCTGGGTTATTAACAACAGGAGGGAAGGTTTATTTATTTATTTATTTTTTTAAATTTTTTTTTTTTCAACGTTTATTTATTTTTGAGACAGAGAGAGACAGAGCATGAACTGAACGGGGGAGGGTCAGAGAGAGGGAGACACAGAATCGGAAACAGGCTCCAGGCTCTGAGCTGTCAGCACAGAGCCCGACGCGGGGCTCGAACTCACGGACCGTGAGATCATGACCTGAGCCGAAGTCGGCCGCTTAACCGACTGAGCCACCCAGGCGCCCCTTTTTTTCTTTTCTTTTTTTTTTTTTTTTTTTAAATTTTTTTTTTTTTCAACGTTTATTTATTTTTGAGACAGAGAGAGACAGAGCATGAACTGAACGGGGGAGGGTCAGAGAGAGGGAGACACAGAATCGGAAACAGGAGGAGGGAAGGTTTAAATTACTCTCTGTTTAACCTTTCCAAGACTTGATTTTTATGAAAACCATTAGCAAATATGAGCTGGTCAGGGAGAGGATAAACAAAAGATAACCCAAGCAGAAAGGCAGAATTCAAATCAGAGTGAGGAAAAATGCAAATGGAAGACCAAGAGAATGCAATGCTCTCTCATCGCTTGGTTGGTGGGAGTTAAGGAAAGAGGAAGGAAGGAGAGGAGATACATGGCAGAGCTTCAGTGATCCAAATCCAAGTATATGATATCTTTGTTCATAGTGTGAAATCTATGGGGACACAGTCCAGCTGAGAGCAGCAAGACAAGGACAGTACAAAGCGAGGGTCACCCATTCTCTGGGCCAAAAATGGCAAACAGACTTAATCTTTGTATTAATTTTATCAATTAGGAGTTGCTTCTCTAAACTTTATCCTCAAAGTCAGAGGCTAGATCTGAGATCAACAGTAGAGTACTGTGATTGAGTAGTGACATCCGCCCCGGCCCAGGGTTGGCATGGGCTCAAGCAGTGTGGGAGAAAAGAGTGCTAACCGTGGCCCAGTCTGGTTTACTGGCATTCTCTATACTGGAGTTTAGAGTCAAAGGCCAAGCTACACTACGGTAAGTCTTTTGTCTTTGTCCTGTACATGATTTCTCAAGGGGATTTATATGGAGAGTGATGTATTAGGAGTATGTAGCATTCCTGGATCCCCTGGCACTGAAAAATCTAATAGAACCTACTCTTGAGTCCCTACATTTTATATGCAGGTATTTTTGGAATTGGGGACATAAAATTTTCCCTCATAGGTCCAGGTAAAGTTTCCAGAGGTCTTGTTGGTTACCTGGGGGAGTGGGCTGGGAATGGGATCTCTGGGTGGACATCAGTGAGCAAAATTTGTTCCCGGGCTCCTGTCCTCTCTCCCATCCAAGGGAAGAGATGCTCAAGTTCTTGGTCCTATGGTCCAGGACACCACCAATCCTGGATACCACTGACCCAGCCCAGGAGGGCCTAGGGAAATGTAAGTACTTGAGATTCCCCTTTGCTTAACACATGAATGTCAGGTGGCGGATGGTGACATTATCTACCCGGACCTAATGATTGCTTTTTCCTTCAATAGCCAGAGATAGATGTTCAGACATCCATGTGAAAAGCTTCCTGGCATAAAAGTAGATTGAGTATTGATTCTCATTTATGGTTTCAGGGGTCCCCCTTCAGGAAACAGGACAACAGAATCTACATGGCAGACCCAATAGCTTAACTGCAAAGACTGACCTTTCTCAGAATGACAACTCATGTCATATGGCCTAAGTCTGAGTACAAATAGAACAACCCCCAAATGCCTTCGGGTCAGAGCTCATTTTATGTTGTTCACAAGAACCTATAAATCAAAATTTTGGTCAAGTGCTAAGTCAGCAAGACTGGTTTTGTTATAATGCTTGCACTTTGTCATCAGGAAGACAAAACAAATAAAAGAGTAATGATCTCTTTCTTTTTCCAGCCAGCATCACAAAATTGAAAGGCTGACATAACGATTTGTGTCTATATACAGCCTCCTTTCCTATATAACAAATACATTTTGAGGGCATTATATAACTCCGTTCTTTTCCCTTACATAGTAGGAATGCTTGATAGAGTTGTTAATTTGAAAAGAACAGTTGCAGTGTTCAGTAGTGGAGAGACCCCTGCACTTACACATTTCCTGCTGTATTCCCAGCTTCTAGAATAACCTCATAAAAGCTCTTACCAGCAATATGAGCAGTATGGTCATGGGCAAGCTTTAACTCTAAGACTGAGCTTCCTTGTAAGTAGAATGGGGCGAGCATGTCTACACTGCTTCATGTCTTTGCTCAAGGTTGCTTCTTCTCCCGGAAATGTCTTGACTCTCTCATTTCAAAACCTTGCTCAGGGTCCCTTTCCTTGACATCCTCTCCTTTCCCAGGAAAAAGTGACATCTCCTTCCTTTGGGATTCTGCCAAATCCCATAATCACTATCATCAAAACACTTAGAGCCCTTTGTGACATTTATCTACCTGAAATTCTACCTGCTTCTGCCAAACAGTGGTTTTCTAGAGGGTAGGAACTATGTCTCATTCATTCCTGTATGCCCAATGCCCAAAACAGTAGAAATTTGGTGTACAATTTCTGAATGAATAAGGGTATGGGTAACAGAGGACTAGAATCAACCAAGTGATGTGACCCATTCTGGGTTTTAGGAAAATTCCCCTGGCATGGTAAGGCACACAGGCTAGAGTTCAGAGGGGGTTATATAAAAAGCATCAAGGGGCGCCTGGGTGGCTCAGTCGGTTAAGCGTCCGACTTCAGCTCAGGTCATGATCTCACAGCTCGTGAGTTCGAGCCCCACGTCGGGCTTTGGGCTGACAGCTCAGAGCCTGGAGCCTGCTTCACATTCTGTGTCTCCCTCTCTCTCTGCCCCTTCCCTGCTCATGCCGTGTCTCTCTCTGTCTCAAAAATAAATAAACATTAAAAAAAAAAAGCATCAAGACTCCTTGGGACTCAGACACTGTCTCTAGAATGCTTGTGTTAATATCAGAAGCAACCCTAGGTCATGCAAGCCATTACTGTCTACCAGTACATTATTAACACTGAGTCTGCTGAGCCTAAGACAGAGAGCCCATGTCATGATGGGGTCCAGAATGGCATAGGAAATGCTGAACCATGAAGCCCCTTGGGAAGGGATCAGCCTTGGTGGGCATGCTGGGGTAATGGGAGGCAGACTGTTGACTAAGTGGGCACCTGAGACGCTTCATTCCCTGTACAGCTCTCCCAAGGTCATTTGGAAATAGCTTATGCTCAAGGGGATGTAGTATCATGGACTTATTTCTCAAAAGCAGGGGCGGGTCAGTCTTTTGTTTGGGTTGTGAGAGCCCTTACAACCAAAGAGTACAGGTGGTTACCAATGCCCAAAGCAGACTGGGGAAGAAGAGCAACCAGCTTGGGCTCAGCAGGCATAGAGGTGGCATTCAGTCCTATTCTCTGGGCCACATCACAGACACAGGGGTAAGCTCAAGGGAGTGTTGGATTTGTGGAAGTGTGGAGGTTCCTGCTCCCACTGCTAACCTGAACAACAAGTGACTTCATTATTCAACGCTAGGGTAAGGACTAACCTCTTACTTTTCTTTCCTTCCCTCCTTCCTCTCTTTTTTCTTTCTTTCTTTCTTTCTTTCTTTCTTTCTTTCTTTCTTTCTTTCTTTCTTTCTTTCTTTCTTTTCTTCCTTCCTTCCTTCCCTCCTCCCCTTCCCTTTTCCTTCCTTCTTTCCTTCCTTCCTTCCTTCCTTCCTTCCTTCCTTCCTTCCTTCCTTTTTGTAAAGTCTGTATTAAATCTACAGGGTCAACCTCTGGTTGTCTCTCATCTATTCTATTTTTTTAAAAACAACTTCATGGAAGTATAGCTTATGTACAGAAATTGCATTCACTGAAAGTACACAAAATGCTGAGTTCTGACAGATCTATATATACCCGTTGCTATGGACTGAATGGTGTCCATCAAAATTATTATGTTGAAGCCCTGACCACTACTGTGACCGTATTTGGAGACAGAGCCTACGACGACATAATTAGGGTTAAATAAGGTCACAGGGTGGGGCCCCAATAGGATAGGATTAGTGTTCTTGTAAGAGAGTAAGAGACACCAGAACTCACTTGCTCCCTTGCAGTGTGCCCGCTGATCCTCTCCTGCTTCTCTCTCTTGCTTTCTCTCTCTGTCCTTCCTCTCTCCCCCTGCCTTGTGAGCACATAGTGAGAAGCTGGCTGTCTATAAGCCAAGAGAGGGCTCTCATCAGAACTTGGCCTTCCAGCCTCCAGAACCGGGAGACATAAATTCCTGCTGTTTAAGCTTCCCTGACTATGGCATTTTGTTACGGGGGCCTGAGCAGACTGATATACTCGTGAAAGCAGTCATTGTACAGAACGATTCCACCACTCCTACTCCTTTTCACAATAGGCTGAAAACCTCTAACCTTGAAACTAGGAGAGAGATGTCTGCTGTAGGAAAATACACAACCTTTCCAAAATGCCTCTTGACATGTTTTGTTGCCCATGATGTCATTATGCCAAATTTTAATGAAGAAAAGAGGCCATTATGCAATTAAGGCAAAGAATTCATGGTAATTCAGCCCAGAGTATCCAATTAAGCTTGGCACAGTCACCAGCTCTCAAAAGCTTCTGGTCACCTGCATAAATTTTCTAGTTGAAGCCTGACAGTTATTCACCAGAAGCAACAGGTTGTCTGAGCATAGGGGATTCCAGAAAGTTTTGGAAAAGGGAAGTCTTCGATGTTCTATGGCATCTTCCTCATTTCCCAGGAGCCAAAATCCCTTTTCCTCCCTCTGGAGATGGTTTTTCAATCCTTGTCACTTCTCCCCCATTCCCCCCACCCCAGGAAGGGTCAATACAGCCTCCACACCCAGTCAACTACCTGAGGGAACTGGTCTCCTGTGGTTCCTGGCTGTGCTCCTGGGTCTAACACACCGCCCAGGAAGAGCTGCTGCCCAAGAGATGTCTATGGAATGAATCCTTGATTAAATGAAGTGAAAAGAATTGACCAAAGGCATGGCAGCCATTTGAGGTCACAATGCATATTAAGGCAGCCTGGAATGCTGTCTAGTGAAGCAGCCTTTTGATTCTTCTGAGATCTCTGGGCTGGCAGGACCAGTAGATCAAAGAAATTATTCTTATCGGCACCAAGAGAAATGGTCTGACTGTTGCGTCACAGCACGAAAGGCCCCTATACCCAGTCTAATCCACATTTGCACCCCACCTCCCACCTATGCTCTTTGTAACTGAGAGTCCACATCACCCCCCAGTATGCTTATTAGAACTTGAATATACTGTGTGTGTTCTGTCTCTACTTTTGTCCACGTTGTTGCCCTTTGTAGGACCAAACCAAAATGGGTCACGCATGTCAGGGACAAATCAGACTCGGCCAATGCCAATGCATTAAAAAAGATGAAAACAACCTTACCCAAGTTGCAGAATTTTACAAGTCTCCGTAGAGGTCAGCAGAAGATGCGGGCCAGTCCCCAAACATCAAGCCTGCTCACGCCGTCCCTGGACTTCCTCATCCTCCTGACTCAGCCGCCCTGACCCAAACAAGGGAGAAGACAACTAGGTAACCAATCAGCTGAAAGAGCCACACACTTCCACACTCACCTCGTGAAATCCCTCAGTCTGTAAGCAACAAGGAACTCCTGGTTCCCGTAGCCTCGAGTTTCCTGGTTTGCAGGTCGAAACCCTTGCAGTAAACCGTTCTTTCTGCTTTGTCTTACTCGGTGTGCAGTTGGATTTTGACACCTCTCACCTATGCGCTTCCCACTTTGTCTGCTGTGGCCTCCTACTCAGTCTTCACGTCCAAGCTCGGTCTCCTTCCCTTTGGAGGCTTCTCTACGGTAGCAGCATACTGACCGCATCTCTGCCACAGGCTCTCGCATGGTTTCCACCTGCCTCTTGATGGTCTTTCCCACCAGACACTGAGTCCCCACGGGATGCTGTTGGGTCTGAATC
The DNA here is from genome assembly GCF_028018385.1 of Neofelis nebulosa. Classification (NCBI taxonomy): domain Eukaryota; kingdom Metazoa; phylum Chordata; class Mammalia; order Carnivora; family Felidae; genus Neofelis; species Neofelis nebulosa. The sequence goes on from NC_080782.1 coordinate 127,126,516, forward strand.
ATCTTGTAAACCCACTGCTTAGTACATAAAGACTCTCTAATACTCGTAGAATGTAGTTGTCCGGTAAGCCCTCCTCACTATCTCTTCCCCAGCACAGGCAACTCCTGCAGTGGGGGAAGCACGGCCCTAAGTCCAGGCAGCCTCCAGTTTAAATTCTGGTTCTTCAACTTCTGTATTTGTTATCTATCACCGCATAGCCAGTTAACATAAAGGAAGCACTTTAAAACAGCACCTGCTTGTCAGTTCCTGGAAACTCCGGCACATGTGAGCTGGGTTCTATGCTCAGAGTTTCACAGGACTGCCTTGAAGGTGTCAGCTGGGTTGAGTTCCTTTCTGGGGCTCAGGGCTTTCAAACACCTGTGACTGATGGCAGACTTCGGTTCCCTGAGGTTGTAGAATGGTGGTCCCATTCTGTTGCTGACTGCCTGCCGGCTGGGAATGCTACCCGATAGCCTTCTCCACCTTGAAAACCAGCAAGGGAGGGTCTCCCTCACGTCCATTTGGCCTTGTTCATCAAATCCCTTATGTCCTTTGTCCCTGATCTCTCCGTGCAGCTTTAAAGGGTCACGTGATTAGTCGGGTCCACCTGGATAGTTTCCCTTTTGATTAGTTGAAAGTCAGATGATTATCACCTTAATGCCACGTGGACAATTCTCTCGCCATGTTACACACCCTAATTACTCATTACCTTCATTGGTTGTACCCACACTCAAAGGGAAGGACTTACACAAGAACAAGGGTCACTGGGAGTCACCTTAGAATTTTGCTCACCCACCTCCTCAGGATACATGACCCCCTTTACAAGGTCACTTTCCTTAGATGGAAAACAGGGAAAAATAAACCTGCCTCCCAGACTTGGGGGTGAAGATTAAAGAACAAATGTGAAAGAGCCATTCAGGAGACACAGGTCTCTTTTCCTCCTGCTATCTCTAGGATGCTACTTTATCACTGTTCCTGGTGAGACCAGCTGGACTGGATACCTACCAAATGACTCAACGACATCCTCAGTAATTAAGGCAGATTTAAAAAAAAAAAAAGACTGATAATGTCTAGTGATGTGATTTTTGGAAGGTGGTAATAGCTGAGATCACCCAGGATCAGCCCGTGACCCAAGCTGTGATAATTTCATAAAGACTGAAATCCAAGGGGCGCCTGGGTGGCGTAGTCGGTTAAGCGTCCGACTTCAGCCAGGTCACGATCTCGCGGTCCGTGAGTTCGAGCCCCGCGTCAGGCTCTGGGCTGATGGCTCGGAGCCTGGAGCCTGTTTCCGATTCTGTGCCTCCCTCTCTCTTTGCCCCTCCCCGTTCATGCTCTGTCTCTCTCTGTCCCAAAAATAAATAAAAAACGTTGAAGACTGAAATCCAAGCTCTTCAATTAGATTACTTTTATAGAAAGGCTTAAACCATTATTTATCTTGATAAAACAAAAACACTTGTCCATGGTGCTTGAGTTTTAATAAATTAGATGCTCTGACAAAGAAAGCCCATGGCACTGGGTTTTAATATACTAGAATCTCTAAGTCTGGAGACAAGGATGCTGTTGGCTCTCAGGATACAGCTGACACACGATGAGGCCAAGTTTGTCCTCTTTGGCTGTCCTTCTCAGATAGTCCTTGCTGCTGGTGTCTTATGCCTGTGCTGATTCCCAGCCCTGCTGCCTGGGGACCTTCAAAGTGGTGTCCCACCTGGGCAAGTTCTCCTCCGGACATTATCTGATTCTTCCCCACAAAACTTAACAGTCCTGTGGTTTATCCCTTCGATGCCCACCTGGGTGCCTGCCTAATTAGGTACAAGAAGGACAGAGACATCTGCCAATAAGAACGGCTAAATATGATAGGCTTCTCCTGGTTACGTCCACACTGTATGGGGCCTTCAGGATTACTCAACCAGAGTAGACTTCCTTCCCTTTCAGCGTTCAGCTTCTCCAAACACAGTGAGCCAGTGCTGTCTCTGCTAGAGCAGACGCTACTGCTGACAGAGCTCCATCAGTGGTCTGGGGAGCACCACCCCCACCCCAGGACAGGTTCCATGGCTCCAGTCCTCACCTGAGATGTCAACTGACCGTGCGCATTTTCCAAACAGTCCCTGTTCTTCACTCATACCTTATGGGGCAAGATGGCGCCTCTGGGTCAGAAGAATGCAAATAACTAACAGTAAAAGACAATGTTCAAGTCTGACTTGGTACCGAAACCATTCTGCACCAGTGGATTCTTAGGTGAAAGAAAAATTGGGCACATCCTCTAAAAAGTGCATTTTACCAACTTCTGTTTTATTTAGATAACAAGGAAGAATAAAACACCAGTGCTCTCCCCCTCCCCTTTTTTGTCTTTTTTTTTTTTTAATTTTTTTTTTCAACGTTTTTTATTTATTTTTGGGACAGAGAGAGACAGAGCATGAACGGGGGAGTGGCAGAGAGAGAGGGAGACACAGAATCGGAAACAGGCTCCAGGCTCCGAGCCATCAGCCCAGAGCCTGACGCGGGGCTCGAACTCACGGACCGCGAGATCGTGACCTGGCTGAAGTCGGACGCTTAACCGACTGCGCCACCCAGGCGCCCCCCCTTTTTTGTCTTTAATAACGAATTTAGAGATAAAAAAAATTCAATTAACCCTCATCAAAGGTGTGCATGTTTCATCCAGGCTGTAGTCTTTGACCAGCACCTCGGAGGCCGAGCTGACCAGTGGCAGATTCTGCCCAGCTGGGAGCCCTAAGGCATCTGTAATGACGAGGTCAGCTTGTTTTTCCTCGGAATCAGAGGCTCTGGTGGCGTGGCTGCAAAGGGCTAAGGCTTAGCAACTTGAGCTGTGAGGCTCCACTGTCTGCTCTGGGGACTCTGGGCGCCATCTGGACGCAGTGAGTGGCACCCGCTTGGAACCCTGCAGCCCCGTGACAGGAAGTGCACCACCAGAGATCTTTCGTGACGTCTTGCCTTCCCCACAGCCCAGCCGTGGCTCGGGCCACCATTTCTCACTTTATTTCTGTCTGCCATCCCACGCTCTTCTATGTGGCCACAAACACATCCAGGGTGCGCCCCGACGGTGGCCCTCTCCACCCCTCTCAGGATAAAGTTAATTGCTAGGTTTGGTTAAGGCCATTTAGAACCTGTAGCCTTTCCATTTTGGCTACTTCTCGTCTTGCTGTGACCCTCACTCCCACACCCACACACACCCTCAGTGTACTCTTTGGGCCCTAAATGCAGAGGGGCTTACAGTCCCTCAGGCATGCCATGCGCTTTGTCACCTGCGGCCCTTTGCACAAGCTGTTCCTTCCGCCAGAGGGAAGGCTCTCCTTCTCCTCCTCATGCTTCACCTGGCTCAATCCTACTTGGTCCTCAGGACTTGATTTAGAGGCCACCTATTCTAGGAAGCCCCCCTCCTCTGCACATCTGCAACTGGTGTTCACCCCTGCGTTCCCTCAGCCATCACATATCGACCACATTGGTGGTGAAACAGCTTGTGGGCTGGCCGGTCACTGCAACCAGTAGGTGAACTCTGTGAATCTCTAGCAGTGTATGTGACATTTGCTTAACATTCAGAAAACTTTGTGAGGGGCAGGGAGGGAGGGAGGGAAGGGGAAGGGAGGAAGGAAGGAGAAAGGGAAGGAAGGAAGGAGGAAGGGAAGGAAGGAAGGAAGAAAGGAAGGAAGGAGGGGAGAAGGGAAGGATGGGAAGAGGGAAGAGAGGGAGGGAGGGAGGAAACAGAAGGGAAATGACATTTGGAATGCAGTGGCCTTGGAGCAAAGCCACTGGCTGGGGAACAGGAGTGACAGGCCACCCTGAGTCCCTAGAACATCCTGAAGAAGGGCACTCACAGACACCCTGTATCAGCATTTCAGTCTAAAACCAGGCAGGCAGCCAGTCCTAGCCAACAGGCTCTGCCACAGTCACTGCAAGATGCTAGACGAGTCCTCTGCTCTGAGGCAAGTCTCAGATTCCTCCCTGAAAAAAGTGTGGTTTCGCCGGAGTCTCTGGCTTGTGCCATGTATGGGAAGAATCAGCAGTAATACCCTGACCCACCAGACCCTAAGTATCCTCTCTGCCCAAAGCCTAGTCCTGAGCTTTCTGCCTGTTACTTAGTCCGAGGAAGCTTCCCAGACCTGAGATTTCACCAATTAATATCAACTCTCGCTGCAGCCCTTAAAATGGCCAAACAAGCCACAGCAGATGAAAACTGACTGGGAAAGATCAGATGTTGGCTGGGTCAGAGCCGTCAATTTCGCCATTAATCTGCTCCATCAGTAGCAATGATTCACCTTTCTCAGGAGAGGAGCCAGAGGGCAACAGAGGGGAGGCAATCCTTCCACCCACCAGCGTCTGCCTCAGGGAGCCGGTCCTCAACTGGCACAAACGCCGAAGTAGGGCAGCTCGTGGGCAGCACGTGAGTTGTCGAGGTTCTGCGCAGGCCAGGGAAGGGGAGGGCTGACAGCACACCCTTTGTTCTCACCTCCCCCTGCAACAAAGAGGGTGGTTCATTTCACGTAGCTAAGAGCTGTGCCGGATGAAAGTGTGTGGCACGTAAACTAGGAACCATGCCCTCACGCTGTGTCATTTACTTGTGAAAATGTCACATAGAACACGGGAAAGTGGTTAGAAGATACTGTTAGGTGAAGGAGCGAGATACACGTGCGTATGTATGGTGTGGTCATCGTCGTGCAAACAGAAGCAAAAATCCTAGAAATCTATGTGTGACGACAAATGATAGCATAGAGATCTCTGTGGCTGGTCGAGTCATTATCTCTGAAAATGTCTCTTCTACTTTTCTGATTTTTCTAAAAAATGTCTGTATTTTGTTAGAATACAATTAAGTAACTTTTTAATTTTTTAAATGTTTATTATTTTTGAGAGAGACAGAGAGAGAGAGAGCATGAGGAAGAGAGGGGCAGAGAGAGAGGGAGACACAGAATCCGAAGCAGGCTCCAGGCTCTGAGCTGTCAGCACAGAGTCCGAAGCAGGGCTTGAACTCAGGAGCTGTCAGATCATGACCCGAGCTGAAGTCGGATGCTTAACCGAATGAGCCACCCAGGTTCCCCTACAATTAAGTATTTCAAAAATAATTCTATGAGAAAGGGCCCTTTATAAAGGTCATTTAGTTCAGTGGCTCCCAAAGGGGGTTTTGATGAGTACCCAGCATCTCTAGGGAAGTTCACTAAATATAGGCAAGGACCCAGGTCACAGCCCTAGAGACCCTGACTTAGCAAGCCTGGCACCGGGCCTGGAAATCTGCATTCACTGAGTTAAAAATAAAAAGCTTGCCAGGGAATACCAAAATGAAGCCAGGGCTGGAGGTGTTTATTCTCGTGCAGTCCAGCCTCTCCCTCTGCAGAATGAAGAAACTGAGGCCCCTGAGAGGGGAGTCACTTGTCAGGTATGTGACAGAAGCAAGACTACAGCTCAGGACCCACTCTGGCAGAGCACAGTGGACTCTGGGTAACTAGACAAAGCATTTCGAGCCGAGCGAACTCTTTGCCCCTCCTGCGTTTCTGGTCATTGTGCGGTGTGGCTTTGCAAAGGCCGGCCCTTCTGGAATGGCCTGACCCACGAGACTGCTTAAGAATGCTTATTGGAGTCAATGTGCTCTTCTTGTGACCTTTTATGAACAAAAGCATCCAGCTCTCTGTATCTGAAATGCTAATATGGAGGAACTGGATAAAAGGGCTCTGATTATGCACCACCTCCCCCCTTTTCTAAGGGCTGGCCTTATGATGTATGTTTATGTTGGCCTTCACGGCAGAAAGTGAAGCTGCTCATCCCCCTTTGACGTGCAAGGTTGGTGTGTCTAAATGGGACGCTGGAAGGGCAGGCTGGCCTCAGTCTCCTGGCCAGTCCTCCCCTGAGTCAGAAGGGCTAACCTTCAGCCTCGGAAAGGAGCAGAAAGGCAGGAGCAGGAGGAGGTGGCCTTAGAGATGCAGCGGCAGTCAGAGCTGCTGAGTCAGTTCCGTAGATGTTTCTAGTAACTCCACCGGAGGCCATTCAGCCAGGCTCTACCCAGCGGAGACCCATCAGAGCCACCTTCCTCCCCACCCATTTGTCATCAAAATAGAAGTCATCGGAGACGATGGGTGTCAAACTCCGAATTTCTCTGCCTCCTGTAAAAACAGCTATGCCTGGCTGGTGCTTCCTTCTCCTCCTGCAGCATAAGCTGTCCCTGCCCCACTGAGTGAAGGAGATGCGGTGTGTGTGTGTGTGTGTGCGGTAGATATCAGCTGGTGTCCTGGCTAGAGGCTCGTCTAGTTACTTCCTAGGAGAAATGTGTTCATTGTTGTGATACCCAGTGCCTGGAGAAGCAACAGAAAAGCAGTCAAGAAGCAGGCCGTTTTAGATGCCAGCAATAACAATGACAATAACAATAACAGTAAGAATAGCTCTAGGGTGGCAAGACAGGGCTTCGTTTCATCATCATGTCTCCTCCCCTGCCCCCTCCCTGGGGAAGAAGGTGTCTGTGCTAAGACAATGTAAAGAGACAGAGGCTCTGCTGAAAGCATCGCCAGGCTGAAAGGCCCCCGCTCTGCAGTGTCCAGACACACAGTGGGCAGCCGGGAGGAGGTGCACCTGCAGTGGAGACCTCTGCATGGGGAGTCAGAGGAGAAGACCGGCAGCGGCAGCAGGCTGGCAGGATAAAAAGAAAAGACTCAAGCTCACAGTGAGTGGGAACAGGAGGAGGAAAAGCCTCCCAGGCAGCCCTCCAAGGCAGATTTTATTTATATTGTAACTGACTCAGGAGAAAAGTTAAGAAATATTCTGCACCACGACCTGAATTTGGTGGGTTTAATCTACTTCTCTTTTGAGGGAGGGTGGATCACATAGACAGAACTGAGGGGGTCACACGCCATTTGAGTCGCTTACTCCCTCACATGGCTCGATTTCCAAATCCAAAGTGTACAATGAAACTCACAGCTCCCAGCACCACCGATTCTGGAAATTCCCAGAAAGCACTGCTCCGTGCCTGGCCACCTCTACTTAACTTTCTCTGAATTAACTGCCAATTAGCTTCTGGCATCTCAGACCAGCAACCATCAACACACTGCATGTTAGCCTTATTTCTCTCAAATACCATCTACACACCCGGATCTGTATGCTTTACAGTTTTTTAATGTTTATTTAAATTTGAGAGAGGGAGAGGGAGAGAGAAAGATGGAGAGCACAAGGGGAGTAGGGGCAGAGAGAGAGGGAGGCAGAGGGTCAGAGGCATGCTCTGCTGATGGCAAAGAATGTGGGACTCGAGCTCACAACTGTGAGATCATGACCTGAGCTGAAGTCAGATGCTTTAACCGACTGAGCCACCCAGGCATCCCTATGCTCTACTTTTTTTTTTTTTTTAAGTTAACAGACTGTACTTTTTACAACAGTTTTATGAGTTTTTTTTTTTTAATGTTTATTTTTGAGAGTGAGAGAGACAGAGCACGAGCGGGCAAGAGACAGAGAAAGGATACACAGAAACCAAAGCAGGTTCCAGGCTCTGAGCTGTCAGCACAGAGCCCGACGTGGGGCTTGAACTCACGAACCATGAGATCATGACCTGAGCCGAAGTCAGAAGCTTAACCGACTGAGCTACCCAGGCACCCCTTTAGAAGAGTTTTACATATAGTATAGGGAGTATAGTACAGGGAGTTTCCATATCCCCCTTCCTCCCACGAAGACTTTCCCGTTTTAATACCTTGCATTTGTGTGCTAGGTTCTTAGCACACCTTCGTGTGCTTTCTCTTCCATGTGTTCGAAAAGTTAGAGGGAGGGCCTCGTTGCCTTCCTGAGGTGTTGTCTAGACCTCATCTGATTCTTGTTCTAGATGTTCTCTTTCCAACTGCAGCAGAAGGGTGGGGTGGCCAAAGTCTGACTTGAAAGATACTATTAAGACCTACTACTCAATTCAGCTCAGCTCACCCAACACTTGCCCACACCTCCTCCATTGCCAAAACCAGTCTCAGAGTATCTACGTACTGGCCAGAGTCATGCTTTGGATTTTAAGGACCCCAGAAGTGGGCTGCAATAAAGTGAACGAAAGGCGCCATTGAATTAAAGTCTGTTATTAGGCAGAAGCAAGAGATCAGTACCCGCTGACAAGAACCAGGAGAATCAAGGTTTAGGGAAGATGCAGTGGAGGTGTTAAGATTTGGTGGAAGAAAGGTCTAGAGTTCCTAAGTGGGATGCACAAAGCTGAGGCTGGGGGTCGGGGGGGGGGGGGGGTTTGGATCTAGAAGCCACATGTGGGCTTCATAGAAAGAGTGTGGAGTTGTAAAGGCAAACTTGACTGGATCTCCATTTGCTGATGTGTTATTTGAGCACTGGGGACTGTGAAAGAATATTTATCTTGATAATTTTAAGGGAAAAGCAACAGGATGTGGTCACAGTTGCCAAAGGAATTCACCGTAGGCCTAGGTCAAGGACCCTTGTGTCTGTTCTTCCTTGGGGAGTGACATTTCATCACTTCATCTACACTGCGTGACTGTTAACCTCACTTCTTGGAATGTGGGTAATCTCTCAACTGGTCCTTTCAGGATGTGATGGAAACATGGGTGGAGGAAGTGAAGCTGCCTTGGGGAGAGGAGAGGAAAGAGCAAGAGAACTGTGTGATCAGAACTTGATTATAAGAAAAGAAAACTTGCTTGAGTCTGAGAAACAAAAGACCAGAAGCCTGGGGGAAGACGCAGGGTTCGGGGGATGGTGTGAGAGCAGTGCCCCAGCCAGGCCTCGGGGAGTCACTCAGGGAACTGGGGGGAGGACCAGCTCTCAAGGCCCAGGGGAGCCACAGGCTGACGCCAGGGTGTGACAGTCCAGTCCCGTCCTCACTTGCTCATTTCTACTGACAGAGGACCTGAGGCTTCAGTGAGGCATTTGTTACCCATCAGGTCAGGTGTTTTTCAGTCCATTCTGGCCCAAATGAATTTTATGTTTTTCTGATATAAATTAGGTTGGAGTACTCTGAGAAGCAAGCTCTGTCTTCCAGCTTCCGTTTTCAACACTCCTAATATATGAGTTCCTGTAACTGACAGATCTAACGTAACTGGCTGAGCATGAATCACCACCAACTTGATAACACAGATGATTTTCCTTGAAAGAGGAAAGGAGGGCAAGGATTCAAATTAGAATTCACTCTGTTTATGGAGCCATAGCTACCAGGGATATCTATACTTAGATGCATTCTAGAAGAAACGGGGAATGTAGATCTTTACAGAAAAACCTCATGTGTCAATCATGACAGCTCAAGATAGCTTCTTTAAATCATTCTAACTCACTGAGAATATCTCTGAGTGACTCTTGCATCCCAAGAAAAAGAGGAGACTCCCAGAAGTGGGGTTGGTGGGTCCCACAGTGCAGATCAAGTTCCACTGGATGGAGAGTGGAGGCTTGACTCCTTGACCCAGACCGACAACAAATTTCTTTTGTAAATCTGAGCATATGCCCTCCTCTCTCTATACCACACTCCTCTCCTCTCAGGCCAGGTGATGGAGCAGGGGAAGGGAGAAAAACAGGTTTTGGCTCTTGTCCCACATGTGCAAGGAAGAAACACAGTTTAGGCCGAGGCGGCAGCAAAGGTCAACGGTTTGGCATCTTGCCTTGGTCGCAGAGGGGCATTTGGGTCAGGAAGCTAGTGGCAGGACTGGGCCATGAAATGAACATGAAGAAGAGGAAATTATTTGTTAATGATCCTCATCATCCCATCTGTACCCTCTGCTCGCTCCAGACAAAGGTAGTTTTACCTGAAGCAAAGGAGGCTTACGATTTAGGTCCTGATTCGGGTCTTAAGGATCTAGCAATGTCTTCGCGTTGGCAGGTGCTTTTGCGAAATTAGAAAAAAAAAAATCAGGTACGGGAATTACCATCGGCCGTGACTGTGCTCTCTTCTCAAGGCAACTTCCCTTAGGTCACTTATCCTCCTGTTTTGAGCAGTGTCGGAGAAGGTAGGAGAACTTTTTTGGATCTGGCTAAGGAGAAGCTGACTTCTGAACGCATTTAGTTTGGGCCTAGTGGGCTACGTTTTTGGACTGGGCCACCCTCTCTGTGCCTCATCATCCCCTGCCATCTGCTGTGAGAATGGCATCCAGGCACCTGCTGTGCCCTGCCGACTCACCTGGCCTCACTGCATGGCAGAGGTGCAGACCACGGGCACAGACGCAGGCCGCGGGGGCCTGGAACGGCATGTGCAGCAAGAGTGGAGGGGAAGCGGGGTGGAAAATCCAGAGCCAGAAGCCGGTCCCGGGAAAATGCCTTTGTCAGATGCGTAAAACCCTAAGCGGAGGACTTCACTCTCAGGGACACCTTGTCAAAACAGAAGTTCTTTCCTGTCAGGAGTATAGCCCAAATGGAATGATAACTAGGCTGTGCAATGTTTTTCCCTTTTCTGAATGGAACTGCGTGGAGGCCAGTTTAACGGGAGGCCCACGTTTGTGGGACACAGGCCTGAAAGCAGCGCTCCCAGCCGTGAGGACATGTGAGGGTGAGGTCACACGCCTCATGCATCCCAACCAGAATGAAGAATACTCTTTGTTCACCGGCTGTGCTCCTCCGTGACTGAAGTATCCTTCTGTGCTCGTTATAAAAAACAGTGCCACGTCGTCCTTAATATGAAGGGGTATTGAGTGTATGGGTAAAACTTGCAGGAAAGATGATTAAAGGGGCGTGTCAGCCAGCTAATAAAAACAATGTCGTTTTTCTGAATTTCTGTCATAGTCTTAAAGTTTGTAACTTTAAGTTACAAACTTTAGTTGTAAGTTACAAACTTAAGTTACAACTTTAAGTTGGGTTTCTTTCTACACTCTAAATGAAGGTTCGCTTTGAAACCTAATTTTATGCATTTTGTACTTTTTGTTTTTTACGTTTTCTTAAAGAAGTCCCTTCCAACTGTACAAGGTTCAGATTCCCCCCCCCTCCCCAAGCCTGGACTGAACCCCGCCCACAGGCTTTCTGCCTTTGGGTTTCCTCAGCCCCGACATCCCTCTTCTTCCCCAGAAGAAATTGCTAAGACTCTTCATAATCCTTCTCCTATGAAAGCAACAGTCACAAAAAGTCTCACTCTGGCCTCCCTGTGCGCTCCGATTTCCCATTTCCCTTTCCATCTTTATTCCTTAATGTCCCACCCCTTTGCTCTGCCCTTTCCCTTTCTTGCAGAGTTGTTTTTCTCTTCTGCTGTCTTCACCTCACGCTAAGGCCTCTTCAGCAGTGGATCAGAAATTTGACGCAGGTCATAAATCCTTACTCAGCGTGCCTCCAGAAGGCTTCCACAGACAGCTGACATTTGCTCCTCCACACCTCAGGGACTTCCCCTCTAGAGCTCTGTGGCAGACGCCCTTCCCTCAGCCACCTCTCCATCCTCCTTGCAAACAGAGCTGTATTTTGTTGGTAGCAGGTGGGCAGCAGAAGACTTGGAGAAGAGTGACATTTTCACATCCTGGGGGGCGTGGTTTAAGCTGGCCAGGTAATCCCAGTCGTCTCCACTGGTGATTGTGCTGGACAAGGGTATGTGTCCCAGTCTGGCCAGTGAGACTGAGGGGACATCTGCTGAGGGACCTTCTCTTTCATAATAAAAGAAAGAGTATTGCAGGAGGAATAGCCCCCTTGCCACCCTTGCCCTTATTGCCTGCCTGGGATGCCATCACCTCAGAACGTGTTGCTTAACATTTCAGTGATCATCTTGTCACTCTTAGTGAAAGGCCAAGAGCACCTCAGGGTGTAGACACAGAGCCCTTCCTGTCACTGCCAGTCCTCTCAGTCAACCCTGGGATCACTTGTCCCCAGACTTGTCATTTGCTGTACATAATAAATATCCTTACAGATGTAAGCCACCTTTGCTCTGTTTTATTGTTACTTGCAGCCCAAGGTAATCCTAATGGAAACAGCCAGCACAGATTTGCATAGCAGACCAAAGTCACTCCCAGCATGGCCCAGTCCTCTATGTCTATCAGTTAAGGAGGGTCTGTTACCCCCATTTAGCAAATGACTTACTCTAGTGATACAGCTGGGGAACACTGTACTGAAATGCAGCTGATTATACTTTAGGGCAGAGACGATGTGCCAGAGGGGGCTGATTCGTTAGGAGAAGTGGTAGAAAAATGCAGGCTGTTGGTATGCTTTTAACCACTTCTTTTAGCCATCAGCAAGGTCTTATAAGAGGTAAGTTTAGGCTTAACTGAACTCCAAAAGCAGAGAGAGAAAACCACACAGCTTTATTAAAAGGAGGCCTTTTGTGCTCTTGCCCTAAAATCCAAGTTGAACGCAGGGCCAAGAATCTGGAGATGTTCAAGGTCAGAAAGGCTGTGTTGTCCACCCAAGCTACAGTTAGACATGGAAGATGCAGAAGACTGAGAAACAGACAACACTGAGGGGAAAGATGAGCCTGTTGTCACAGGCCTCTTTCTGCCACCTTCTTGTAAGTACTCCCTGTTCCCTGGGAAGCTGTATCTAGAATGAAGTATGGGGTCAAGGAGAGGATTATTGTTGCTGCTTTTGCAAATGATCCAACGCTTGAAATAATCCAAGGTGAGGAAGTTAAACTTTATGCCAGGGGAGTGAACATGGCACAGAGGCAGAGAAGACACCTAACTCTGGGTACCTGAGTGCCCACTGAAATTCCTAGAAGCAAAGAGATGAAACTCCTAAGTTTTTAAGGGACCTCTATTGCCAAAGAAAGCCCCGGGTTGTCTGACAATAGCCTATATGCCTAACCCCTAAACCTTGACCTTGGTATTTGTTACATCAGGAAGTGGATCACAAAAGCTGTGCTTCCCAAAAGGATCACATTTCATCTCCCAGTAAACATGTCAGGGGTGACTATGGAGGAAATTGAACAGGAACATCGTCCCGATAGGAGAATCAATGAATGTCAAGTTGGCTGGCCAAAGAGTCATTCCACTGCCTGGGCAGAAGGTTCTTACCACTTCTGTCCAGCAGCAGGATATACTACAGCAGTTCATCTCAAAGCAGAAAGATCTACCTGAATAAGAAAAAGTGAAGGGTGTTACAGTTGTGATATTACAAATAAGAAAAAAAGTTCCAAAGGTGAAAGAAGTTTTCTAAACCTTCAAATGAAAAAACAAAGGTGGCATTATCCTTCTATTATCTCTATAATCATTGAATCATGAAATCATTGTCGTATGACTAGATGATTAAAGAAAGAGACAAAATGTAGTAAAATAATTGAGTTAGGTGCTTAATAAACATATTCATTATACAATAGTATATTATTTTTATTTTTGCTCTATTTTTTGATACTTGGGGTATATGGCAACCTTTTACATTTCATAATTTCTTATGTTTTTTTTTCTCATTCTGGGTAAATAGTGCATTTGTATGCCTAATTCTGTATTTATAATTTAGTATTTTTCTTAAATAAGGACTCCCAAATTGTGTAAGCTCAACCCACAAAGCCCTCCCTGAATCTCTCCCTGATTCTCTCTCACCAGATCATTCAGATCTGAGGGGAAATGCTGTCCATCATCCGGAGATCTTGGAGCTGGGGCTGGACATCCAGCTCAGCTGGATGAGACTGAGCATGTGAGTGAGTTTTTCATGTATGTGTCTAGCTTGCCGAAGTGTATGTGTGAGAAGACAGGTGGGTACATACAATGGGAACCACAAGATTATTGTGGTGAACACCACTGTCTTCTCACTAAGCAGCCATTTCCCCTTCTTTCCTTCCCAACACAATCACAATTTTATTTGGTTATCCACCCTTCTCCTCATAACACACAGTAAACTAACTGGCTCCATCCTATAAGCCTGGGGGTAGATTATGATTAGTTAACAAAGAAGTACATGGCATGTCCTGTGCAGGTGTTATGGCTCAGGAAATTCAGGAGGGGGTACATGTGTGGACTTTGTCCGTCCAAGTGAAGGAAAGGACTAGCATTCCACAATTCAATGGAGATTACCCGGGAAGCTCGCTTCTCCAGCTGTAGCTGACAGCCAACACAGAACCATGAGACAGACCAGCCTTAGAAAGAATCTGATGTTGCGAATGGCAGTCCAGATGAATGGAAAAAAACACAACCCCACCATGATATGGTCGACCTTCAACTCCACCAACCCTGAATCCTGCCTTACCGCTTGATCTGTTATGCAAGATCAGTACGTTCCTTTTTTTTTTTAAAGCCAGTTGGCATTAATATTTGTTGCACTTAAAATCATCTTAATTAATACAGTGTGTGGCTTCGATTCAATATATCAAGGTTCTTGTCAGTTTGTTTTCTTCAAACCATATCATTCAGGAATTTCACAATTTCGACACAGCACATTTAGCTAAATTATACTTTTAAAAAATTATACTCTATATTTCACTGCTATACCATTTGTGCTGATAAGATTGCTTTTATAACTCATAGCATTGAAAGTACATGCATTTCCCTCCATCTTGATAATACTTGGTGTAGTGTTCCTAGTTAACTTCCCACATCTTTTTCATCTCTGAAGTAGCACACTGATTGTTAATCTTTAATAGTTTTTAGTAGCTAATTAAACTGCTACACACTTTCAGTCTTCCTTGAATGAAAACTACTTATTTCCTTTCTGAAAAAAAAAAAAAAAAAAAAAAAAAAGACCAGAAACTCTATTTTTAACTGTTTTTTTAAAAAATCTAGAGAACGAAAGTAAGCTTCATCAATGTTTCTGTAAATAGCCTAAAGGTAAGATGGCATGTTATGAGAGATCTAAGCAATTCACCAGGAATCGAAGGATCAATTTCCCTTAAATTGTTTCTGTACAATGCAAGCAGCCAAATTCTGCACGGTTACTGTGCTCCCAAATAATCTGGGACAGATAGAGGGTGCTGAAGACTAGACTGGCCACGGAGGTGATGTGAAGGAGGCATGAAAGCAAATCGCTTTCCCAGTAATCACGCTTGAGCCTTTAAGACTTGGATCAGATTCCTCAGGGATTGTGAAATCTAGGCCTCTGACTTGCTAAGCTCGCCAAGAAAGATAGTGTGTTAGTTTCCTCTTTGAAACTGCCAGGGTCCGAAATTCCTTTTCTCAACAGCATCCAATTCGAGGGTTATACCTCCTGTCAGCCAAGAGGCTCTACCTTACGCCTCCTTGAAGTTTCTTCTTTCAATGACATCAATTCTTGTCTCCTTTTGTTCTACCCGACCCCCACCTCAGTAATGGACCAGAAATGATTCCAAAATTCTATGTAAAGCAGTAGGTAAGTAACCCTTCTCTTTATACAAGGCAAAGCTGGAAACCTTACTAGGCTGTTTTCTTTCCTTTTTTTTAATTTTTAAGTTTATTTATTTATTTTGAGAGAGAAAAAGACAGAGAGAGAGAGGGCATGCACACAAGCAGGGGAAGGGAAGGAGCGGGGGGACAGAATCCCAAGTAGGCTCCACACTCCATGTTGAGGCCAATGCAGGTCTCCATCTCATAACCATGAGCTCATGGCCTGACTCGAAATCAAGAGTCAGACGCTTAACCAACTGAGCTACCCAGGTGCCCCTCTATGTGCACTTTTATACTCTGCTTTCTTATGATTAACATCTTGGTAAATATTTGTCCTGCATGATAGTAAATATTCTTAATCTGAAAACATTTTCAGAGCTGCATAGGGGGTCTGTCATGAGCATGTATTTATTTAACCCCCTCCCCAAACTTCAGCTATTATAAAGAAATATTGCAATGCATATATATGGGCACAAATCTTTTCCTGGCTTTCTGTTTTCCCAACAAAGACTCCAGAAAGAGCAATTGCCATTTCACAAGACGTGGAAGCTCTATAGCATATTGGTTATGGTTGTAGGTTCTGGAGTCACAGATAGAGACTTGAATCTCAGCTTAGCCATTCTTTAATGAAAGACTGTGGGCAAGTACATAAATCCTCCAAGCCTCAGTTTCTTTATCTGCAAACAGATGAAAGCAGTCTGTACCTGACGGGAGTGTTATTAGAATTAAATGAAATGGTGCATGTACAAGTAGAGTCTTTGACACATACACAGCACTCAATAAATGATGTAAGAATTGCTATAGCAGAATACGAAAAGAGAAACAGAACATCTATCTCTAGAATTTGAAAAATCCAGAGGCGTAGAAAGAAGAAAATGTCCATCGCCTATATCATATTAACTTTTCGCATATTGACATGTACTTCAAGTGTTTGTTTTTTAAATTACTCAAATATGATATGACTACACTCTTCCTTGTGAAAAGGACAGTGCAGATAAGTGGAAAGACGAGGTATAACCTTCCCAATCTTAACAGGGCCCCAAACTCAGTTGTATTCGTTTTCCTAAAATCACCTTTGTTCCAAAAGTTTGACTACCTTAGGACCATCATGTCACTTCTACTGTCACCTATACCCTAAGTCACTTACCTGGGCCTCAGTGATATCAAAATGGACGTCAAGCCCACTGCTCCCCTTCACTTTTGCTTTTACTTCTGTTTTGCTCTCTTGGACCATTTCTTCCCATTCTGGCATGGAAGTGCATCGTTGTCTCGGGTCTTCTCAAAAAGGGACCTCCGTTCTCTGTTGCTGTTGGAACGAACTGG
Organism: Neofelis nebulosa; assembly: GCF_028018385.1. Classification (NCBI taxonomy): domain Eukaryota; kingdom Metazoa; phylum Chordata; class Mammalia; order Carnivora; family Felidae; genus Neofelis; species Neofelis nebulosa. Next base: position 127,142,979 of record NC_080782.1, read on the forward strand.
GAGCAGTCAGTCAAGGTCTTACAGAGGATGGTCAGCTGCATCGCTGTCAACAGGCCTCCTCCCGGGGAACACTCACTTAGCTCAGGTGAACCCAATAGTCCATGTCTGGCCTTCATTCAGATTTACAGGTTCAGGGACCTGATTTTAAGCAGGAGAACTGCCTCTCAGGGACAAATTCCTACCATTCCAGCTTTTGCACCCTGAAGTATACTCAGGGCTAATTGTTGAATTTCCACTGAAAAATATCACTCTCTTGGTGTGCCTGGGTGGCTCAGTGGGTTGAGCGTCCGACTTGGGCTTGGGTCATGAACTCATGGAGCGTGGGTTTGAGCCCCGCGTCCGGCTCAGTGCTGACAGCTCGGATCCTGGAGCCTGCTTCGGATCTTGTGTCTCCTCTCTCTAATGCTCCCCTCCTTCCACTCTGTTTCTCTCCCTCCCTCCCTCCCTCTCTCTCTTCTCTCTCTCTCTCTCTCAAAAATAAAGATTAAAAAAAATTTTTTTTTTTTTTTAAATTTTTTTTTTCAACGTTTTTTATTTATTTTTGGGACAGAGAGAGACAAAGCATGAACGGGGCAGGGGCAGAGAGAGAGGGAGACACAGAATCAGAAACAGGCTCCAGGCTCCGAGCCATCAGCCCAGAGCCTGGCGCGGGGCTCGAACTCACGGACCGCGAGATCGTGACCTGGCTGAAGTCGGACACTTAACCGACTGCGCCACCCAGGCGCCCCTAAAAAAAATTTTTTTAATTATCACTCTCCTTGTGACAGCGGAGTGCTGTCTCTCCAACAGAGAGAGACACACAAGAATCCAAATTTAAGTTAGAAGCTGTTTGCACATATAAAATCAACATTAAATGCTCTTGGAACATACTGCCCAGTATTGTACCAACTTAAAATTTCACCAGTTGTCTATCAGTGCCTGTGTTAATACATTCTTGTCAACATTGGTCATCAGTGAAATATTTTCAGTTAATTTGTAGGCAAGCACCCATTCTCATTGTTTCCACTGGCATCAAATGACATTGTGAATTTTCTTTCCATTTTCTGGGTGTATTAACAGTATTATGTCAATCAATGTCACATACAGTTCTAATGGGGGGACGTTAGTCTTTGTGAGGCTCCACAGTAAGACAGCTGGACAGAACTGAACTTTACAGCTTTATGTGAGGGAGAGCTCACTGGACATCCCTAAAGTAGGGAAACTTTTTACCAGGGAAAAATATGAAAACACTCAGACTCCGAATCTGACTTTAAAGCACCAGGTTATGACCCTTTCTAAACCACATGCATATCCTATGCTTGAAATACTAAAGCACAGAGCTTTGTTTGGGCCAACTTTGATCCATCCATAAGCACTTTGGTCGGAGCAGATGAGTCACTCCTATTAGCTGTTATCATGGAAAAGAGAGATTAGGGTTTGGGAACAGAAAAGAGAGAAGTGGAATGGAGGTTTTTGGTAAAGACTTGGGAGGACAGAAAAAAACTGAAGGAAGCCAACCGAAGCTCAGACCTATGTCCTGATGTCTCCTGGGAAGACAGAGCTGAGTACAAATCTCTAAGAGCATACTGATGGGTATGCTGTGCATCCAGCTCACTCCCTGACACTGCAACAAGACCAGGAAGATGGGAGTCAAGAAGTCTGAGTCATCTCATCAAAAAGGAATCAGACATTTGGGTTAATAATCAAATAGAAAAAAATGATATGGTGTCTGTGAGGAAGCATAATGAATTCCCAGACACTCTTTTGAAGCTTTTTTTTTTTTTTTTTTTTTTTTTTTTTTTAATTTTTTATTTATTTATTTTTGGGACAGAGAGAGACAGAGCATGAACGGGGGAGGGGCACAGAGAGAGAGGGAGACACAGAATCGGAAACAGGCTCCAGGCTCCGAGCCATCAGCCCAGAGCCTGACGCGGGGCTCGAACTCACGGACCGCGAGATCGTGACCTGGCTGAAGTCGGACGCTTAACCGACTGCGCCACCCAGGCGCCCCATCTTTTGAAGCTTTAAGGAAGGGTCATATTAAAATTTTTCCATGCTACATAAATTAATTGCATAGTAGTGATTACTGTTAATTTAAAATGTATTAGATGAAGTTGATATTCTTTTTATTGGGTTGGGTTAGATTTATTTCACATTGATGAATGTGGAAGTTTTATAAGGGTGTTCGCAGAGTTTTCTGTGACATTGGTCCTCTTAACTCTTTTTCCTATGGTCTTAAGATCCTCAACCATGCATTTTTTTTTTTTTTTTTTTTACCATGAAAGTTTTTAGACAAGGGTCTCTATAGTGTGAGTGAGGCTGGATTTTCATGGTTTTCTTCTTCCTGGTGTGATTTCATTCCCACAAGTACCAGAGTGTTAGAATCTAGTCATCACAACACAAGCTTGCATTTCCATTTTTCTCTTAGGAGACTTTGGAGACCATGGGTCCACACTTGCTTGCAGAAGAGACCTCTTGGGTAGATGGGTGGGGACTTTCTCTTGCTTTCTCATCATCTGACTTGCTCAGTTTCCTCGGTCCATTACTCTCATTTGCCTTCACATTGATTTTCTAGCATCCCTTCCTGCCTCCTCAACACACAGCCCCCACCTTGTCCATAGTCATTCCACTTCTCAGAGTGCTCCAGCACTATTAACTTCGGTCTTACCCATCCCTGCCCTCAGTTAGCCTTCCTGTCTGAATTCTCGCTAGTCCCAAGCCACTGAGCATACCTGGAGAAAGCCCCAAAACAAAGGGACGAGTCAACATGGCAGACTGGTTAACTCATGCGCTTAAGCATCAAACTGATTATGGCTTCAGTGAAAAAATGAGTGTTTTTAGTTATGTGACCTTAGGCGAGTCACTCAGCCTGCCAGAATTCCAGCTCCTCATCAGATATAATAAAACAGATATAATAAAAGCACCTACTTAGAATATTAAGCCAGGTGTCGGGCATACAGTTGGCATTCAATCAACACCAACTGTTGTTACAGCTACATGATGATGGTAATGAACCAGATACTCTGCTAGGCACTGCACTATGTCACTTAACCTTCGTGGCAACTCTTTGAAGGTGGTGGTGCCTCCATTTTACAGATGAGGCAGATGAGGCTCCCAGGGTAATTGAAGAATAACTATTAAGCAGTGCTGCTGGTTCACAACTGCGGGCTCCAAAGCCTTTTTTCTTTCGCCCAAAGCACACTGTGCTCTCAGTGTCCATTGTAAAAGGAAATAGAAAGGTTTTTCTTTTCTTTTTTTTTTTTTTTAATTTTTTTTTTTAACGTTTTATTTATTTTTGAGACAGAGAGAGACAGAGCATGAACGGGGGAGGGGCAGAGAGAGAGGGAGACACAGAATCGGAAGTAGGCTCCAGGCTCTGAGCCATCAGCCCAGAGCCCGATGCGGGGCTCGAACCCACGGACCGCGAGATCGTGACCTGAGCTGAAGTCGGCCGCTTAACCGACTGAGCCACCCAGGCGCCCCAATAGAAAGGTTTTTCTTAAGCCACCATTTTCTGAGTTAAAAACCAGGGACTGTGCTGCCTGCTTTCCTTGCAGCATCTCATTTCAATCCTCACTACACCTCTCTAACTAACGATGTAGCTATTAATTACGTATATAACTTGAGAAAACCTATTCACAAGTTCAACGAGAGCTTTCCGCACAAAGAAAAATCACTTTTCCTGTCCAACACGGGCAAAGTTCTAGTAGCTGTTGGTGCCACTCGACCCTTCTACATGCCTAACAGGTGCTGGCCGCCACATGCTGCAATTCCTACTTCCTTCTCCCCTCCCCCCCCTCCCCCCGCCCCCCCCCCCCCCGCCCGGCTCTACTACTGGCTTATTTTGTGCTGTTTTCCCATCCCCCTTACGTTGGGGCACTTTGAATTACTGCCACACAGATGCCAATGTTTCAGTGGTAAGACTGCAATTAGAGGGAAATTAACAAGTATGTCAATAGTGATGCATAATGGAAGGATTACTGATGTTTTCCAGTTAGATATTGTATTTTGTTTCATTGTGGGATTCAAATTAACTCATCAATATTGGATGGCATATGATAAATAGCTCTTCTAAATAAAGAATAGAGATTCTTCCTAAGCGCCAAAGAGATGAAATTTATGTACCTGCTTGGGAACACCTGCCCTGGGGCTTTGTGCAGGGCCACGCCTGACTCAGGGCAAATCGTCAGCACGGCAGTGAGGCTGCTCTCCTGAGTTCACAACTGCTCTAATATAATTCAGGTGGGGTCCTAGTGGAACAGTTAGCTGGGGTACTGACAGGGGGACAAAAGTCCATTTGCACGAGGAACTGAAGGTCCTTCTGCAAAAACCCTCATCCAGAGGGAAAGTGGAGCCAGGCTCCACGAGCTTCGCCCAGTGATCAAGCTCTGTCACTGGAGTGGGGCGCTGCACTGCCACTTAATGTCCTGAGTCTGGCCTCACCCTCACACATTCACGTCTGGATTTTAAAGAGAGAGGACACTGTCAGCAAATAGTGAAAGCACTATATTGCTAAAATAAAACAAAAACAAAACCCAAAGTGGGTAGCTTTTTTAAGACAAGTTACCACCCTAGGACAGTGCAGACATGCTCCCCCCGTCAACCCAGACTACCACATCTCTGGCACCTCAAGAGTTCATGGTGCTGATGGTCCCATGCGAGTTGGTGAAAGTGGCAGCAGTGGATGATGGAAAATGACTGTGTTTCATGGAAAAGTAGAGGCAAACCCGGCAGGAGATGGCAGAGAGGTCTGGACGAGGCAGTAGCATTCAGTGGGCTGGTGGTACCCAGTCAAAAGGGACAATGGTTTGTGTCAGTTACCTACAGTGGCTGACTGAACTTGCCAGAGTACACATGTGAGGCCCCCCATGGTACTCCCAGGAATATTGCAGGGACTTTACAGGAAGTTGCAGCAAAGGAAGAAAGAGCCTGGGAATGTTAGCTTATTGTTGTAACCATGGCGATCAAGTGAGGTCTGGCTCTCAGGTTGCAGGGAACTACAGCACAGAATAGTACTAATTATAGGGGCACTTGGGTGGCTCAGTTGGTTAGGCGTCCGACTTCAGCTCAGGGCATGATCTCACAGTCTGTGAGTTCAAGCCCCGTGTCAGGTTCTGTGCTGACAGCTCAGAGCCTGGAGCCTGCTTCACATTCTGTGTCTCCCTCTCTCTCTGCCCCTCCTCTGCTTGCACTCTTCCCCCCTCTCTCTCTCTCTCAAAAATAAAGTTTAAAAAAATTTAAAAATTTTAAAAAGAGAATAGTATTAAGTATAAAAGTGTGTACCACAAAATGTATCAAAGGCCTAAATATAAGACCTGAAACTAAAGTTCTTAGGAGAAAGCGCAGGAGAAAAATTCACAGTACCAGATTTGGCAAAGATTTCTTGGCTATGACACCAAGAACATAGGCAATAAGAATAAAAATAAACTGGACTAGATCAAAATTAAAAGCTTACTGTGCATCAAAAAACACAATTACCAGAGTAAAAAGGCAACCTATTAAATGAGAAAAAAATATTTGCAAATCATGTAGCTAATAAGGGGGTTAGTATCTAGAATATATAAAGAACCCCTACAACTCTGCAACAACAACAACAACGAAATAACCAATTTTTTTTAAATGGGCAAAGGATTCGAATAGACATTTCTCCAAAGATATTTAGGCCAACCAGCATGTGCAAAGATGCTCAACATTACTAATCATCAGGGAAATGTAAATTGAGATCAAATGAGATATCACTTCACATCCATTAGGATGGATATTGCAAAAAAAAGAAAAGAAAAGAAACAGATAATAGCAAGTGTTGGCTAGGAAGTGAAGAAATTGGACCCTTGGGCACTGTTGTGGTGAATGTAAATTGGTACAGCAGCCACTATGAAAAGCAGTATGGCACCTCCTCAGAAAATTAAAAATAGAATTACCATATGAGATGCGCCTGGGTGGCTCAGCTGGTTGAGTGTCCGACTTCCGCTCAGGTCACAATCTCACAGATCGTGGGTTTGAGGTCTGTCAGTGCAGAGCCTGCTTCAGATTCTGTCTCCTTCTCTCTCTGCCCCTCCTCCCAGTTCTCTCAAAGATAAGTAAATAAAATTTAAAGGAAAAAAAAAGACTTACCATATGACCCAGCAATTCCACCTCTGGGTATATGCACAAAGAATGGAAAGAGGGCGTTGAAGACGTATCTGCTCAGCCATGCTCACAGCAGCACTGTTTACAATTGCCAAAAGATGGAAGTAACCCAAGCGTCCATCAGCGAATGAATATACAAACAAAACGCGATGGTCTCACATTTGTGAGCTTGGGCCTCACATCAGCCTCCGTGCCGACAGTGCAGAGCCTGCTTAGATTCTCTCTCTCTCTCTCTCTCTCTCTCTCCCTCTCTCTGCCCCTCCTCCACTTTCTCTCTCTCTCTCTCAAAATAAAAAAATACATAAACAAAATGTGATACATATACACAGTTGAATATTCAGCCTTAGGAAGAAAGAAAATTCTGGCACAGACTACAATATGGATAAACCTTGAGGGAATTACGCGAAGTGAAATAAATCACAAAAAGACAAATACTGTATGATTCCAATTATGGGAGGTATCTAGAGTAGTCAAATTCACAAGGACAGACAGTAGAATGACGATTGCCAGGGGCTGGGGGGAGGGGGAAATGGGGGGGGTTGTATAGTTTCAGTTTGGGAAGATGGAAGAGTTTTGGGGATTGGTTGTACAACAGTGTGAATAGATCCACAAAACTGAAGTGTAAACTTAGGGAGATGGTAAATGATGCAGCGTGTATTTTAGCACAATGTTTAAAAACATTTATTTCGGAGAGAGAGAAAGTGCACATGGACATATGTGAGCGAACGAGGGGCAGAGAAAGAGAGGGAGAGAGAGATTCCCAAGCAGGCTCTACGCTGTCAGCACAGAGCCCGATGTGGGACGGACTTGAACCCACAAACCGTGAGATCATGACCTGAGCTGAAATCAAGAGTTGGATGCTTAACCGACTGGGCCACCGAGGTGCCCCACATTTAAGCACAATTTAAAACAAAATGTGTGCCAACCTGAGGGCAGTATTTGGAAACTAAGCTTTTCTCAATGTCCTCTGAGGTCAGGGTGGTGGAACATCGGTTCCTTCCCTTACCCTACCCAAACTGTTCACGAATGCCTAGCTTTAGACCAGCGCTTCTCAACGGGGAGAGACTGACCATGTTTGGAGACGTTTTTGATTCATGACTAGGGTGACACTGCTGGCATCTATGGGCAAGAGACCAGTGATGCTTCTAGACACCCTACAGTGCTCAGGACAGTCTCCCAGAATGAAGAATCAGACAGATTTTCATGTACCCCCAGAAAGATGTCTCCAAAGCGTCATCTATCTCGTTTTGTCCTCAGCGAAGATGCTCCAGATCAGCCATCATCTTTCACTCATCTTCTGAGAGCTGAAGCCTGAGAAGAATAAAAGGAGAGAGCTGTTATCGCTGCAGGCATGCGGTGATTCTGTCCTGGCTCTGGGTGACAATTTTGTCCACACGTTCCAGGTTGCTTAGTCACACACTCAGCTACATTGCAGGGATGTGGCCTGTCCCTGTATGAAATCCTCTCACTAACCTCTCTGTGAGCTAGAGAGGCTTCAGTGGCTCGCCTCTGAACGACTGCCCAGAAGGAAGCTGGGTTGAAGTATCTGACTGTGTGATTCACAATGGGAACTATTAGTGTAACAACGACAAATGCCGCTGACCCGAATGTGCAATTCTGAAAACCAGACGATTCAAACAGGCAACCAGTTAAATTCCTGCTCTTTGGTGGCTCCTGTTTAGGTGGACACGAGGGGCCGTGTCGGCATGAGAATAAACTGTTTCTCAAATGCGGCAGAACGCAAAGATAGGATGCCTCTTTCCTTTTTCCCGTCATAAGGTAATTCTAAGTGCAGTAGTTTATGCTAATTCTAAAATTACTTATCTCTAAACTGGTAGGGCTGGAAAGGTGAATTGTGGCAACCCTAATTGTTACAGACAAAGCACAGAGGCCCAGAGAGGGGAAATGATTTGCCTAAAGGTAAGTGAGCTCGTAAGTCAGGGAGGGCTTTCTACCCTGAAGGGTGGCGAGCCACGGCATCTGATGCCGGGATTCTCATGCTGTTTCACTCACCATGAGAGCCTGAGCAAGTCAGGATTAAATGACAGAGAACAGATACAGTGTGTGTCACATTTAAGTGGCCAGTGTGTGATTTAATACTATTTGAACTCCCCAAAGTCAACTATAAGCCCTAATAAAGTTAGAGGCAGCGCTTTCTCCTTTGTGACATCATTCACTGCTGTGCACGTAAGTTGTTTCCAACATTTTATGCCAACTGCAAACATCCAACATGTTTTAATTGCCTCCTATTCATTCCATCGGTGAGGGAGGGATTCCTGCCTTGAGGTTACAGGGATGGCCTACCACAGAACATCTGACACTGGACAGATCAAGATCTACTACTCATGCATACAGCCTGGGGAAGGAGGCCACAACATGACATACAGGGCCACAGAGGGGCTGCATTCAGGAAAAGAGTGGACAGGCAGGCCTGTGGGAGCAGGCTTTGTAGCATCGAGAAGAAGGGGTGCCCCTTGGCCTCAAGGGAGGATGTGACTGACTTGGTTGAATGATTCTGCGGACTGGCAAGGAACTGAAACCCTCTACTCAGGGATATAAGCAAGGACTGCGTCTGGTGCCCTGGATAAGGAGGGTTATTAGGCCAGGGAACCTTATCCACAGGAGCAGGGTGGGGAGAGAAGCGTGTGGGAAGGCCATCGGAGGCCCTCTTGATTTAACCAGATGTCAAGGCAGCACATAACACTGAGCCTTACTCGAGCCTCATACCTGAAGCCTGAAAGAATTTTATAGTGAAAAACTACACAACCACCACCTAAATTCTAGCAGTGACACTCTACTTGTTGTATTACACATTCACCCATCTCTCCATCCCTCTTTCCATCAATTTATCTTATGTTTTATGTTTCAAACTGCAAACAAAAGCATACTTCCTTCTAGATATTCCAGCATGAAAACTACAGTTGAATATCTGCACAGTTGCTTCTTTTGATGAGCATCTTGCAAACAATGAAATGCACAAGTTTTAAGTGCCCACTGTGAGTTTTGACAAGTGCATACACCTGAGTAACCAAAACCCCTATCGAGATATAGAATATTATTAGCATCATCCCAGAAAGTTCTGTCATGGTCCCTCCCAGTCGATGCCTGCCTTCAGCTCCCTCAGAGGAAACCACTTTTCTGATCTTAGTTAGTTTTGATTGTTCTCGAATTTCATATGAATTGCACACAACCTGACAATGTGTCCTCTTTATGGGAGTCTCCTTTCCCTCAACATACGGTTTCTGGGTTCATCCCTGGTGTGTTCCTTTTTATTGCTAGGTGGTAGTATTTCATTGCAGGAATACACTGTGAATATGTACTTTTTCATACATTCTTCTACTGAAGGACACTTAGGCTGCTACGTACGTTTAAATAGAAGTCTTTCTATGGACATGTTTTCATTCCTCTTGGATAAGGCTTAAGATCACAGGGTAGAGGGTATGAAACAGAAGGCCGTTTTCAAAGTGGTGGTTGTACAATGTATGTCTCCACCAACAATGTATGAAAATTCCTATTGTGCCAAACCTTCATTAATGTTTGGTGTTGTCTGTCTTTTTGTAACTCATTCTTGAGTTGAGTTTGGAAATTGGGAAGGTGTGTGTGCAAGAAGGCAGGACTCCGGGGACCGTACAGAATTTTTGTAGAGCGTGGCCCCAAGCCTGTCGATTGTCATCAGACATTTTCCTGGCTGAGTCCAGGGCAGCATCGATCCCCTGTTCTTTGACATTTAAGAGCTGTGATGTCCCTGAAACCTGGCAAAGGTACTTGCGATATGACCCGAAGCTGCAGTGTTGGAGGCCACAACTATGCTGTTTGACACTTCGTGAAGAGTACTTACTGCATGAGTTAACGACGTGCTGAGGCCTCGGGCCATGTCCACTGGGGAGCCTGCGAACCTTCAGGGTTCACACACACACAACCTCTTGGCTCCCTTCAGTGGGACTGAGTCAACAAAAAGCTGGCTCGCACTACCAACCTGTGGCCATTAGCAAGGCAGGTGAAAATGGATCTGGCCCTCCTCTACCTTCCCATCCCTGAGGAACCGAGCAGCTGAGAGTGCGGAGGGGACACTGTAGATGCATCGGCAGAAGAAAAAGTGCCCGGAGCTCTACATTCTGTTACAAGAAAACATTGGCGCTGAAAGAAACAAAGCAGGAAGAAAAAGAAGACAAGCACGTAGAGGTAAGGAATGGCGGTGTCTCTCAGCTCTGATCCGCTGCTAAGCTGACAATGCTCCCTGAGGAAGGGGCAAGGAGGGGAGAAAAGTGCAGCCACAGGTCCTCCCCCAAGTGACCCCAGGACTAAGATGGGCAGCAGTGAGGAATAAGCTGTGGTACACGCGATCACGGAACAAGCGGGATAGGGCACATGGCAAAGATAAACATTGAGGCCGGAAGTAACCGGCAGGAGGAATTTGCCCTTGTCCTTAACGGAGGGGAAACATCACATGGTTTTGACAGGCAGGGCCGATTCCAAAGGCAGGAGACAGGAGAGCAAAAGCCGTGGTCAGAGAGTGGTCCTGTGTGGTCAGTCATCCAGGGGGTGGGAGCAGAGGCACTCTGGGAACTTGAAGGCCAAGGTTAAGACCTTCAGTTTAATTCATTCTGCAATGAGAAGCCGTGAAAAATCAGGGAAGTGGTGTCCTGAAGGCTATGGCTTGGAAAGATGAGTCAGATTTCAAGGTAGGGCCTGATTAGCAGGAGATAGCCGAGGTTGTCACACCAGTGGGGAGGCAGTTAGAGAAGTCTACTGCAGCGAACCAGGTCAAAGGAGGTCAGGGCCCGAGCTGAGATGTCAGCAGAGGCTGGAAAAAAGGAGATGGATGGGAGAGATGCAGAGGGTAAATACACTCCTGTGTTTGTTCACCACCAAAGAGCACAAGCAGGCGGCACGTCCCCAAGGACGAGAATGCTGCAAGTCAGTGTGGAAACCAAAGACCTGCCACCCTGCTGTGTCCCAGAGGCCGGCCTGGAAGAGTGGGCAACACGATAACTCGGCCAACCTCCACCCTGGCCGCCTCGTTCCTCCAGACGCAGAAAACACAAGTGTTAACGTGCAGTGGACGCACCTGCTGTTCCCTCACCCCCAGGGTCCAAGCAAGAGGAGGGTAAGGTCGATTGGAGGGGTGAGGGCGCTGTGTGCCATCCCCTTTCATGTTCTCTCTGATGACTTCACTTCCACTGGCGCTTCTCCAATGTGTCCTCCTCCTAAAGACCCACAATGGTCATGTAACCCCCCCTTGTGCCCCCCCCCCCGCCACCAGGCCCTCACTCAAATTGCCCTAAGGCTTCCCATGGGTCTCAGGATAAAATTCCAAATCCCCTTCACCCTTCCACTTCTCCTAGTATCCTTCCTGTCCCTGCCCACTGCCTCCAGTCATGCTAATTCCCTTGAGCAAAGTGCTAAGCATTCCCCTATAACGCCCCCTACCTGGAAATACCCTTCATCCCCTCCCCCAGCCACATCCCGCTCACCTCTTGGGCCCAGGGTGGCTGCCCTGCCCCTCACTCACCATCCAGTGTCAACAAGATTCCCTCTATTAATTTCTCTCATAGCACCATTTCCCCCCTTTCCTGGCACTTATCGCAACTTGTAGTTATATAATTTTTTGATTTTAAACATTAAACGTCCATCCTCATTAGCTGGTGAACTCCATAAGGCAGAGGCCATGCCTGCCTTGCTCAATGCTGACCCCAGGCCTTGTAGAGGCCGGAGCAGGTGCTCAGGGGCATGAACACGTTAGTAGAATGGATGTGTGAGTGAATCCTGAGCTCTGGCGTTCCATGGCCATCTCTCCAAGTATAGCAGCCCGGGAAACACTGCTCACTGGAACCTGACTGCACGTCAGGCTCTTTTCTGGAAAGGAGGTTAGCCCTCCTGGAGGGTACAGATGGTCACTTTCCTGGGAGTGGCTGAGTCTTCTCACAAGCCCTCGTGCATGCTTACTCCACTGCGATTTTATCTGTGAATGTGAAAACTATGAGCGCTAAACATCTCCCTGGCCCTGCTAGGGAGGGGAATGGCTTCCCAGAAGCACCAGCAGGTGTAAAACAGAGATAAGTAAGTGGGTTTTTATCTTTACTGGCGTTGCACAGGAGCTGTGTGTATCCTACAATTCTAGTTAGCACAGACTTCGGAAGAGAAAAGCCCTATTTTAAGGAGAGCCCTTCATATTACAATGGCATTTAACAGTGACAGCTTCAACAGCTGTAGGAGTAGTATAAATAGTCTGAGACACAGCACTGCGCTATGACACCCCAACACATGCCCTTCAAGGGCCCAGTGGAGAAGGACATGCCAAAAATAGGGATCTGGCAGCTACTGGCACGTGTGTGATGCTGTGTTATGGAACTGTGACATACCTCAGCTTCCCCTTGAGGAGTGGGTCCAAGCTGGTACATATTTCGCATGTTTGCTTGCGTCATCAACACCTGGAAATAAAATCAGGTTAGACGGAGTGAAATCGTCCTTGCCAGTTGAATCAGCTGATGCTCAGGTTTATCAGAGCAGGCGTTCTCGGTGATGCTGCACATTAGAATAACCTGCGGAGTTTTCATAAACCCTGGTGCCCACAACACAGCCTGTAACGACACCCTCAGAATCTCCGGGATGAGGCTCGGGTATGACTGTGTTTTAAACCTCCCCAGGTGATTGCAATGGGAAGCCAAGTTCCAGAAGCCCAGCGTAAGCGTTTTTGAGATTTGGAGAAATGGCCTGAACTAGTCAGGTATTTCATGACTCCAAACATAAATCAAGGCCGCATTGCCAGTACTGAGTTGATTATATAAAAGGAGAAAAAGGGAAACTGATGCTGGCTGAACGCTTGAGAGGCAGAGACAGGGTAGGAGTTAAGAGCACTTACTGTAACTTCTTAACATCAACTCCTGGTTTTATTACTTCCCAGCTGTGTGACCTTTGGCAACTTGCTTAAAACCTCTGTGCTCTATTTCTCTCTTTTTTCAAAGCATAAGTGCAGCCCACAAATATTTCTATATTTACCTGCCTTGTGGACAACGGAAGGTCAGGAGTTGGGAAGAAGCCTTCCCAGGAAAGCAAAGAGCCCTCATGGGCCCAAGTGCATGAGGAGAAAGATCAGGCCACACAGACGAGGAGTCCAAGTACTTTCATGGGAACTATATAAGAAATCAGAGACATGGGGTCTTGTGCCTGAATTAAGGTTCTGACAGGACTAGAATTATTGCCTGCACTGAATGCCTTACATGCATGGGGGCCGAGACAAAACAAAGCAGGCAGAGCTATAAAATAGGATTTCAGGGGCGCCTGGGTGGCTCAGTTGGTTAAGTGTCCGACTTCAGCTCAGGTCATGATCTCATGGTTCGTGGGTTCAAGCCCCACATCAGGCTCTGTGCTGACAGCTCGGAGCCTGGAGCCTGTTTCGGATTCTGTGTCTCCCTCTCTCTCTGCCCCTCCCCCGCTCATGCTCTGTCTCCCTCTGTCTCAAAAATAAATAAACATTAATTTAAAAAAAAATAGGGTTTCATTCTGAAATGCATCCAATTTATAAATGCTATATATACACACATAAGCTTGGCACATACAAGGTTCTCTCCCTTTCCTCCCTGTCTCTCTGAATTGTTCTTTTTACGACAAATAAGCTGAGTCTACATTCTAGAGTCTGAGTTATTTGAACCAAGAACATCCTTACCTTCTCATCACCCAGCTCAGCAAGGCAGAGACTCTACTTCTACTTCTGACTGCCACCCCAAGAACACAGGGCTCCCTCCCCACCCAGCTCCTAGTCAGGGGGTACGGCAAGGCTTCAGCTACCTTGCTTAAGCTAAGTCCCAGTTGAATGAGGTCGACAGGTGGGGGCTCCCTTCTTCCACCCAGTCCCTATGTGTGGAAAGGAGGCTCTCCTCCCCTGAGCATAGAGAATACTGATCTCATCACTGTTGACTGGCTCATGAGGTGGTGCCTCCATGGCAGGAGAGGCAGGCTGAGGGGACCCCAGGCTGCTAACAGCAACACACACACACACACACACACACACACACACACACACACAGTGAATACTCAACTCCTAGGGTAAGAGTGTCACTTAGAGTGCAGCCTGTCATCGTCTCCACCTCCAGCTCTAGAGCCCCAGCTGAGACAGTTTTGCCTGAGGTGGGAAGTAGACCATCAAACAGGGAGCTCATAAGCTCTTTGCAAAGGAACTGACTTCATTTGTAACAGAGAGCTGAGAAGTTCAAAGGGGCCCTCAAGACAGAGGAGGTTGTGATGGAAATCGGCTGGGGGGAGATTGGAGGATTTAGTGAAGATACAGCCCAGGCTTTAGGTTGGCTGGTTTGTAGTAGACACTCAGGGAATAAAAGAGCTGGGAGAAGCACCCCTGGGGTCAGAAGAAATATTAAATATTTCAGTTACCTGCGGTCAACGATAGTCAGGGAGCAGAGGTCCTCCTTCTGAGGCATCCGTGGAAGAGCAATACTAGCCTAACGCTTTGTCACAATGTCTGTGTCATTCCCCTCATTTATCTCACCACAAAGGCATTTTTCATGTCATGTCACCAACACAAGAAGGGTGAATACAGTACGAGGAGTTATTCTGAGAGAGGTTGAGAGAGAGAAACCACATTCCCATAATGTATTACAGTATATTGTTAATTGTTCTATTTTATTATTATTGTTGCTAATCCTAACTGTGCCCGATTCATAAGCTAAACTTTATCATAGGTATGTATATAGGAAAAAACGTAGTATATATGGGGTTGCATACTGGCCATTTTCATGTGTCTATTGGGGGATAGAATGTATCCCTTGTGGATAAGGTGGAGGGGGGGGTACTGTCCCAACCTCAGAAACCACTCCACAATTTGAAAGGATTAAATACAAGCAATTTATGCACAGGGCATTGTTTCAAGTAATAAAGCATTCAATGGAATATACACCTGCATGTAATCAGGCAAGGAGAGAAAGGGAGGCCTACAGATACCACTGTCACCCCCAGGTGACCACGGGCATACCCAAAGCTGTGCCTTCCTGTGGAGTAACATCAGAGGCTTCATTAACACTGTATTGTGTGTGTTTGGAGGGACTGTGCCTTCCTGTGGAGTAACATCAGAGGCTTCATTAACACTGTATTGTGTGTGTTTGGAGGGGGATAAATGTAACTACAATAATCCAGACAGTCACTACAATATCAACAAGCCAATAACAACAACAAGCTGCAGAGGAGGGAGACTAGCTTCCAGAGTTGCTACACTGAAAAACAAGGCAGCACAAACTGCCTGTGAAAGATGAGATGTCAGACTTAGCAGCAAAAGACTTCAGAATAGCCCTTCTAAATATGTTCATGGAACGGAAAGCATAATTAAAGAAGTAAAGCAAGATGTGATAACAATGCCCTATCAAATAGAGAATGTCGATAAAGAGACATAAATTACAAAAAAAAAAAAAAAAAAAGAGAGAGAACCAAGTGGAAATTCTGGAGTTGAAAAGCACACTAACAGAAATTAAAAAAAAAAAAATCATTCGAGGTTGCAATAGTAAACTTTACCTGGCAGAGGAAAGAGTTAGTGAACTTGAAGATACATCAATAGAGATTATGCAAGCCAAAGAACCAAGTGAAAAAAGTAGGGAAAAGTAGACACAGCCTCAGAGAAACACGAGGGATACCATCAAATGCATCAACTGAGTATAAACAGAGTATCAGAGGAAAGGAGAGAAAGGAGTAGAGGGAATATTCCAAAAATTAATGGCAGAAAAGTTCCCAAACGTATTGAAAAACAACCTGCACATCCAAGAAGCTCAATCAACTCCAGGTATAATAAAAACAGAGATCCACAAGCAGACATATCATAGTAAAATTTCTGAAAATCAGAGACAAGGAGAAAGTCCCAAAAACAGCCAAGAGAAAAATGACGTCAGTTACAAGGGGATCCCAATAAGACATACAGTTGACTTACCACTCCAGTAGAAACAATGGAGGCCAGAAGACAGCAGGATAGTATTCAAAATTCTCAATTAAAAAATCATCAGCCAAGAACGCTATATCCAGCCAAGTTATCTTTCAAAAATGGAGGGGACAAGCACTGAGTAATGTATAGAATTGTTGAATCATTATATATAACACTGAAACTACTATAACACTGTACATTAATTATACTTGAATTAAAAAATGGTATTTGGGGCGCCTGGGTTGCTCAGTCGGTTTAAGCGGCCGACTTCGGCTCAGGTCATGATCTCGTGGTCCGTGAGTTCCAGCCCCGCGTCGGGCTCTGTGCTGACAGCTCAGAGCCTGGAGCCTGTTTCAGATTCTGTGTCTCCCTCTCTTTCTGATCCTCCCCCGTTCATGCTCTGTCTCTCTCTGTCTCAAAAATAAATAAACATTAAAAAAAATTTTTTTAAATGGTATTTTTGCAGATATTGGATTCAATGTTTTTTATATATGCCTATTAAGTCAAACTTGCTTTAAAAAATGGAGGTGAAATAAAAACTTTCCAAAATCATAAAAGCTGAGAGTAATTATTGCTAACAGGACTGCTTTAGAAGAAATACTGAGGAATTAACCTCAAACAGTAATTCGAATCAAAATGATAACAAGGCACTGATAAAGGTAACAGTATATATGCATATTTTTCTCTTTCTGATAACTGATTTAAAAAGCAACTATACAAAATAACATGTAGGGGCACCTGGGTGGCTCAGTCAGTTGAGCTCTGACTTCGGCTCAGATTCTGATCTCACGGTTCATGGGTTCGAGCCCCGCGTCAGGCTCTGTGCTGACAGCTCAGAGCCTGGAGCCTGCTTCAGATTCTGTGTCTCCCTCTCTCTGTGCTCCTCCCCTGCTTTCTGTCTCTCTGTCTCTCTCAAAAATAAATAAACATTAAAAAACTAAAAAATAAGAAAAAAACCATGTATATAATGTAATGTTGGGTTTATAACATACCACAATGTAATGTGTGTGTACTATTCTTGCCAGTAATAGCACAAAGGAGGTAGGTGGGAGCAAAATTGTATTGGGATAAGGAAACCACTACAGATGGCAAAGCAACAACTATAACAAAGTATTTTTGTGTTTGTAACATTAGTAGATATACTATGTGTAACGCTATACCACAAAAAGGAGGAAAAGGGAATAGAGCTTTATAGGAATGACATTTCATTATAACACTGTAATTATGCTAGTACACATTTGAAGCAGGCTCTCCTAGGTTGATGTAGATAATAAACCCCAGAGCAACCACAGAAAACATAACTGAAAGATGACAGGTGAAAAAACATTAAAGAAATAAAAATGACATTTTTAATTTACAAGGTGGGAGTGGAAAGACCTTAAAAGTTGGAAAAAGGTAGGGAATAACTTTAGGTTTTAGGGAGTTTGTTTAGACAGAAGGAAGGTGCTGGGTCTCCTCTGAACATGGCTGAGTTTCTTGCCAAGAAAGCAGGATTCTGAGGACCAAGGTATTTTCAAACTTCCTCTGAACACTACTCTTTTTTTTTTTTAATTTTTTTAAAATGTTTATTCATTTTTGAGAGAGAGAGAGAGAGCGCACAAGCAGGGGAAGGGCATAGAGACAGGGAGACACAGAATCTGAAGCAGGCTCCAGGCTGTGAGCTGTTGGCCCATGGCCAGATGCGGGGCTCGAACCCATGAACCTCAAGATCATGACCTGAGCGGAAGTCCGACACTTAACCAACTGAGCCACTCAGGCGGTCTTTTATCTTGCGCAATGAAACAGTCTTATTTTTATGTAAATAATCCCAAGTGGGAGACTGACTTACAAATATTTTTAAGCAATTTAGTAAAAATAGTAGTATTCACACTGTACTGATTTGAGGTTGAGTATATAAAAGGAAGAGGCTGTAGAAATCTGGTAATTGGTATGATCAACGTAACCTGTCCAACCTCTGAGAGAGTTTAGGTTTATTAGATGATAGTATCTTTCTTTCCCTCTAAAATGAGATTGTTTACCGCCCTGGCATTAGCAGAAAGTTCCTAACACTGAGGACACCAACGCAAGCTAAGTGTCTACTTTGATACTGCTCCTGTCTAAATGCATTAATATTTTCTGAAAGATGGAGAACTGCATAATTAACTGACTATATGTAGTGCTGAAGAGTTGCTATTGACATCTGTAGCATACAACTCTTAAAAAAACAATGATTGTTTCTCTGATAACCACAGAGGCAATTCTATCATTTTTGTAAACATCTAATCATGTAAGGAAAAAAATGAAAAGTAATATGCAGAAGCTACATGCAGAATATGAAAACAAAATACTGGGAAAAAAATCAAATAAGACTGAAAAGATTTGGCAAGTGAAATGTGGTCCTGAAGAAGTCACTATGTTACAAAATGTTACTTCTCTTTACATTATCATTTTAGTATAATTGCCCCCCCAACAAAGCCTAATAGAATTTTAAGGGATATTTAAAGATGATTTATACATATGGGAAATCAGTGAGAGTGACTAAAAGGAGTTTACAAAATAACAGTGAAGGGGGGCTTCTATTATCAGAAAATCAATGACATTAAAGAGTTACAGTTACTAAAGCAGCATGACACTTGCAGAAGAGAATGGATAGATATCCATGAATAAGAACAGAAAACTCCAAGAGAGACCCAAGGTCAGCACTGGTATAGATAAAGACACTACAGATCAACAGAGGAAGTTTTGTACTTTCCAGTAAATAGTGTTCAAATTTGCCTACATTTTTAGAAAAAAATTGGGTCTTTATTTCCTATTATTCACCCCAATGCATATTAAACAATTAATGTAAGACCATGAGAGTAAGTAATGTAAGACCATGCAAAATACAGATGAGTATCTGTTCACTTTGTGACAAAATACTTACTAAGCACAAAAGCAAATGGAATCAGAAAAAAATTCGTCTGTTAGAGAAAAATTTCAAGCTTCAACATGTTGAGAAGTTTGGAAGTAGGAAAAATGTCCGTAGCATTTACAACGGACGGTTAATATTTTAAATATAAAAATATTTTTGTAAATCACTATGAAGGCAATACTCCTACAGTAAAATGAAAACAGATATAAGAGGCAATTCGGAAAAGAAGAAACACAAGTGGCCAAGTTAAAAACAAAACAAAAAAAAAAGCTCAGGGGCGCTTGGCTGGCTCAGTTGGTTAAGTGTCCCACTCTTGATTTTGGCTCGAGTCATGATGCCAGGGTCGTGAGACGGAGTCCGGAGTTGGGCTCCGTGCTGGGTGTGGAGATTCTGGCTTGGGATTCTCTCTCTCCCTCTTCCTCTGCACCTCACCTGCTCTCTCTCTCTCTGTGTCTCTCACTTTCTCTCTCAAAAAAAAAAAAAAAAAAGCTCAAATTCACTGTAATCAAGAAAACGAAAACTGCAACCATGATATAGCAGTGTCACTTATTATCCAGGTAGGATGTTTTTCATTCCAATTACAGAAAACCTGACTAAATGTAGCTCAGAAAATCATAATGTTTATTATCTCACACAGAAGAGTCTGGTCTGGAGTTGGTCGCCTGCTAGTTAATTTAGTGGCTCGCCATGCTGTCTAGGACCCACTTTTTCTATCTCTGCCCTCCTCTGCACGCTGCCTCTTGCTCTCCATGCGTGTCCCCTCAGGGTCACCTGAGGGGTGCAGTACCTCTAGTTTCTAGATGTCCCCTTCCACTATGATGAAAAAATGGACCGTTTTTCCCTCTGTGTCTCTTTTAATCAAAGAGTGACCCACTTCCTAGGGGCCCTCAAGGAGTCCCTTCAGGCTCAGCTGGCTAGAATTGGGTCATGTGCCCTGTGATCAACCTTGTTACTGGAAAGGGATATGGAGTTACACCTGTGGTTTTCGATTAGCTAAGATTTACACCCTGAGTCCGAATTAAATCTTGTATAGTTGCTAGCGGAGTATCAGTGGATGCAAACTTCCTCGGTCAAGCTTTTCAGAAGCTGTTGGACTACATATACCTACTAACCCACAATTCTAGTTGGATGGCTCATAAAAGGCTTCTCCACTAAATTATTTTTAAAAATAAGAAATAAGCCACATGCACAAAAATAAGTAGTTGGTTAAAGAACTCAGGCTACCATTTACAAGGTAGAATAATATGGAGCCATCAACATTGTTTTATATACAAGTTATTTATGTGGACATATATTCATGTTCTATCAAGTGGGTAGGAACAATGCTTAAAATATTATCCTATCCTTTAAAAATATAAGTAAAAGTCTGGGAAGATATATACCAATATCTTTTTAAATGTTTATTTATTTATTCAGAGAGAGAGAGAGGAGAGGAGGGGCAGAGAGAGAGAGAGAGAGAGAGAGAGAGAGAGAGAGAGAGAGAGAGGGAGAATCTCAAGCAGGTTCCACACTGTCAGTGCAGAGCTCCATGCAAGGTTCAAACCCAGAAGCTGTGAGATCATGACCTGAGCTAAAATCAAGAGTCAATGCTTAACCAACTGAGCCACCCAGGCGCCTCTATACCAATATCTTAATACTGATATACTGGTGTGATGGCTGCAAATTATTAATTTTCCCCTCGGTTTGGGGGGTATTTTGCAACATTTTTAATATTAAAGTTATTTTGTAATTAAAATGGAGGAAACATTAAAAAGGAATAATATTCAATCTTGTTTTATATTTTTTCTTCCCTTTCACAGCCAAGATGAAGGCTCTGACAAGTATGACACGTGCGTTAGTCTGGGATGTTTGCATCAAGAAAGAAGAGACTGGCTCAGCTGTGCGCCGGGTTCCTGGCACCAGGAGCCTGCGGAGGGACAGAAGTTCAAGCAGAGCGCGTCCTGTGCAAGACCCAGAAGACCTGGGCTCCTCTGAGCCTGGGGGTACCATCGTTACCTCTGCGAATGTCCAGCCCTCATCCAGCTCTTAAAATGCAAGAGGAAAGTGGCTTTGCATTATTTTTAAGTCGAGATTTAAATAGGTGCTTATGTTTGCCCAGAGAAGCAGCAGGTAGCAACAGAAAGCACTGCAGGAAAGAAACTATATAGATGTGTAGCAATTTTGTTTCATCGTTACATAGTACAAATCCCCACCCTTCTTTCACCCTCCTTTCCAGTGAGTTCGGGGACCAGTATTCCTCTTAACTGCGGAAGCTATTTGGAAGAGCTCCATAACAACCAGAATAATGAGAGCTTAAATTACAGCATACTTACTCTGGGCTGCCTTGCTAAATTCCTTGCACATTTTATCACATTTAATCCACATGACTACCTTGGGAAGTTGATGCTATTTTTAATGCTCTTTTCACTGAAAAAGAAACTGGTAACTTTTTTTAAACGTTTTTTAAGGTTACTTTTAAAGGTCACGGGGCTAGGGAGCCGCAGAAGCCAGCGTGTATCCTTGTCTGTTAGGCTCTGAAGTACAAGCTGCCCTCTTCCCTACTGTGTTGCTCCTTAAATTTGGGGGAAAGGGGTGTAAGCATCACTAGGCGTGGCTGAAGGGCAGAGCCAGAGAAGGCACAATATCAGAGTCCTCTATGTCTCCCAGCAAAGTGCGTGGGAGAGTTGGCAGTAGAAGAGCTTTAGGGAGGGGGCGCCTGGGTGGCGCAGTCGGTTAAGCGTCCGACTTCAGCCAGGTCACGATCTCGCGGTCCGTGAGTTCGAGCCCCGCGTCAGGCTCTGGGCTGATGGCTCGGAGCCTGGAGCCTGTTTCCGATTCTGTGTCTCCCTCTCTCTCTGCCCCTCCCCCGTTCATGCTCTGTCTCTCTCTGTCCCAAAAATAAATTAAAAAAAAAAAAATGTTGAAGAGCTTTAGGGAGGGTGTGGGGGTGCGTGTTTGGGTAAGAGCACTGGACCTGCTTTGTTGGGGGAAGCACACCAGTGTCTCACTGGGCATTGGGTCTTAGAGAAGCAAATTAGATTGCAGCTGCATCTGTCACATTCTATGGGACAGTCTTCTCCTTTTAAGCATCCAGGTTTGCAACCCTTGACCCTTGATTCCTAAAGATATGGGACTATTGTCCTCTAATCGTGGATTTTCCCATGTGCTTCTGTAAACACAAAAACACATTCACACAGACACACACCAGGATTTCTCACTTTAAATTGCTTGGGTCCAGGAGGAGTGAATGCATAAGCCTAATGAGGTCTGTACATGGGTGAGCTCTCCCATGTACCCAGCTCTCCTGGGTAACAGGATGAGCTGCTGAGCCTGATGGCAGAGGTTTCCTTCTGAGGTTTCCCTTTGGAAGGTTAAGTCTATGGTCAACTTAGGCATGGAAGTCACCATGGCCACCATTCATGCAAAGGATTTTGTTAAATACCTACTATAAGACAGAAACAGAAATGATGTAAGACTGACCTTCATATATATATATATATATATATATATATATGATATATGTGATATCTTTATATCAATATATAATATTGATATCCTCTCATATATTATGTATATAATATATATATATATATATGACATTTTTATATACCCCTCAACTTCCAAGTTGCTTTATGTGACTATTAAGGCTGTATAAGTATGACTTATATAAATGCTTTTCCAGATTCCAAGAAAAATTCAAGGGGTACCTGGGTGGCTCAGTCGGTTAAGCATCTGACTTTGGCTCAGGTCATGACGTCGAAGTTTGTGACTTCAGTCGCTGCCTTGGGCCCTCTGCTGTCAGCTCAGAGCCTGCTTTGCATCCTCTGTCCCCCAGTCTCTCTGCCCCTCCCCAGCTGGTGCTCTCTCTCATTCTCTCTCTCTCTCTCTCTCTCTCTCTCTCTCTCTCTCTCTCATAGATAAACATTTAAAAAAAATTCTGTTCAGTGGTACAGGTAATATTCATTGGTGGGCAATAATAAACCTTTGTATTTTAGGATGGAAGGGTTTTCGTGCATTGTCTCACGACAGCTATTTAGGGTCTAAATCCTTAATTATCACCACTAGTTACTGCCAGCAGGCCCCCTTGTCTCCATGATCAGATCTCCACAGCACACGTGGCCTCTCCAGGGCCCAATGTGTTCTCCGGGGCATAACTTCTGCTGCGAAGAAGCAGTTGTCTACCACTGCTGTCACATTTCGTTTACTTTCACTCCTCAAAAGCCAACGCAATATTTTAAGAGGAATAGTGTTCCTATCTTCAT
This sequence comes from Neofelis nebulosa, assembly GCF_028018385.1. Classification (NCBI taxonomy): domain Eukaryota; kingdom Metazoa; phylum Chordata; class Mammalia; order Carnivora; family Felidae; genus Neofelis; species Neofelis nebulosa. The sequence goes on from NC_080782.1 coordinate 127,166,137, forward strand.
TCCACAACCCATTGATTTTTTAATAAAGGAAAGGTTTAGAAAAGGCAGTTCACTAAAGAGGAAAAGCCAATAAATGTGTGAAAATGTTCAAAGGCGCATAAATCAAAATAGGCTTGAGGCACCAATTTCATCTTTCGAATTGGCAAGCATTTTTAAATGACTGCACCTCAGTTGCCAATGGTGAGGGGAAACTGGAATTCACCTGGCAGGATATAAATTGGTCTAGAATTTCTGATGGAAAGTTTGGCAAGATGCAACAAAAGCCCTTAAAAATGTGCATATTCTATGGTCTCAAATTTCTGCATCTACAAGTTTTTGTCAGAACATAATAGCGATCACGCGCGCATATAAATGTTTCAAGATCTTTATCAAAGTGTCGTTCAGGTTATTTAAAAAGTGGAAGTAAATTTCAAACAATTGATGAAGTCGATTTTGACACCACATAGTTTTAATAAGGTAGAATAATCTTTACTGATATGGAAAATATTCACAATATTCCATTCAGTGAAAAAAAGGCTATAAAATATTATGCATTTTATTATCCCATTTGATTTTATGTAATACAGTGTGTGTGTGTGTGTGTGTGTGTGTGTGTCTGTGTGTGTAAACAGAGGATGGGTGTGGGGGAAACAGACTGGAAGAACAGATATCAAAATATCACCTATGGTATTCTCTATCTGGTGGTATTAAAAGCGATTTAAGAATTGGCTAAGGAAAGATGGCCAAAAATATTATTTTGTGGACACAGTTTTCTGTGTTAAAAAAAACAATTGTGCTGTGACTTCAGTGAACCAGTCAATGCCATGTGAAAAGCTGATATTTAATTTCCTGCATTTGTAAATCCAAATATGGGTTCACACAAGTCGATGTCAGTCACTCTCAATAATAGTCTACGAGACTGGCCAACCCCCTCACTAAAGTCCTTTGTATTAATAAAAGCTACCTTGTAATGAATGCTTAATATACCCTGAGCTCAGGGCTAAGTACCTTTTGGTATAAATTCATAAAATCCTTTCACAAACCCTTTGACCTAGGTAAAATCAATCCCCTTATTGTTGAAAACCCCAAGCTTGACAGAGATTAGGAGGCCTGACCAGGTCACAAAGCCAGTCAATACCAGACAAAGAATGGAAACCCAGCTCTGTGCAGCTCTACACCTTTAGACATCACCTCTCTGGAACACAGCCTCCCACCCACACGTCTGCTGGCACTGCACCAGGAACCTTCAGGGCAATGACCTCATAAGCCCTTCAACTCCATTAAGGTCCCAAAGCACACCGGCTTCCTCTGTTTCTTCTGTCTGACTGAAAGTCAACTGAATATTATAGATAATCTGAGAGATATCTAATCTAGTGAGCTGAGGAAAAAAGGAGTATGTTTGCTCAAAATTCTTTAGGTATGTTTCTAAGAACATACATCTCGGAAATAAGAAAACAGCTCGATGAAGCTCATGTGTTTTGCATAAATATCATTATTCTTGTACCCTGCAGCAAAGCAAATATTGGTTTATACACTGCCTAAAGAGCCTTAGGGGAGAAATTAGCATGAAAACCATTTGCTTCCTAAATACAAAGCTTAACTCACAAAATCCAGTTGAAATAAAGACAGCACCGTGAAATAAATCTGATAAAGAGGGCACAATGAAACATCTCTGTGACAACTTAGGAGAAAAAGAAGAAACCGAGAAGAGTCACTCAAATTGTCCAGGACTCTGGTGGGTGGAACCCTGAGACCCGAGGAGGCTTTGCTTGCAGCAGGGTGGTGTCATTAAAACAGGCAGGGGGCAATCAGGGATCCAGGTGGGCAGCCTACAAAGCCAATGCATGTCACCAGGAGGGAGAAGGGAAGCACAGCCTACCTAGAAATAGCTTGGGAAGGCTAAAAGGGAAGACCAGAATGCTGATCATTCCTAGGGCTGGACCCTTTGGCATTCACAAAACTCAGTCCTGCCCCAGGACCTGCTCAGAAACAATACAAGAAGGAGCCTTCCCAGTGGCCAGCATATGCCCGTAGAATTGTTCTCTTTCCTAAGGTTCAGTTGTGTTGTGCTTGTACCAGAACAGCCAGTCGAGAGCCAAGAAGGCCCTGCATCCTACTACTTCTCTGAATAACCCACAAGTCTGGGTGGGGTGAGGGAGTGGAGGTGGGGGTTGGACTGGGGATCAAACTGCTGGCCAAATTCTGGGGGGACCCCCAGTCTCGAAAAACCCCTTTGGATCTGCATTGCCACAAGCTATGCACTCCTTTTCTTTGCCTTGTCTTTTTACACTACTACCTCAGGCCTCTAAAGTCTGGCATTTTTGTCCCCATCCCACGATCAGTCAAAGATGAAAGGCATGTAAGGATGGCATAACAGAACTTTCCAGCTCCTGCTGAAATCCATTTTCTACTGGGAGCAGCAAATGGAGCCAGCTGATCAGAGGGCTGGCAAAGAGATGCAGGCTGAGAACTGATGCTCTTTATCCATCTCTAACAACCCTGGGAAGAATTCCCAAACAGCACCATTTATAAAAGAACCAGAAATGACCCTGTCCTGACATAGCCCACAGCTTGTCACAAAATCCTTATGTGTCATTCCAAAGATCGCTTTAATTTTATACACTTTGTTTTCTTCTTAATGAAGCTTTTCAGATAATTTACTCCTTAGAAACATGAAGAGTACTTTAAACACTCTAAGGTATGTATGTTTCTGTGGCTAGTGTTATAAATACTGCCGTGTTAATCTTTGTGTCTTTAAAAACATCTTTGCTCCACTATGCTGCTGATCAACATGGCCCAGGGAAGCCATCTGAATCATACTGAGAAAAACTGGAAAGGAATTTAATAAACTTCGATTCATTTCTCTTACGGATTTTGAAGGAGATAACAACAACAAAAAAAGGTATTTTGCAAGACTTCGGTAGAAAGAATTGATTTTCAATTAGTCAGAATAGAAGAAAATAAACATGCGTTGCTCAGAATGCAAAGGATCAAACAAGTAGGCAAATTAAGCTCTAATGAACCTGAGCAAGACGTTGAATCTGAGTCCCAGTTTTTGAAATCTATAAAACGAGAATGACAACTGTTACTGCACGAAGATTACGTTTCGAAAGGGGGGCCTTGGCACATATGAGCATTTTGTCAGCGCTCACCATCATCACGGTTGCCATTGCCATTTGTTACTGCCACCATATGTGCTTGTGGGCTAGGCTGAACGAAGGAAGATGGAACCGGTGTGCCATGGGAACTTACTTGGTTACAAGGTTGGGACAGTGAGGCCAGATCCTGGTTCTTCAGCTGACCTAGTGGATCTGATGACTACATATTGCACATCTAGTCTCGGGGAGGTGTTCTATAAACATGCACCTCCGGTCACACGGAGGTCTGGGTAAAGTCATGATGCGCTTGTCACGCTGACCCCTGTACCTGAAAACATGTCTATCTTGCAAGTACTATGTTGACTGTATGAGAAAGTCAGACAAGTGACTGAGTTGGGGACTCTAGCCACCCATCTGTCTATCTCTCTAGATGAAGAAAGTCTTGAATGCTGTATTTTCACTAGGTAGAAGTAGGTAAAAGAGCTTACCCTGAAGACACAATTAATAAATAGGCATTCCTTGAAACTCTACCTATTTCTATGTTGTGATCTAAATTATTATTTCCCTTTTTCTTAAAGGGAAACAATATCCTGTTACATATGGATTCTCATCAACTTTTTTCATCTGCCATTCATTCATCTACCATTTATTGTGTTTTTTCTTTGTGTGAGGTAGAGAGCTAGTCATTGGACCTATTGGCTTATAGTGATCAAGGAACAGTGTCAAGGATTCATGTGGCAAAACAGGAGAGACTTCATTATGCTATTGCCTCCGGAGAGGTTATGGGGTGCCCACGTTCAGTCATGGGTCCCTCTTATGCCCATAACCACATGCACTTCTTTCTAAATATCCTGGGCCTGGGTCTCACATTCCTCCAGTCTACGAGGCAATGAACACTAGGTGTTCTAATTTCTCAAAAAGAAGGCATAGGGAGGTACGGCATCCAATTACTGGGAATTGACAGTTTTGTGCAGACAAGGCTTTGAAGGCCTGTGGGTTCACACAATGGGACTAATTAAGAGCGATCAAATAAAAACGAGTTGCATATAGCTTCCTGCCTCTGGATGTGTGGTGATGTACAGCCCCAAACATACACAGAGACTTCTTGAGAGAGATGGGAGCAGGCTGTGAGGAGTAGGTATGAGAAGGACACGGCCTGGCGTGGCCACAGATTCAGTCACAACTAATTGATGATGGTGGCAACAACAGCTTCATTATCCTTGAACGAAACATTTGTGGACATCTTCAGGAAAAAAGGACGAAGCTTGTCCTTTGCAAAGCTGACTCTTTGCATAAAAATACTTATCACACAGTTTGTGGAACTGGAGCTAGAAAGTCATTATTGAAGGTAAGAGAGATTTATTAAGATGCAAAGTGAAATTTGAAGTTTCCACCTATTTTGACACAGGGGCTACATGAAGCACCAGATCCTTCTTTGGCAAGAACACCCCTGGTGAGTCATCTCACAAGGGTTCTGATTAGTGCCTTTCAGTTCCAGCAAATGAGGGGTACGCATCACCATGCGTGTTAAGTCACTAAGGACTTAGGAAAATAATCCTTCAGAAGGATTAAAGTTCCAGGGAGGTCAATCACACAGGGCACAGCACCAAAGTTCTATGTGTTTGGTAAAGTCGCCTTGCTGGTGTTTTTAGTCATAAATTACTTTTTGCAAAACCAGCCCTCCTCTTGGCTAAAAGGATGGCCACGGTAACTCCAAAATGGCGTCACATAAGAGCGAATCTGCATAATCACCAGGTAGTGCATACAGAGCCCTCAGCATGAGGCTGGGACATAATAAGAAGGGACCCATGGTCTTATTATCATTTATTTTTTATCATTTCCATTTCATGTGTGTGCAAGTTAATGCCAACAGCGCTTCTAAGAGTATTATGAGAATATTTAATAGAAGAATTGTTGTTTATATGAATGGGGAATGGAAAAGTGAAAATCTTACAGTGGGCTCTACAGAATCAGAGGAGTCACTGGTGACATCCATCTGATGTACTGGTGAGGGGAGGATAAGTCAGAGCTCCCGGGGAAACAGGAGAGGCTGTGTGCACCTGGCTGTTAACATGGGACCACAAAGGTGGAGTTCTTGGAAAGGCTGGGAAACTCTGGCCTCTGTGGAATCAGTCACCCCTTGGAAATCCACCACCTGCGGGCAAGCACTGGGTGGTGGGCAGACATGAGCAACAGCAGGAGCCCAGGGGCTGAGGGGCACCACACACGTGGCACCGTTTGTGATCGTCCCTGCTCCACCAGTGCGAGGTGGGCCTCAGCATCACTTCCGCCTCCCAAATCTCACACAAAGTCCTCTTCTGACTCTAACTGGGAACTGTACTGGGAAGAAAGTCCTGGGAAATGTTCTCTCCCTTGGACAGGAGAAGCAACGCCAAACGAATAGAACAATGCCTTAGAGTCGTGACGTCATACGTGATCTCTGGAATTTACCCCTTGCCAGCTCTGGAACCTTGACAAGTTTCTTCACTTCCTGAAGCCTCAGCTCTCCATATGGAAAATGAAGGTAATAATAGAATCGACCTCAGAAAGCTGATGGGAGGATTAAATGAGGTAATACCTATCGAGGGCTTTGTTCAGGCAAAAATGACAACAACAATAACAATAATAATAGGATTATACAATTTACGTTAATGGTGAAGGTATGAAATCCAACATGGCCTTCTCTACTCAGTATCCCAGAAACTGACCAGGGCTATACTGTTGAATAGCCAGAGAAGTCCAGCCTGCTCCAAATTCAGTCTTTGACAAGATGTCATGGTCTGCAGGAGAATACAGTTTATCCTACTTCTCTAAGCATGAGCCTTAGCCAGTCAATTACAAGAGTAAATGTGCTTGCATGCTACGAAAATCCTTTGGGTTAGCTGTGTGTTCAGAGTGGCATGAAACAAGTAGATGGCTCTCAATAGGCTGTCTGACTTGAGAGACACCACAAAGAAAATGACTCACTGTCAAACTACACAGGCACTAAAACCAGCTTTAACACTGTGAATTACCTCTGATGATGTCTAGTCAACACAACTGTCTTCAATCCAACAGTCATGTTTGAATATACTTACTGTGTGTGTGGCTGTGTGTGTGTGTGTGTGTGTGTTCACTAAGCTGAGAGTTTCCATTTATTGAGCAACTACTAAGTGTCATTTACCATGTTAGTCATTAACTATTTAATTAAAGTAAAGGTAAAATTTAAAGTCATTTCTGTATAAGGGACAAATAAAACATAATTCTTGCACCCCCAAAGCTCACGGTCTCACAGAATAGAACAGGAGGTGGAGGCAAAATATTCTTCTCATGAAGATAGTGAGA